>NC_135318.1:1160272-1475265 GCF_048772815.1 Callospermophilus lateralis | reverse complement strand
CCACTGAGCCAGTGTGACCTGACCTCGACTTGGCTACATCTTCAAAGACCTATTCCCAGTTGCAGCCATGTCTATAGGAAGCAAGAGCCAGGATTTCTTTGAAGGGAGCCCAATCCAACCCACAAGTCTCCATTTCTTAAGGGGGAAATCTCTGGAGAGAAACTGCCGGGTCGTCTGGTGGTCACAAGTTCACCTCCTTTAGGAACCACCAAGCCGTTTCCAGCTCAGAGTGGCCGCAGTGCTGCGCACCCGACCAGCCGTGCAGGAAGCACCCCGTTTCCCGCATCCTCACCAACGCCTGGTGTCTGTTTTTCCCAGTCTCAGCCACTCCAGCAGCTGTGTGTCGGTCTCGGGGGAGTCACGCTGCGCTTCTCCCGGCTCATCTGGGCCGTGTGCGTTTCCACCTGTGAGCTTTTGTTCACGTGCCCACTTTCTAATTGGATTGTTTCTTCTTTTACTGTTGAATTTTGAAAGTTCTTTTTATATTTTAGATACTGGTCCTTTGTCAGATGTGATTTACAAATTCGTCCTCCCATCTGTCCCTGGTCTTCTCATCCCCTTAACAGGGTATTTCTCAAAGCAAAAGCTTTCAATTCTGATGAGATTCAACTCAGCGAATTTCCATTTTGTGGAGTGTATCTAAGAATGCTTTGCCCAGGCCTAGATTTCAGATTTTCTCCAATACTTTTCTTTACAAAATTTTATAGTTTTACACAAATATCTTGATTGGCAGTCCCCTTGAGGTCATTTTGTGAAGGTGTGAGATTCAGACGGATGCGTGTCTAAGCGCACCGTCTATTGGAAGAGCTCTTTCTCCCCCAGGTGCCCCCCGCTGTCGACACCAGTTGGGCACATCCGTCTGGGTCTAGACAGGTAGCCTTTTCTATCTAGCTGCTCTGTCCTTCCAGAGGGCTGGCCCCGCTGGCCACCGCCATCTTCCCTGGTTTACTGACCGGTGCACCTGTGAGTTCCCAGAAGACGGGGGCTTCCTGGGTATCTCCTGCTGTGGAGGTCGGCGGGGCCACCATGATAATCACAAGGGGCATCTGTCTTTTTCTGCCTGAGCCTGTCCACGATCCACTGTGTTCTCCTGAAGAGCTCTGAGCAGGACGGGGAGAGTGCCAGGCAGGGTTGTTGCATATGAGGTGGGCCTGCGGGTCTGAGCCCTGGCAGAGGGCACGCACCCTGCAGGTTGCTGGGCTCAAACTCCAGCTCTGCCACTACTACGGGGAGCAGGTTCTTAAACTCAGTGACCTGTCTTCCACTCAGTAAAGGGAGGACATAACCAGGCCACACGGCTTCCAAGTTAATGATGCGGGAACCGCAGAGAGTCACACTGTGCCTCTGTGGCACCTAGTACCTGTTAGCCTTTATTGTCATTAGTGTGACTGTCATCACATGACTGAGACAGCTGCCCTCCTGGACTCACTGTGGTCATCTTGCCGTTCATGGCCAGTGACGAAGCTGCCCCTGCCTCCCGAGGGTGCTGTCACGTGCCACAGCCTCGGGACGGGACAGACTCTGCATTTAACAAGGACCCACCCCAGGGAGCGTGAACAGGGTCTCATGTGGACCTGAGGTCTGCTGTGGAGCTGCTGGGTGCAGAGGGTGCCGGTGGGCACTCTGGGAGCGCCCACCTCCAGCATCACTTCTCTGCCCTGGAGTCAAAGGCAGGTCCTCGTGCCCGCCTCTGCCACGGCGAAGTCACTCTTCTGCTTCTCCTGGCCCTTTCCAAAGTCCCGAATCCCTGGCTCAGTTTCCCTCCAGAGGGAGGTTGGGGCTCACTGTCCACACAGGAGGAGGCCTCCCGGAGGTGGCCCTCGCCTTCCTGCTCTTGCCTCCGCCCTCACCCTCTGCCGTCCCTGGGGACCTGGTCCATGCACTGATCTGCAGACCATGGGAACTCAGGGCTGTGCTGGCTTCCTGGGCTGAGGGGCCGTGGCCATCAACTGGGCAGTTTAAAACCGTAGACACTTATCCTCTAGAGCGGTGGAGGCCCAGCTCTGAGGCCCAGGTGTTGACCAGGTTGTTCCTTTGGAGGCTGTAAGGAGAAGCTGCCCCAGAACTCCCTGCAGCTCCTGCTGTTGGTCAGCAATCTCTAGTGCTCCCTGGCTTCTGGAAACAGCTCCCCAGTCACTACCTTTGCACACGTCGATCTCCCTGTGCGCCTACATACTCCTCTCCCTGACCAGGACACCTGTCCTGTTGGATGAAGGGCCTATGACCTCATCTTCATTTAACTAAGTGTGTCTTTAGAGGCCTACGTGCACATTCTGAAGATCAAATTCTGAATCACGGGGTGGGCTTTGAGGTAGATCATTCTGTCTTTATTTGGAATTTTGTGTCCAGAGATCCAGCCTCCTTCCAGTGACCCCCCACTGCCCTAGAGCCCCTGTGGATATGCGTTTCCCTGCACTGTCCTGTTCTGCTGAAGGCGGGGCTCGGCAGGCTGTCCACGGCGGGACTCGGCAGGCTGTCCGTGACAGGACTGCGCAGCTATGCAGCAGGGCTGGCGAGCACTGAGCTGGTTTATGCAAATGGTGTTTAATTTTAGTCTTTCCAGTGATTGCCTCGGAGCTTTAATCTCAGCCAAAGGCCAGCAGAGAAAGGACTCCATTGCTTAGTTCCAGCGATTGGGATAAAAGTGAGGAAGACTCTGTCCTTCCTGGCCAACCACCCAGAAAGCCTGGAGAGGCAGGACAGGACCCCAGCCTGGGGGAGCTTGCAGCCTCCCTGTGAGCATGAGGAAGTTCTCTTCTGTAATTCCCACCCTCCTGCCGCCTTGGACAGTCCTTTTACCTCTGTCATCCTGCTCCAGCGCGTGTTTCCTCCTCTGTGAGAAGGCTGTGGAGATTAGTGAGCTTAGCCGGCTACAATAATAAGTCCTCGGCAATTATGATCTAATCAAGTCTCTACTCAGAATACAAGGAAATGTCCTTCCAATCACACACATTATGTAGGTGGCCTGGAAAGGATATGCATAAGTACATTTAGCTAAGTCAATAAGCGTGTTTAATTAGGTTTACGTGTTGCTTTACCTGAAAGAAGCAGGTCACACGAGAGGGAGTCCTGGTGGGGGCACTGAGCCTTGGAGCAGATAGACTTTGGAGCATCAGGGAACCTGGACTTGTGAAGGGCTCCAGTGCCTGCTGCTCACACAGGACCACAGGCTCACACACGGTCACTACTGTCCTGGCCCTGGCCCTGCCCTGACCCTGCCCTGCCCTGGCCCTGGCCCTGACCCTAACCCTAGCCCTGGCCCTGACCCTGACCCTGGCCCTGACCCTGACCCTGGCCCTGGCCCTGACCCTGACCCTGGAACTGACCCTGACCCTGCCCTGCCCTGGCCCTGACTCTGGCCCTGACCCTGCCTGACCCTGACCCTGGCCCTGACCCTAACCCTGGCCAAGCCCTGACCCTGACCCTGGCCCTGACCCTGACCCTGGCCCTGACCCTGGCCCAGACCCTGACCCTGACCCTGACCCTGGCCCTGACCCTGGCCCTGACCCTGGCCCTGGCCCTGACCCTGGTCCTGGCCCTGCCCTGACCCTGGCCCTGACCCTGGCCCTGGCCCTGACCCTGGTCCTGGCCCTGCCCTGACCCTGGCCCTGACCCTGTCCTGGCCCTGACCCTGACCCTGACCCTGACCCTGGCCCTGACCCTGACCCTGGCCCTGACCCTACCCTGACCCTGGCCCTGACCCTGGCCCTGACCCTACCCTGACCCTGGCCCTGACCCTGGCCCTGCCCTGACCCTGACCCTGGCCCTGACCCTGACCCTGGCCCTGACCCTGACCCTGGCCCTATCCCTGGCCCTGACCCTGACCCTGGCCCTGGCTCTGACCCTGACCCTGGCCCTGGCTCTGACCCTGACCCTGGCCCTGGCCCTGACTCTGGACCTGACCCTGCCCTGACCCTGGCCCTAACCCTGACCCTGACCCTGACCCTGGCCCTGGCTCTGACCCTGACCCTGGCCCTGGCTCTGACCCTGACCCTGGCCCTGGCTCTGACCCTGGCCCTGATCCTGCCCTGATCCTGCCCTGACCCTGCCCTGACCCTGGCCCTGACCCTGGCCCTGACCCTGACCCTGGCCCTGACCCTACCCTGACCCTGGCCCTGACCCTGGCCTTGACCCTGGCCCTGACCCTGCCCTGGCCCTGACCCTGGTCCTGGCCCTGCCCTGACCCTGACCCTGGCCCTGACCCTGACCCTGGCCCTGACCCTGGCCCTGACCCTGGCCCTGGCCCTGACCCTGGTCCTGGCCCTGCCCTGACCCTGGCCCTGACCCTGACCCTGGCCCTGGCCCTGCCCTGACCCTGGTCCTGGCCCTGCCCTGACCCTGGCCCTGACCCTGCCCTGGCCCTGGCCCTGCCCTGACCCTGCCCTAACCCTGATCCTGACCCTGACCCTGGCCCTGGCCCTGGCCCTTACCCTGGTCCTGACCCTGGCCCTGACCCTGGCCCTGACTCTGGCCTGGCCCTGGCCCTGACTCTGGACCTGACTCTGCCCTGACCCTGCCCTGACCCTGGCCCTGCCCTGACCCTGACCCTGACCCTGGCCCTGCCCTGACCCTGACCCTGGCCCTGCCCTGACCCTGACCCTGGCCCTGCCCTAACCCTGACCCTGACCCTGACCCTGGCCCTGCCCTGACCCTGACCCTGGCCCTGGCTCTGACCCTGACCCTGGCCTGGCTCTGACCCTGGCCCTGATCCTGCCCTGACCCTGCCCTGACCCTGCCCTGACCCTGGCCCTGACCCTGGCCTGACACTGGCCTGACCCTGGCCCTGGCCCTGACCCTGGCCCTAACCCTGACCCTGACCCTGACCCTGGCCCTGCCCTGACCCTGACCCTGACCCTGGCCCTGCCCTGACCCTGACCCTGGCCCTGCCCTGACCCTGACCCTGACCCTGGCCCTGCCCTGACCCTGACCCTGGCCCTGGCTCTGACCCTGACCCTGGCCCTGGCTCTGACCCTGGCCCTGACCCTGGCCCTGCCCTGACCCTGACCCTGGCCCTGGCTCTGACCCTGACCCTGGCCCTGGCTCTGACCCTGACCCTGACCCTGCCTTGACCCTGACCCTGACCCTGGCCCTGCCCTGACCCTGACCCTGGCCCTGGCTCTGACCCTGGCCCTGATCCTGCCCTGATCCTGCCCTGACCCTGCCCTGACCCTGGCCCTGACCCTGGCCTGACCCTGGCCCTGGCCCTGCCCTGACCCTGGCCCTGCCCTGAACCTGACCCTGACCCTGGCTCTGACTCTGGCCCTGACCCTGACCCTGGCCCTGATCCTGCCCTGATCCTGCCCTGACCCTGCCTTGACCCTGGCCCTGACCCTGGCCCTGGCCACTAAACTTGGCTCCTGAGTCTGGCCTCTCATTCCTCCCAGTGCCAGGCCCCAGGCCCTGTAGAGGGAGGCCTGGGCACAGCATCCCGAGGGGCCACTCACGCCCTTCCCCATGCTGTGTCTCCACAGGATGTCCTGAGTTCCCTGGATCCCATCCCTCCGTGGAGAACCCCGCAGCCGTGGGCTTTAACACAGCGTGAGCCGGTGTCTCCACGCACGCAATCCCCTGGCAACACCAGCCCAGGCTGCTGTGGCGGGCCTGGTGCCCGCTTACCACGGTGCCAGCTGGAGCCACAGTGAGGCCAGACCTGGGCCAGCATCGGTGGCAAAGAGCTTTTCCTACTGGAGCCTCTGTGCATCACCCAGTGCCTCCTCACATGCGCCTCGCCTGGGCGCCTCTCCGGTGGCCACCGCTCCTCTGCCCCGCCCTCTCCTGCAGTCTGTTCCCTGCGGCTGCGGAGCTCCTGAGTACCCCGGCTGGGAGACACCACCAGGACCAAGCCAGGGTCAGTAACGGACTTCTGTGGACCCTGCTCTGAAAGAGACACTTTCCATCTGCGCTGTCTTTAAGAGTGTGCTCGGTGGTGCCCACCCGGCCCTCCCGCTGCGGTGGCTGCTGCTCCCCCTCCCTTCCCCACCCTGGCGCAGGAGGGACGGTTCCCCTCGGCACGGAAGGCTGGCAGCCCCACTCCTCCGCTCCCAGGGTCTTGCAGGTCTGTGTCTGTCCCTGCACTTGGGCTCCAGCGAGGTCGACGGAACTGGGCGGAGCTCCGTGTTTCCTGCCCAGGAAGGCACGTGGCGCTGGGCTTCACATCCCTGTGACTGAGGCCCCAGTCACACCCCTGCCAGGGGGGCGTGCAGGTCACCCTGGGACATTCTGTCCTCTGACCTCTCCTCTCAGTCCCGCAGCTGTCTGGCCCTGAGCCCTGCACTGTGGGAATGCTCACTGGCTTTCCTGTTCCGACAGCCCAAATCTGGAACCGGGCAGAGGAAGGAGGGTATTGGAGGTCCAAGTAGTGCGGCCAGATGTGCCCAGGTCCAAGACATCAGGGAAAACAGGAAACAAGTCTGTGCAGGGGCCGTATCCAGAGAGCAGGGAATGCTCTGCCCACCTGGGCAATGCCTTTGAAGGGGCAGGGCCAGCACACTCACAGAGGCAGTGCGCGCCCACGTGTCTATGTTGCAGGCTGGCGGCTGCTTCCGGAGCTTCCCCGGCTTTCGCAAGTCCTGGCACTGCAGATCCAGGCTGTGGAAGGACATCTCAGAGGAGACCCGGGAGGAGTGGTGGCCAGATCCAAATACCGTTGCACTCTGAGCTTTGAGATGCTGGCCTTCTAGGGCACAGCAGCTGGACTTCTGACACAGCCTGGAAGAACCGACTCTCGGTGCACCACCAGTTTGGGAGTTGTTATGGTTCAGACGTGAGGTGTCCCCAAAAGCTCACGTGTGAGACAATACAAGGAGGTTCGGAGGAGAAATGATTGAAAGTCTTAGCCTAATCAGTTAATTAATCCCTGATGGGATCAGCTGCGTGGTGATTGGAGACAGGTGGGCTGTGGCTGGAGGAAGTGGCTCCCTGGGTTGCGGCTATGGGGTATACATTTTGAATCTGGAGAGTGGAGTCTCTCTCTGCTTCGGGATCATCATGTGAGCTGCTTCCCTCTGCCACCCTTTTCCGCCATGGCGTGTAGCCTCACCTGGAGCCCGGGGAATGGAGCCTGCTGGGTGTGGACTGAGACCTCTGAAACCGTGAGCCCTCAAATGCAGTTTCCTCCCGAAGATTGTTGTGGTGGGTCCTTTCAGTCACAGCAGTGAGAAGGTGACTGAGTGAAGTGAGAGTTTCATAATAGACCTTTAGATGATCAGGTTAGAGAGGAGCAAAGTGGCTCGTGTTTGCACATGAACCTCCGTGGTGGGGGACGTGCCGGGTCTGTAAGTGGCCAGGTCCAGTCCCACTTCCCTTGGACCTAACGTGTTGGGTCTCCTTGTCCGAATGTTTTCTCTCCCTCTCCCTCCTGCCTCACGCTCAGGCCAGGGAGTGCGGGTATTCCTGGCACACCACCACGGCACCCACAGGAGACCTGATTTATTTAGTGACCACTGAGCAGCCGTCCCTGAGGGGTGATCACACTCCCTGCTGCCTTGAAAACTGGTTTCTACTCTCCTGTGCACGGCCGGGGAGCTGATCCTCACCTCGGTGTGCCCAGGGTGAGGAACTTCTACCCTGTCCAGGAACTTCCTGTGGCCGGATGCAGGATGGCCAGGCCAGATACCGTCAGTGCCCACACAGCCACTTGATGGTGACCCTAGAATGCTCCACAGCCGTGCCACGTCCCCGTGTGTTTTGCACTGTCTTTTCTTGGGTGCGAATGCGCCGTCAGTGCCCACTCTTGGCTGCGATCATGAACGGCACGTCTTGTGGGTGACTCTTGTTGCCATTGTCTCTGTGCCCCACGAGAGTCCCCAGCAGCCTCTGTGTATTGGCAACCTCCCCCAAATTGCTGGCCATATTCCCACAGGGCCTGTCCTCGACGCTGCCTGTGCAGGGTGTAGGCAGGGGAACTCTGGGGCCCTTACAACAATCTGATTTTACTTGTCCCTTCGGCACATGTTTGAAGGTGCGCCTGCCGTGGCTCCAGTGGATGCGGAGCTGATAATACAGGCCTGCTGGCCCCTTGCTCTGGGAGGAGGTTGGGGATGCCAACATTGCTGACTAGTATCCACTTTTGTCCCCTTGGCTTTATTTTTCAAAACTCAAAGACACAGTGGTGCATGCCTGCCCACCTCTGGATGTGGTGTGGGTTTCCTGGGGTTGCTGCAGCAAATTACAACAAACCAGGCAACTCAAAACAAGGAAAATACATTCCCCATGACTCTGAAAGCCAGGGGTCAAGGTGCCGCGGGCTGCACTCTGCCTGACGCCTCTGCAGGCGTGGGTCCTTGCTTGCTCCTCCAGCTGCTAACGGCAGCCTAGGTGTCCTTGGGCTGTGGCTGCAGACTCTCTGTTTTCACTGTCAGCATCCTTAAATCTCTCTCTGTGCCGACTCACATTGCCTTCTCTGTGCCCTCTCCCTAGGGACGTTGTGATTCCATTCAGTCCCCATCAACCTGGATAAACTGGGGTGATCTCTATCTCAGGATTCCTAGCTCAATCCCATGTGCAATGTTCCTTTTGTCACATAAGGTCACATCCACAGGTCCTGTGGGTTAGGGCCTGATATCTTGGAGGTCATCATATAGCCCATCATAGCCTCTCGCAGGCCTGCGTCTGGCCCTCCGTGACGGGTGGGGGGCGATTCAGAGGGAGAGGGAGATCTTCTTGGACTGGGTGGATTTGAGTTTGTTTTGCTGCCTTCAGTTTCTACAGACTCCTATTTTCCTGCTTGGATTCTTGGCTCTTAGTCTTTAGTATCTTTGATAAGGCTGTATAATTTTCCCATAATGGCCTTGATGGTTTCATTACATTTCTTACTGGATATCTTATGTCTTCTTGCTTTTGAATAATATTATTTCATTCCCTACTTTTGAAAAATTTAAACCTTAAAGGAAAGTTATTAGAATCACACAATGAACCTTGACAAGACCTCCACCCAGGTTCACCCAACAGTTATCAGCGTCTTTCACACACATTTGCTTTGTCCATCTACCATGCACCTCCACCATCCATCTCCACCATCCATCTCCACCATCCATCTCCACCATGCACCTCCATCATCTATCTGTACCATCCATCTCCACCATCCATCTCCACCATCCATCCATCCATCCTTCTACTCCATCCTTCCATCCACCCCTCCCTCCCTCCCTTCCTCCCTCTCTGCCCGTCTACCTACACACCCTCCTGTCTATCTAAACAGCTACGTACTACTTTTGCCAACTTAATTTCTATCAACTAAGAACAAATCTATTCTACGACACAAAAACAATACAATCCTCACACTCAGGAAATTTATTACTGATATACCACTGTCACCCGATATTCAATCTATGTTTAAATATTGCTGATGACCTATTGCTAGTATTGATCTTAGCCTATTCCCTTTATCAAACTCAGGATCTCAACGAGGATTAGATCGTCACAGTGAACTGTCATGTGACCTTGGTCTTTTCACTCTAGCGATTGCCTGGGAGTGTAGCTCAGTGGTGGGCTCACGCCTAGCCCAGCACTGCGAACACACGAGCCACACGTTTTCCCATGACGGTCGTAGATATTTTTGGAGTCTGGCCAAGCGCTCTGTGGAGTGCCCGTTTCCCTGGACCGTATGCTTCCCCATCGTTAGGCTCATCTTGACAGGGCATGGCGTGGCGGTGGTGTCCCACCTGTCACAAGGCAGTGATGCCCCTTGTCCCATGGCTGGGACATGGGATCAGTCCTTTGGCTCAGTGGCATTTCCAGGTGTGTCCATGAGCAAGGTGACCCCCTGCCTCCGGCAATGAAACAGGGATCCAGTGGTTCCTCGGGACATGGCGAGCCCCCCCCCCCCATTTCACCCCGTGGTCTCAGCGTCCTGCACAAAATCCGTGGTCCCTGCCGTGCTGAGCAAGGCCAGGGGCTACTGCAGTCCTTCTTCTCCTACATCATCAGCATCCTCTGCCGGAAGTCCTTGGCTCCCACTCGTAAGGAGTCTTAGCATCAGAACAGAGCAGCAGAGCGAACCTCGACCTGTTCTTGCTTAACATTCTGACGTTTCAGTGCCTGAATTTCAGCCCACAGCACCCTCTTTGGGGGGTGCTGGGTCTTTTTTGCATATCCACATTGGTTCTGAGAACCTGGCGGCACCTTTAAAACCCGCTTCACGTCCGTGGGGTGGAGCTGCCCTGGGGGCTTCTGGCCAGCAGTCCCGCGGGTTCCCTGTGCCCCTGTGCCCCGTCACGGCGTCTGCAGGTCTAGGTTTTCTGGGTCGATGATCTCACTCCTTGCCTAGTGACAATTTCACCTCGTCCTTCCCAGTCATCGACTTCTTTCTTCTGCCCATGGGCTGCCAGGACCTCCTCCAGGAAGCTGCTCCGAGTCAGGGACGGAGCCAGCGTCTCCTCCCTGGTGGGGAGGGGCCCGTGTCCCGCACACTCCTCTGGGTCACTCACTGGCACACTGTTTCCCATTAACGAAGTTTTCTTTTTCTCTCTTTTTTTTAAATTTAAATTTGTTTTCATCAGTTATTCCTGACAGTGGAATGCACTTATGCACTTTGATACGTCACACATAGATGGGATATAGTTTCTCATTCTTCTGAGGGCACATGTTGCAGAATCACATTGGTCATGCAGTCACATAGATACACACAGTAACAATGTCTGCTTCATTCCACTCTCTTTCCTGTCTCATATCCACACCCCTCCCCTCCCATCACTTCCCACTACCTAATCTAAGGTAACAGTATTCTTCCCTAGTGCCCCCTCCCTGCCTTTTTGTGAATCAGCATCCACATATTAGAGAAAACAATTTGGCCTTTGGTTTTGTGGGACTGGCTTATTTCACTTAGCACGATATTCTCCAACTCCATCCATTTACTGGCAAATGCCATAATTTCACTCTTCTTCAAAGCTGAGTAATATTCCATTGAGTATATATACCACATTTTCTTTATCCATTTATCTACTGAGGGACACCTAGGTTGGTTCCATAGTCTAGCTATTGTGAATTGAGCTGCTATAAAGATTGATGTGGCTAATTAAAAAGTACTAATGGATTTTGAAACTTATTGACTTGTTTTGCATTTAAGATAACTGCAGATTTCTTCTCTTTTAACATATTAATGTGGTAAGTTACCATAATATTTTAAAAATGAGAACCATCCTTGCATTATGGGTATGAACCTTATTTGATGTCTTTAAGTTCATTTGTTTATTCAGTTTGACAACAGTTTTTTTTTTTTTTCTCTTTTGCATTTACCCTTGAGATGGACTTGTATTTTCCCCTTCTAATTTTTCTCTTTTCCATCTTCTGGCTGTCTGAAATCATGGTATTTAATGGTTCTGCTTTCTGTTCTTGAATGTCTGGACAGCTGACTTTTACACCTGGTCTGTCTAGTGAGTCTCAGGCCAGGGGAGGAGTGTAAAATACACATTTCTCTACTGGATCAGCATCTACGCAAGCATCTAGGACTTTGAGTAAGAGTGCAGCCCTGCTGTCCATGAGGGTCCACCGGTGGCAAGTCCAAACCACACAGAGCAATGTGGGCGAGGAAGGAAGTCGCAGGAAGGTGGCTGTGGCCCAGGAGACCCTGCCCAGGGCACTCGGGAGCCTGAGGCTCTGTTCCTTCAGGCAGTGTCTCTTGGTGCCGTGCCCTTCTGTGACCTGCCAGTCCTGACCCGCCCCTGCAGCTCTGGGGAACCAGGCTGTTCTGAGGACACCTGCAGGGGAGATGGATGCTCTCCGACCCACGGGACCTCCCCTCCGTCAGTCGCATTTCCGGAGTATTCCCCGGGGAGCTTTGGCTGCCTCACTCGGCTGCTCGCGGCTGTCTGGAACCGTCAGAGCGGCTGAGAGCCTGACGCCGTGTGGGGGCTCCCCAGCTGAAGGAGTGTGAGTGTGCAAGCCGAGTGTGCATGTGTGAGGGTGTGGACATGGTCATGTGTGCACACACACGCAGACATAAGTGTAAGTGTACACTAGGTACACTTGTGTGTGTGCAAGTGTGAGCATGAGTGTGCACAAGTGTAGGTGACTTTTTTACATGTACACGTGTGTGCGTGTGAGTCTCTGGGAATTCCCACATGTGCAAGTGTGTGTGAGTGAATGCAGGGTGCCGCAGCCAGAAGCCAGCCTGTCCCCTTGCACCTGCCTGCCCTCCGGTCAGGACTGCCCCGGGCAGGCCCTCTGCCCTCCGCCCTGTGTTCTGTGGCTGTGCTCTCCCGCCACGCTGGGAGTTGAGATCCTCTCCCCTGTACCAGCTGGCGTGGAGAATGCTCCCCCTTCAAGACTGTCCTCTGCCCTGGATCACTCATGGGTGTGGCAGAGCGCTCCTTGGGGACGGGGTTGCCTCTCACTTCTCTTTGTGTCCCCAGTAGGGCTCCGCCCAGGGCCTGGGACAGCGTCTGGTGGGATGAGGTGCTCAGCAATGGCTTATTAAAGTTGGGCACTCACTGCCTCTTGTTGGGTGTCTGTGGTCTTTGGAATTCAGGGATGAGCGATGAGACCTTTGGGTGAAGAATCGGCGCTTTCTGCCTTTCGCCGGAGGCTGAAACAACCCATTCCCTTTCATCAATTCTCTCTCCATCTCCCCACCACGATCTGGCGCCCACTCCCCTCTGCCTCCACTCTGACAGGGCTGCCGTGCCCTGAGCGCACAAGCGGGGTTGTCACGTGCTGTGTGCAGGGCTTTGCGCGACACTGCAGGGCAGATTTCCAGAGCCGGCGGTGGAGCGACCATAGCTGCATTCTGATGCGTGTCACATCTTCTTAGAATTAATGCAGGGGCTCGAGAGATGATTCCTGAACCTGCCATGCCTCGGATTCTCCCAAGGGGTGCTGCAAGTTTTCAAAACAAACTTAATTGCGATTCAGGGTAATCGCACACATACTTAACGCTACGCCACACCTCAAGTCCAAGATGAATGTCACACAATGCAAGTGTCAGAGCTCTTGGAAGAGGGGATGCAGGGCGGTTGACGAGTCTCCTGAAACAGGAGGGCTTTGCACACAGGAAAGCAGATGTGGCAGCTGCTGGGAAGAGCCTGCCGGGGGCAGCCGCCTCCACAGCCCCCAGCTCCCGGGACCCTGGGGACAGAGCACCATCCCGAGCCCATCCTACCACCGCTCGCTCCCATGCTGCTGCGGCTCTGGGTCCCAGGGCTCACCGTTGGTTTTGGAGTGTGTTAACGTGATTATATCAACGTGCATTTACACTTGCTGCGGCCTATTTCTAGTTTTCTGTGAATATTGATGAGTTGGATAGTTTGTGCCACAGCTAACAATGTGGAAGCCACTTCCCATCCACTCTTTTCCCTATTTGCAGGACCATCGTCCCTTCTTCCTGCCTGAGGGACTTCTCCCCAGATCCCTAGTGGCCATTGTTTATTTCCCCTCCAGGCACCTCACCTCCCTGTTTTCCTGGAACAACCCTGGGGCCGTGAGCCACGGCTGCTGGGGATGGACACTGGGGCCACGAGCCACGGCTGCTGGGGACGGGCCGAGGAGCCCCACTCATCTCTGACAGCCTGGAGAGCTTCCTATGCCTCCTCGTGGGCTCCGAGTCGCCAGGGCGGTGTGATCCGCTCCACCGCTGCTGGCTGGTTCCTTCACAAGGGGCCTCTCTCAGCAAACCCCAGCCTGCCGCCCGC
This sequence comes from Callospermophilus lateralis, assembly GCF_048772815.1. NCBI lineage: Eukaryota > Metazoa > Chordata > Mammalia > Rodentia > Sciuridae > Callospermophilus > Callospermophilus lateralis. Next base: position 1,461,640 of record NC_135318.1, on the reverse strand, counting down.
CCTCCATGGACCCCCTCTCTGCGCTCTCTGAGGTTCCATGCTGTGTGTCCTCTGTCGGGAGCCCCCTTCCCAGACTGGGATTCCTTCAAGCTAAGGTGACTGTCCAGCTATTGTCCAGATGCAGATACTTTGGGGAGGCCATGGAGTGCTGCTCCCTCGAGATCCACAGGTCATCTTGGATGGCCCAGCCGAGGGTGCGAGTGGACGCCCATGCAGGGAGAGGGCCTCTGGTGGCTCTGCACTGCTCTGGAGGACGGCGCTCGGGCACATGTGGAGTGGCTGGGCAGCCCGGGCTGCCGTCACTTGCTTTTAGACGTGTTTGCACAGGGTGGAGGCCGTTAGCACCTGCAAGGGTGAGCTGCTGTTGTCACCAGTGGTTAACAGCAGGCAGGGGACGTCACCGACACGGGGAGGTGGGGTCTTCCAAAGCCAGGGGATTTCCACGTCGAACCTCAGACGATGGGAGCGAGACTTGCTGATCTCTGCAGATCAGCCGCCTCAGAGTGCGGCACCCTGGGCAGGGTGGCGAGGTCACGTGTCTGAAGACCTCATTTTCTGATAAGAAAGCCACAGTCGAGAGGTGGGATGAAGACCCTGACCTCTGGCTCCCGAACAAGTGCATTTCCTGCTAAAACCACCTCATAAGAGCCAAGTCAGTGGTGCCTGGTGTCACCGCTGTTTCCTCCTGTCATACAGAAGAACACAGGTACAAACAGGTGGCCTCGGTGTCGGCCGGGTCACAGCAGCGCTGGGTTGCACGGTGACTTGAAGGGCACGGGCAGCTTTGGTTGTGCATCTCTCTGGCCTTAGCAAGGGCCACCAGCCTCTCGCAGAACTTCCATGTAGTTCAGAGCACTCAGGCCTCCTCTCGAGTTCTGTGCCATGAACTCCTGCCTAGAGTCGGGTGTGCTGGAGAATGTAGGCTGTGTGTGCATGTGTGTGTGAGTGTGTGTGCAGGTGTGTGTGTGTGCAGGTGTGTGTGTGTAGGTGTGCTTGAATGTGTGCAGGTGTGTGTGTGCAGGTGTGTGTGTGTAGGTGTGCTTGAATGTGTGCAGGTGTGTGTATAGGTGTGCATGTATGTGTGCAGGTCTCTGTGTGTGTGTGCAGGTGTGTGTGCAGGTGTGTGTGCAGGTCTCTCTGTATGCAGGTCTCTGTGTGTGCATATGTGTGTGTGCAGGTGTGTGCATGTGAGTGTGCATATGTGTGCCTGTGCAGGGCTGTGAGTGTGCAGGTGTGTGTGTGCAGGTGTATGTGTGTGCGTGTGTAGGTCTCTGTGTGTGCACATGTTGTGCAGGTGTGTGCGTGTGTGTGCGTGTGTGCGCGTGTGTGTGCGTGTGTGTGCCTGAGCAGGGATGTGTGTGTGTGTGCGGGTGTGTGTGCAGGTCTCTCTGTGTGCAGGTCTCTGTGTGTGCATATATGTGTGTGTGTGCATGTGTGTGCCTGAGCAGGGCTGTGAGTGTGCGTGTGCATGTGTGTGCAGGCGTGCCTCCACTTGCCTTCCTAGAGAACACAGCGCAGACTGCCCTGGCCCTCCGCTGCACGTGCTGCTGCTGTGCAGGGATGTGGTGCTGCTGGTCCTAAGCATGCTCCGCCGGGTGATGACACTCCTCAGGTGTCCGCCTGTTGGAGGTCCTGTCATAAGGTCAGCAGGGAAAGATGCCAAGGTGATGGGCCACAGCATCTCTCCCCAGGAGGATCTCAGCAGAGGACCTGGAGACAGAACTCACTGCTGTTTCATGACTGTAAAACTAAGGTGGGGATTTAAGTTGAAGATGACGGAGGGAAGACAGATCTTAACATTCCTGTTCCAACATCAAATGAAATACAAGTAAGGAACAGAAACAGTGAAAAGGTCCACAGCTGGCCACCAAACGTCTGTCCCCATCACACCTTTTAAAGTGGGTGTCCCAGGACAGGACCAGGACCACAGAACGTCTTTATAATGGCCAACGGAGCTTGTCCCTCAGTCCCACGTGGTGTGAGGAGTGGGGATCACTAAACAGTGCTGGAACCCCACCCACTCCCACAGCTCGGTGCGGGCAGTGGGCCTTGTCCAGGACAGGTGTGAGCAGAGGTCAGCGGGCAGCCGGGCTCCAGGTCAGGTGTCCTCACACCGAGGAAACCCCGAGTGCTGAGCACGCGTCCTAGTCCACTGAGTACAGTGTCAGGGCCGGGAGGCCGGGGAAGGGGCGTGGTGCAGACTGGGTGGAGCGAGTGTATTCCACGTGTGGTGTGTACGATTGTGTCAAAACCAACCCCACTGTGACGTGCAACTACACGGCATTGATAAAACATTGAAGAATACCCAGAGGACAAAGGGGACTTGAGAGCTGAGCGGGGAGGAGCAGGAACTGCAAGCAACCCACCAGGATGGCAAGAGTGGAGGTCACTTCTCTGTCACCAACAAGAGAACCACCACTGCTGGAGGACAGCGCGGCACCAGGGAGGGGCAGGAGACAGCCCGCGGGGAACGCTGCACACCCTCATCCAGAGGGAGGGCCACACCAAGAGAGAGCGACGGTGGACACGGGCGGGAGCCGGGCAGCGGGAGCGAAGGATTTCAGGACACGGCCAGTCAGGTGTGTGAGGCTGTTGTTGGCGTTTCTTCCTAATTGCAAAGCCCAGTGTATTGAAAATGCAGGACAATAACAGCCTGGAACCTGGGAGAGGACTCCACAGGACATCGGTCCGCTTGTAAGGAGCAGGTGAAAATTGTCCAACTTTGCATTTTGTTGAAAAATACACAAGGAAGGCATGTTAGACAGTATAAAAATAATTACCAAAATAATAGAATTGAATATATGACTTCTGAGCAAGTAGAGGAAAAACGGGTTGAAAAGACCATTTATCTAATGAAAGAGAGAAGAGCAAAATAACATAAAATCTAAAATAATAACTGGAAAATACAGAACAAGGTGACAGAAATATATCCGCAATCTCAACTGAAAACAGATAAAATTCATTTATTAAAAGGCGGAGGCAATATTTAAAAATCCTGCTCTGCACAATCATGACACGTACTTGAAACACGGCTATACTTAAAGGTCGGAGAGAGAATCACAGAGAAATATATATCAGGAAAATATTAACATGAATGATTCTGATTTTATTTATAAATAAATAATATCATCTTAATATGGAGTAAATATATTTTAGTGAATATTACAGATAAAATGGTTGATTAAAGAAATCATCTATAAGTAACTCACGACAATCACAGACGTGTATGCACCTAACTTTAGAGTTTTGTAAAATATATGACAAAACTCAAGAGGATTACAAGTAAAATTGAAAACTCAGTGGCCACACTGGGAGTCACCCCCGGGAGCTGCTCAGAGCTGGTAGATGAGGTGGACAAGGTTGGTGACGTTGTAGAACAAAGGACGTCTCCAGGCACACCCACAGTGGCAAGTGAGAGACAGGGTGCACTTGGTCATCACAAGTTCAAGGTTCAAAGTGTTGCTTATGGACTCAATCAAAACGAGAGCTCAGTGAATCCAAAGAATTTAAGGAGTAAAGACTGATGATCTTTGTCGACAATAGTAAAGTAAAATTATAGAAAAAAGGCGAAAAACTACTTTGCCATCCCAAGCCGTGCATTTGGAGATGGAAACCACGGGCTGGGAACATGGTCCCTTTTCTGCGTGAGGTTCAGGCATGTGTATGAGCGTGTGCGTGTATGAGTATGTGTGTGTTTGCATGTATGCGTACGCACATGTAAGGACACGTGAGGCCACACAGGAAGACGACTGTCAGCAGCAGGAGACGGTCATCTCATGGTGACACTTTTCCTGATTACTGTCTTCCCACTGCTCGGCTGTGACCTATTACAGAGGCAGACATGTGATGTGTATCTGTTTATTCATGACGCACTCATTCAGATCTGTTCCTATAGTGCAGAAATAGGCTTTTATTTTGAGGACAAATCTAGACTACATATTAAAGGCCAATTTGACGAAAAAGTGACATTTCTGTGTGACCATAAATGTGATGTTCATCAGAGTAGCTGTGGAAGCACATTCTTACCTGTGTCCATTTAAATGAGTGATCACTAAAATAATTCTTAAATTAAAAATAGAAAATAAACAATAAATAATTCCAAATAAAGTGTAAGAGGGACTATAACAGATACAAAAGCAAAATTCATAAAATAGAAAACAAAGATCCCTAGAGATGGCTTAAAATTAGTCCTTCCAAAAATTAACATGAGAAGATTGATTTAGTGGAGAGAGAGGAGATGCAGACAAACGCACCCTGGAAGTGCACACACAGACACAGGTGCAGCTCACATCTGTGGAGAAGGCAGGCACTCATGGCTGTGCGTGTGGAGTTCACTGTCCCCGTGGCTGAGCAGCAGTGGGGCCCGCAGCCACAGGTCCCGGGCTGGCTGACCTCACAGACCTGGGGGCAGTGGGCTTTTCTGCCTCTGTCTGAGCCGGGGTCTTGGTTCACCCCAGCTCCTGAGCACCGTTGTCTTGACACCCAGGAGGGGCAGGAGGACCTGCTCGTGGTATCTGTGGGTCCCAGCAGGCCAGGCCTGTGTCTGTGCCTGAGAGAGCTTGGGACCTGCTTGGTCCTGTCTGCTCTGCATTGGAGATTCCCTATGTCCACTGTCTTCTGAGCAGGATCAGCCAGGCTTTTGTATGACGGAGTCAGGGAGCAGAGTGAGGAGAGGAAACTTCGAGGAGGAGGCCAGCGCATCTCCAGACACCCTGGCAGGGTGTCCAGAATGGGCTCACCATGCCGGTCCTCAGGGAAGTCTGCCCACGAAGAGTATTGATTTGTGGCCTGTCAGTCTTCAACCGGTCAATTTAATTGGATGCAAAAACAAGGACCTGAGAGCAAAGCTGGTGTCTCTGACCAAAACCTGGTCAGCATTTGGGAGAAACTTCACTCCTACAGGAGGGGCTGGAGGGAGGGCGGCAGATCCTGGGAAGTCCCCAGGCCTCAGGAAGTTCTGAGGGAGGAAAACCTTTGCTCAACTAAAATGATGCAGTGAGTTCATTCATTTGTAGAAAAATTGAATTAAGAAAAAGCTGACCACATACTTGAACAAGAGTCAGCCACCAGTTTCTAAGCTTGTTTTCCAAATATATTTAGCTTTCTCTCTCCCTCTCTCTCTCTCTCTCTCTCTCTCTCTCTCTAATGGGGCTTTGCTTTCCTTCTCTCCACTGCACCCGCCCTGAAGCTCTGTGCTGGAGCATGGCTCTGACCCTCTGGTCCCTGTGGCGTGAAACCCCAGGGACATCTGCACAGCCACGTTAGCAGGCCAGTGAGCGTACGGTTCCCCCGGTTCCTCCCTGATCTGTGCCCTTCTCCCTCTGTCCCTTCACAGATATTCTTCAAAGCCTAAACCATCGGCAGTACCCAGAGTTCAATTTGGCTGAAGCCACAGCATCCCCAACACTGTTGCTGCCTTTGCTCACCAGGTCACCTTCCATGACGTCCTGCCCTGAGCCCGCGGAGCTTCCTCAAAGGGCCCTGGGTCCTTTGGAAGGAAAATCTCCCTCCAGACGAGGTGGCACCAAGTCCTCATGTAGAGAAATGAGACTTTGTGAGTAACAACTTCTGTGTGCAGAGTGTTGCTTGGGAACATAGAACTTGACCCTTCAAACTGTGACCTGAGAGAGGAACACGGGAGGTGTTTTCCCAGGTAGGTGAGAAGATCCACTTGTGGGAAAGTCAGCTACCGGCTGGGAAGTTGTTTTCTTTCTTATCTTTTCTTTTCCTTTTGTATTGGAGATTGAACGCAGGGCACTTAACCACTGAGCCACATCCCTGACCCTTTTTTATTTTGAAACAGGGTCTCACTAGGTTACTTAGGGCCTCGCTGAGTTGCTGGGGCTGGCTTTGAACCTGCGATCCTTCTGCTCAGCCTTCCGAGCAGCTGGGGTTGCAGGAGTGCACTGTTGCGCCTGGCTGGGGACGATGTTCCTAAGGTGAAGTGACGGGTCTGGTAGGACTCCAGGAGGGCCCCCACACTCCTGCTCCAGGGCGGGACACATCCTGCAGGATCCCTCCTTTTGATGGGAACAGGACTGTGACATGGAGAGTCCCTTCCTGGACAGGGTCATGCATATGACAAGGTGACAGGGAAGTCACTGCTGTGACTGTGTTTTATCATGTAACACTCCAGTCAGGACCCAGAGCCACCCTAGGAGCTCAGCTGACGGGGACCTCGTGGTTCAGCCACCTGGAGGTGCGTCTGTCAGCAGCCAGGGGTTTGGGAGGTGGCGCTTCCCCCAGTGAAGACTTCAGACGCTGTGTGTCCGTGGTACCTCGATTTCAGCCTCCTGAGACCCTGGGCGGACAGCCCAGCTGCCCAAACCAGAGACCTGAGCCCTGGGTCTGTGAGGCTGCGTGCCTGGTGGAGGAAGCTGCCGGTTAATGGTATTTGTTATGCATCAAAGAAAACGGATGCTCAAAGCTGGGCAGGAGGGCTCCTGAGCCGTCTTGTTTTAGGTTTGTCTTTAATGTGCTGCATCTGCAGATTCAACCCACTGCGGATCAAAAGTATTTAAGAAAGATGTATGCACCTTCTTTCTTGTCATCATTCTCTAAACCAGAGAGAACACAGGGATTTACACAGCCTTCCTGTTGCGGTAGGTGATCTGCATAAGATGTGACGCTGTGGGCTGTGTACCATCGAGTACGTGACTCCGCCACCCTCAGAGGGGGCCAGCCACCTGAGGGTGCCGAGGCGTGACTGTGCGGCTCTGCTCTAGTGAGGCTGCTGTCGCGTGCTTCTCACATGTGCCCCTGTCCCATGGCTGGCCTGGTACCTGGTCACTGACCCTCCACTTGCCTGACAGCCTCTGCTCATGGGTGCCCTGAGGACCAGATGCGCTTGAGGTTGTGGTGCAGAGGGCTGGGGCTGGGTCAGAGACTCGTCACCCACATGTGGTGGAGGAGGGCATCTGGGAGCTGGACTTTTGCCCTTGGCCTGTCCACTCACCTGTGGACAGCCTTGTCCCATCCGGGGGCCCTGGCGAGCCTGGCCTGGTTGGAGATTCCCTCGTGGCCCAGAGTCGGGGTCCTTCCAGGAAGGTGCTGGCTCAGGGAGGGCTGGCCCCGTGTCCTGGCCCGCTGTGGGTGAGGCGGCTCTGCGGCGCCCCAGGAGGCGTGAAGAGCAGGCACAGTGGCTGCCTGAGTCCTGGAGGCCAGGAGCCCAGCACCACAGCAGCCTCTGCTGGGGGGAGAGTGCCTCTGGTTTCCGACAGACGGGTGAGGAGCAGAGGTCACTGTCCTCCCGAGGAGAGTCCGTGGCCAGCTCGGCACTCGTTGCCACTGTGCCCAGTTTCCCACCTTGGGAGGAGGAGCTCCTGGAGGAAGGGTGGCCAGGGGCTGGGCTGTATGACCCCTCCCCACTACGTTCCAGCAGGTCCCTGTGGCCTCTGGGGAGGACCCCTGCCGAGGGCACAGCCTGTGGCTCTCCCACGGCCCCACAGCTGCCAGCACCTGCCCCTTCCCTGCCAAGAGGAGGCGGTGACGCATGGCAGGAGGTGCTGGCCTGCCAGGGCCTGTCGGTGGCCTGTCAGCCGGGGTCCTGAAGCTCCTGTCTGTGAGCCACAGTGCCCTGGAGGACCAAGGCCAGCTGCTCCCTGTCCCTCTCACTCCCACCTCCCTTCTGCTAGGATATTTCCTGCACCTCCCAAGTGGACACGACCCTTGTCTCCACGTTGTCCTCTCTGTCACTGGGATGAAGCACCCGGGAAAATCAGCTTCAAGGAAGAAACATGCATTTTGGCTCCTGGCCTCTGAGGTCTCAGTCAGCAGGCGGCATCGCTCTCAGGCCCGTGGTGACGTGGACCATTGTGGAGGAGGCACGGGCCGGAGCCACTCTCACATCTGGCAGGCAGCTGCAGAGGGAGCTCCCTTTACACAGCCCCTTCCCCACCCACTGGGCTATGGATCCATTAATGCCTTCAATCCACCCAGTGGCCAGAAAAGCCCCCCCATGAACACCCTGCGCTGGGGACAGAGCCCTCAGGTCACCAGCTTTCAGGGGGACTTTCCAGGTCCAAAGGAGAACGCCGGCTCTTGAGGTTCGTCAGCTGCTGTCATCTGGCCAGGGGTCTTGGTGGCAGGGCAGACACGGGGGCCCGATCACGGTGTGGTGCAAAGGGCTTTGGCCGGACGGGGCAGGCCGTGGTCAGATGAGCGTTGGCCGTCTCCTCTAAGGCTGGATTCCGATTGCTGGTGCCGTCCAGAGAGTCTCAATCATTGCTGAAGACAATAAGTAGGCTTTGGTGCTCTCCTCTAATTTTAAGGAAAAAATTAAAAAAAAAAAAAAAAAACAACCCAAAAAACAAACTCCCTCAGCATGATTTTTCTCCTCCAGAGCGTCTAGGTTCACCTGTACCACCGAGTGCTGAGGGTCCCGGCAGAGTGCACATGCTCAGAGGGGTGTCAAGGTGCGGTGCTGGACAGGCCCGGCACTCTGGAGCCTCTGGGGTAGGCCACCCTCACCCATGGCTGCTGATGCTTTCAGGAACCTGCTCCCGGCCCACGGGGCTTCGGCACCCAGCAGTAGAGACTGTCGCTGTTGGTGGTGGGCTCTGTCCAAACGGCCTCCCGGGTGCCCTCGGCACACAGGCTGGCAAGCAGGTGGGTGGTGTCCCCCGTGCTCCGCCTTTGTTTGAGCCCAGGCTGAGGCACAGGAGCAGACGGGGCGTCCTGGTTGCTGGTGAAAAAGAGGTCACGTTTCTACTTTATAGAAGTGAAAAGTACCTGGGATTTACAGGATGCCATCTCTCTGACCCCAAGGAAGGTGGTCTGAGGGAGAGTCTAGTCCTGAGCTCCTCAGCTTCCTGCTCCGTCCCCTCCTGCATGGTGGCACCTGGAGTCCCAGGCTCTTGTCACCCGGCGGTCAGTTCTGTGCCCAGCTCTCCCATCATGCCTCAGTCAAACAAACTGCTGTGAAAGGAAAGAATTCAAGTTACTGAGTGTACAGATCCTTAGGCAGGAAACAACAGACCCAGGCCACGGGCGAGCGTGTGTGGATTGGGTCTGGAGGCCCCTCTGGCAGCCAACCGCGGGAGCACGGCCCACCTCCTGGGGGCGAGAGCCAACAGGCGCGTTCCTGGGTGCAGTCTCTTTGCCAGGCTGCCTGGTGTCTCTGAGGATTTCTTCTTGGTACTCTCTTCCAGACTAAAATGTGTCAAGTTGATTTTTAACATTTCTGGGTCCTTAATTTTAAACATGTTTTAGTGAATTGCAGACAAGTATAGTAGTCGGTCCTGAGTTTCAGGACTTGTGCCCATGGACCTCAATCTGCAGACAAATAAGTGTGACAGCTTTAGGGACAGAGACTGTGCCTTAGTCTCTGCTACACAGAGCCTGGCACGGTGCAGGTTCAGGAACCACAGTTAACAGATGTGACCATCTCAGTTGTAATTTTGTCTCCACCATTCCAACATTTTGAGATTGGAAAAGTTTGTAAACTCCCCAAGCTTCTTTCTCTGTGAAATGGGTCTAATAATAATTTGTTGAAAGAGAATGAATGAACTGAGGCTTGGAAAGCATTTAACATTATGTTGGCAGTAACCAGGATCTTGAAGCTCAGCTTCTCAGTCCTGCTAATGAGGTTCTTCCTGGCCAGACAGAGCAATGGGTACAGGGCTTATTTGTGGGGCTCTGCTTGATCTTAAGCAGAGTTTTGGGGCCTCTCGCTGCTGTCCTGAGCTGTTCTGAAGGCTGTGAGTGGCTTTGCTTTTGGGACGCGCTGATTTAGATGAAGTAGCAGAATGGAGGCGAAGAAGTGTGTTTGAGAAGCAAACTGTGCGGTAGTAGGCAGGGTGACCAGGCTGTCTCCACCCTCCTGGGTGATTCCCAAGAGGGAATGTCCCAGCTTGAGGGGACCTTTCCTAAAATCCATGGGAGGACCTGTCTGCACGCTTCTGGGCACCTGATGTTTAAATGAAACCAGGCGTGAGAGGGGGCAGAGGCCTGTTTCAATGCTCACGTTGCCATTCCCTTTGTAGGTCAAGTGTGAGCCCCATAGTGCTTAGACGGGTCTGAGCAGCTTGATTAATGAGGCCAGAGAGACCCAGAGAAGGACGCTCTGACCGCGTCAGCCCCAAGCAAAGCCACACGCCTCAGGGGCTTTGGAGGTGCCGTGTCTGGTGCTGGGATGCCCAGCTATGCAGCAGAGATCCCAGATGGAGGCTCAGTGGGGGATTTGGTACCCAGGGCTGGAGCCTGTCAGAGAGGGTCTTTGGTCAGCTTTTCCTGTTTTGGGAGTAAATAAATGAGAGGGTTCTTGGCAGAGGCCGGAACTCCCAGATCCTTCTCAGCATGCAGCACGAGCCGGATGGCTCGAGATCCTCTGGGAATCGAGTTCCTTTGTCACTCCTGTCTTCCCGTGTGCACCTTGCACTCTGACAGAAAGCTGCTCATGAATCTCCTCGGGATGACCGATTTTCCATCGCAGTCACTCAAGGGCACCAGAGCTCTGGAAACTGTCCTGAGGACCTGGCTGCAGTAATTGCTAGCTGTGGCCTTTGTTAGGCTGTGTGTCCCACAAAGACCCAGCCTCTGCTGATCATTCGCTCCAGTCTGTGCTGCAGGTTTTAAAAACAAAACTGTGAACAAAACCTTATCAACCCCGTGAGACGGAGGCAGGATTTTCAGGGCATAGAAAGGCCACGGCCTGGAATGGATTGGTTGTCGCTGGGCGCTGGGACCAAGGCGTTGGTGTGGCAATGCCAGGTGAGACAGGGGCAGGCTTGGGGGACGGGATGTATATTTGTCGTGTTATCACTTTGAATATTGGAGAAGCAAGTGGAGCCTGAGAAGGGGGGGTACAGGGCCAAATCCTGCGCGAGGAGTCAGGGAGAGGAGGGCTGGGCTGGCAGCCCCGGGAAGGAGAGCTCACATGCTAGTGGGCGGCAGAAGAGGCTCCTGTCTTCCTGTTGCTGGGACTTCATGTGGTCCCACGAAGGTTTCAGAAGGTAAGGCACGAGGCGGCCGATTTCTGGGGAAGAGACGAAAGCCCGGTATCAGGAGTCACATTTGGCCTAGACAGTTGGAGAGATTGGCTTAGTACCTGTTTCTTGGCAGAGCAAACGTCTCCTGGCCCAACACTTTGTCTCCAGCTGAACGTGAGATAACAATTTAGGGACATAGAACAGCCTCAAGGAGAACCGCCCATGAACTGTTGGGCTGAAGAACCAATCAGCCTGTGCGCTCACACCTGACCTACAGCCTGCAGCCTGCGGATGGGCCAGTGAGGAATCAGCGAATGACCTTAAGGCTTCACTCCTTCAGTGAGACTGAACAATGATCCGCATCCCCAGAAACAGAAGAACATGCACCCTGGTGGAGATGTCAGGGTTCACCGGATACCCACGTGGAAACGCGGGATTGGAACCTGTGAGGGCAACAGCTATGCCGGAGGATCCCTGGTGCCGTTGCTGGCCCTGACCTCCCCTCCCGTGCAGCCCTGACTGCTGCCTCTGTGAATACTGAACCCCAGGCCACGCTGGGCCCATGCTCGGCACCTCTGAGATCGCCCACATGCCCCTTCTCAAGTGTGTGCCTCCCTCTTATGACAAATGGCTTGTTCTGTGGCTCATATCTGTCGTGTCCTCAATGTGACGTGGTCAGGGACCCGGGAGGTCCGAGTAGAGGTCCCCTCTGCTACTTGAGGCCTGATGGACCCAGTGAAGTGACCAGTGGACCACAGTGTTTCAATCTCAATGAGAGTCATCTCACCACGCAACCCTGGGTGGGCCGTCCATGCATTCTGGGCTTGGCTGTCCCAGCTGCAAAAGTGAAAATAGTGCCCACCTCGCAGGCCGGGCTGGAGATCTTGTAACATAGGCCAGTGGGAGAGAGCTTTGTGGGGCTGGAGTAACAAATGCGAGGCACCCCGAGGGTGGTCCTGACATAAGTGGTCCTGCTGTGACCGGTGTTCCAAAACACTCGCCGTTCTAATTCGAGTCACCAGTAAACGAGGCATGTGCGCAGCTGAAGAACAAAACGCGGGGTGAATGTGTCTTATCTGAGATGTCTGGAACCAGAAACTCTGGATTTCAGATTAAAAAAATATATTTGGATTGATCTATCATCTATTCATGTATCTGTCTATGTATCTATCTATCATCTACCTATGTATCTGTCATCTATCTATCTATATATCTATGTGTGTATCATCTATCTATCATCCGTCCGTCTGTCTATCTATCTATCTATCTTGGGGATGGGGCTCAAGCCTTAATGTGAAATCCACTTGTGTTTCATATATACCTTTTGCACCCAGTCTGAGGGTAGTTTTAGATGGTATTTTTAATAATTTTGTGCAGAAAACAAATTTTGTGATGTGAAATTTCTACACGTAGTGTCACATTGGCACACAGAAAGCTTTGTTTCTGGAGCATTTTGTATTTCAGATTTTCAGATTGGGGTGATCAACCTGCAACACAGGCTTTGACACTAAACCACCAAGCGGGATTTGACTGACCCTGGTTGCACCAGGCCATTTGTCCAGGCTGCCCCCAAGAAGAAACCATGCTTCGCTCCCCTGGGGGTCTTCCCAGTGATACCCAATGGCACCGTGTGTGGCCCTGGTACTGGGTGGGCATAGACCTGGGTGTCGACCTGATTTCCACGGGTGGAAGGATCTGCCTCTTGTTGACCTCTCCTTCACTATTAGGATGCCGCTACACTAGTTAAACCGCGGTGACGTTTGCCATTCAACTGTGTAAGTATTCTTTGCAGGACAGACGCGCACTCTGACAGCATCTGTTCTGTCTCAAGTTTGTGCCGCTCTTTTCTGCTTGTCCTTTTCTAGGGGATTTATCATGTCAGTCACGATGTTTTCCAGTTGAATAGATATTGTCGTGGTACGACCACGGGGTGGCCAGGGCTACTCCTCTGTCACAGGTCTGCTTTCCTTGACCGCACCCCACCTGGGGTTTTCCCACGGAGCCTCGCGCTCCAGCCATTACTCTCTGCACTGCTGCTCCCCAAGCCCCGGCCTCCCTGCCTCCTCCTGCAGCCCTGGGACCTCCGGGCTTCCCAGGTGAACCTGTGTCCTATTGAAGGGGACCCTTACGTCCTCCCACCTCTCAGACTCTCTTTATTAGCTGGCACACTCAACTGGGAGCGTGGCTTCGCAGGTGATCACTCACAGTTGTCACTCAGTCCTTGCCTTAAGGAGTATAGTCAGTTGGAACGTGTAGTTCAGGGGTGCCCATAAGAAACCCATCATTCCCATTCTCCTTCTTTTAAGATAACAAGGAGACCCCTCCTCTTCTCTCTGGAATTCTGGATCTCTTCTTTACTTCTAGTATCCTAACACCTCATTCAGATAGTGATCTTGCAGGTTCTCCGCCCTGGGCCAGGCACTTGGCCAGCAGTGACAGCTTGTGATCTATATTTTTTAGGTATGAAAAATTTTCTTGAATTAATTTTCCTTAATAATTTTTACTTGTTTTCTCCATCTCCTTTTTGAAAATATTTTGGTAAGATATTAGACCTTCTGGATTAATTGTTTATGTCTCTAAAATACTCCTACATAATTTCATCTTTCTGTCTCACTTTCTGGGGGATTTCTTCAATTTTATCTTCCAACTGTTTATGAAATTTTATGTTTTTGTATCACATTTTTAATCTCTGATTTCCCCCATTCCCCAGGGTCCCTAGCCAGGATGATTTCTAGGCAAGATATCCAGTTTTAAGGTTGAAGACATTAAGATGTCTTCAGGTTTCCCTCTACTCTGTATTGTGTCTCATTTCTTATGCTTGTTTTCTCTTCTGTACCAGAGACCACCTCAAATTCTGCTCCACCAGGCCTCTACCCACCCACCACCCACCCACCCACCCACCCATCTGTCCGCATGTCCATCTTCCCAAGCTCTCATCATGGTTGATATTATGTATAAAAGTGACTAGACCATAGAATACCCAGATTTCTGGTTGGACGTTGTCCTTGTGTCATTGTGGGGGGTTTCCACATGAGGTAGCATTGAGCCTGTAGACTTAGTGAAGAGACCACCTCCCTGACGTGGGCACCGTCCGGTGCAGGGAACACACACAGAGGGGAGAAGGAGTCTGGTTCTCTGCCTGACTGCATCGGCCGGGCCTCCACCTGCTCCTGCCCTGGTCCTCTGGATTCTCAGGCCTTCACACCGGCCAGGAGCCCACTGTTTGGCTCTCCAGCACTCAGGCCTTCCAACAACGCTGCTTATTTTCCTGAGTCTCCAGTTCGTGGTAACAATTGACAAGATGTTCCCTCCATAATCCCACAAGACAATCCCTCAGCATAAGCTTTAGGATGCAGTTCTGCTTCCAGAGGCCTCCACGTGCTTCCCCTCTACCCGTCCACTCCACTGTCTTCCTCTCCATGGAAATACTGGGCTGTGGGGAGAGTGTGTGTGGACATCACGTCAGACTCTGGCTCGATGGCTCTCAGGCTGGCGATTTCATTAGGTGGCTCCCTATACCAGTGCTGGACAGCTCCCCTCCCTGACCCGTCTGGGTGTCCAGCTCTTCCACCCACACCCCCTCAATTCCACAGCATCCAGCCTTTCACACTTGCCCTCCGCGCCCTCGAATCTCCAGGAAAGGAGAACCCAGGCTTCTACCCAGGGCCAGGATGAAATGCTACTGGACAGGGGCTGAGGTTTGGATTTCTCGCCATGCCCTGGCTTCCCCGTCTGGTGTGGGGGTGCCCCCTTGGGTCAGAGCCTCCCAGTGTCTTTGGGAGACTGTGTCCCTCTCCTAAGTGCTCTGGCTCCCCGCCATGTGCCGCTACTCTTCTCCACACAATCTGCCAGTGTCACTGAGATTGCTCGTCTGTGAGGCTCCCCTTTCTCGTTTGACTCTGAGAATTCATGCCTCTTTATTCCTTTAACTTTGGGGAGGTGAGGGACAGGCGGGAGGGGGTATGAATTCATGTTCTCAGCCTTCACGCTGACTAGAAGCCCAGAGCACCTTCCTGCAGAAAGACGGCTGAACGACGGGTTTCAGCTGAGGAGCTTGCAGGAGGGTGAGACCGAGCTCTTCGGGGTTCTCTCCCCCAGAAGAGGAAAGCCTGTCCCCATCAGACGCCAGGTCTCCGCCGTGGCCCCAGCTCCAGCTAGGAGAATCCAGCTTGCCTCAGGGGAATGGGCACAGGGCAGAGCCGCACGAGTCTCAGGGGGCACCGCGACCGGCCTCTCCGGGTCTGCTTCCTGCTGCTGCTAGTGGAGGGGACCCTTCTCAGGGCTGCTGGTAAATGTGGCAGGTGACAGGAACTGAGAAGACGGTGTAGGCAGTTAGGTATGGAAAGTCGGACTTGTAGAGGAACGCATCAGGGTGAGTCCCAGGGCCACAGTCGGGGCAGCTGCTGGGGAGGAGGTAGGGGATGGATAGGAGGGTGGACCGGCGGGGGGGAAACGTTGGTGACAGTCCTCTGGCTCTTTCATCACAGAAGACCTGAGAGTGGATGTTTCTGGGTCACAAAGGAAAGAATGGGTCTGCAGCTCAGTGCAAGGGTGTGTCAGGGGCATCTGATGTGAATAGGAGGTCATCCGGCGTCATCCCAGGTTATCCTCGACGCAGCACAAACGTGACCTGGCCAGCCACAGAGCCACTACCATGTGAGTCCTTATTCAACTATGTGTCTCAGATTGGGGTTTTGTGCAGCTGGAAGAGCATCAGGTGGAGTTGGATGGACGTCCCTTGAGTTCCCTGATCAGCCGGCTCCTCTAGTGTCAGGGGTGGCCAAGTCACAAGCAGCAGCACCATATACTCGTGGGTGGCTAGCTCCCCCTCAGGGAGTGCACTGTCTCAACCCCAGTGAGCCCGCCTCGTCTGGGAGGAATTTTGGAAGAAGGCGGCAGCCTCGTCCTGCGGCAGTGGTCACCGGGGCACTACTCAGCTTCTTACTTGGCACCTGGACCATGAGGTCAGCCAGGTGCTCGAGAGGCGTGGTGACACGGGGAAGGGGCTCAGCACCTAACCCCTCTGGTGAGTTGTTGTAGAATCTGGAGCTATGCGGACTGCAGCAAGATAGCATGTGGTTAGGTAGCTGGTGGAGCAGGGGCCAGTGTGTTCCCAAGCCTTCAGGAGAACACGGGCACCAGGAGATGCTCAGTAAGTGGTTCCTGGCCAGGAGAGCTTGGGGACAGCGCGTGCTCTTCCCAGTGCTGGTAAGGATGAGCCGCTCTGAGAAGGCCTACGGCTAAGTGAACAGTTCACTCCACTTTTTCAGTGCTTTTGAAACCGATTGGATTTTTAATTCCTCTTTAGAAATCTGTAGCAGCGTCTGGAGGAAGAGCAAGGCTGGACAGCACCAGGCAAGCGGGTGCCAGGTCCCTGCTTCCTATGGAGTGCACCCTCCTGTGGGTCCAGGAGCTGGTGTGGCCTCGTGTGAGCTCACAGCAGGTGGCAGGAGGGGAGCCGTCCTGAGCCTGGCTGCTCTGTTCCTTTCTCCTTCCCTCTGTCCTTGCAGGGTTTGTTTTTCTCTCACTCTCCCCTCCTTCTGCCTCTGCACCTGTTCAATACGTGCAATGGGTGGGTTTGCAGCCTGCACTCACCTCTCAGATAAGCCTGGCCTTGAAGAGAAAGGCATCTTGGGCAAGCAAGGAGGACTGGCCATCGTGAAGAGGCCTTTGGGCACACTCCAGGCAGAGGGAGGAATTAGAGGGTGCTAGGAGAAAGGGACGGGGTCAGAGCGCCTTCCTCAGGGCCCACAACGCGGAGCTGGGCTCTTGGCTCTGCTCGCACCGGGCACTGTCCTAGGCCTCCTCTGTGCGTCTGTTTTGCTCACTGACGGATCGATGTGTTCTCCTCTCCATAAGTGCACTGTGACAGTACACGGGGGCTTGTTGTTACGCATCCCACGCGCACACATATAGACTGTCATTCCCCAGTGCCTCCTCTTTCCCCTTTTACTCTTCACAATCCTAGGACAGAGGATCCATCCACTGTAGGGTGAAGAGCTGTCTCCACCGTCACTGGGACGATACACAGCCTGGGAGTCACAAGCGGCAGACGGCATGTCCAGAGCTCCCCTGGGGTCTTAGTCTCACTCTTTTTTCCTACTGTCCCACAGGCTGGGGTTTGGATCTTGGCACCTGCCACGTGCTAAAGGCCGGTCCTCAGAGTGGCGCTTCTGGGAGCTGGAGGGACTGAGGGGGTGGAGGGCTTTGCTTCACACGTGCTCCTGCCTTTCCGTCTGCCTCCCTCCAAAGAGGCCTGACCACAGGGGCTGCCCATCACAGCCTGGACTCTCAGCTGTAAGCTGTTCCTCTCTGTAAGCTCATCAGCTTGGCATTTGCTACAGGAATAGGAAGCTGCCTCTCACACCAGGAAGGGAGAAAAGCCCTGGGATGAATAAAGTCAGGATTGGAATGGGCATCTCTACAGACCTTGGACAGACGGAGGTTACTCGTGAGTGCTTGGAGCAATTTGACAGTCTAGGTTAAATTTCCAGAAACACAAAGTTACAAAACTGGATGAAAATGGAAGAGAAAATCTTAATTGATTCATAACAGTGAAAAGATGAAATTGGTGATTTGAAGACTTACCACAGTGAAAGGCACAGAACCAGGTGGCTTTGTAGGTGAACTTAACTATATATTCAAGGAATTAATATCACCCTTCCCAAACTCTCCTGAAAAATAGAGAAAAAAGCAGATTCAGCTCATTACATGAGGCTAGTGTCACTGTAATACCCAAAGCAGACAATGGAATCATAAGAAAGGCACATCCAGTATCTCTTACGAACATGAGACACAACCCTCACCAAATACCCGCAATCGGAATCCAGGCCTGGATGAAGACGATGACATCAGGACTAGGTAGGCTTTATCCCGGGTGTTCTGTCCAAATCACAGTGATATGCCATATTAAAATGAAAGGTAAAACAACAGGATCCTCACAATAGACGCAGGGAAGCCTTTGACAGAATTCAATGCCTTTTATAATGAAAGAGCCCGACAAGCCAGAACCCTGAGCTCCTCAGCCCTGCAGGCCTGTGAGACAAGAGTCAGCGTCACACGTAATGGTGGCGACTAACTCACCACCAAGGGAAGCTCATGACGCGTGCCCTCACCACGCCTACTTCACCTTGTACGGGAGGCTCTAACTGGGAAGTTGATGAAGGAAAAGAAACAAGAGACCTTAATATTGGGAAAGAAGAGATACATCTCTATCCGCAGATGACGTCATCTTGTACATACAATGTTGCAAGGAAGCCACTAAAAACTAGAATTAATAAAAAGTTCAGCAAGCTTGCAGGATAAAAAATCAATATTCAAAATCAGTTCTGTTTTTTTTTCTATCAATAAACTTGACAACATAAAAATTAGAAAGAGGGCTGGGGTTGAGGCTCAGTGGCAGAGCGCTTGCCTAGCATGTGTCAGGCTCTGGGTTTGATTCTCAGCACCACATAAAAATAAATAAATAAAACAAAGGTCCATCAACAGCTAATTTTTTTTAAAGTTAGAAAGAAATTATATTGAAAACAATTCCTTCTAGAACAAAAAGCCAGCTCACAGAGCAGGAGGACGTGTTTGTACACTGACAGAGGCCCGTGTCTAGATATGTAAAGAACACTTGCAATTCAACAATAAACAAGTCACTCAACAACAAAAGGGAAGGGCCACAGAAGAGGCACACCTGGCCCTAAGCAGGCAGGGATGCCCAGCTCGTCAGTTCCTAGGAGTGAGTGTGCACACCTGGTGACGGCTGTGACAGATGGCAGAGGTGCCCAGGTGAGTGAGGCCGTGGGCTGTGCGGTCCAACAGGAGCACATTGCCATGGTGTTGGGGGTGGGGCCAAGTGAGAGGGAGGGGCCAGAGGAAGGCCCTCGTGGAAGGCTGACAAGGCTCCTGGGAGCGGGTGCCCGGAGGGCCAGGACTGTGGTGAGAGCAGGGCGTCCTCCTCTGCAGGCTCTCACCCCTCTGCCTTCCAGCTCGGGCCCTTGAACTTGCCTCTTCCCTCTAGAACCGCCGGGACTGAGTCTGTACCGTGACGTGCCCTCCCACCTCGGGCACCTGTAGCAGCTGTACAAGATGGACCAGGGGAGGGACTGTGGGAAGTGTGGGGCCTTTCCTCTGGGTGGGGGAGAACGTTCTGGACTTGGAGGGTGATGGTGAATGTTGACTTTTATGCTGCAAATCTCCTGAACTGATTTTTTAGTTCTAACAGTTTTGACGTGGCATCTGTAGGGTTCGTGGACATAAGATCATATAATCTGCAAATGGGGGTGATTTTACTTATTTGGATTGCCTTTTGTTTTTCTTGTCTGATTGCCGCTGCTAGTGACTCTAGTACCATGTCTAATAGAAGTGGTGAGAGTGGGCTTCATTGCCTCTTACCCGATCTCAGAAGAGACGCTTTCTGTGTTTCCCATTGATTCTGCTACATACATGGTAACAGCGAGTCATGTGATATGCTAATCATATCTCAATAAAGTCTGGTCAGAGTGACCGTAAGAGGACCGACTTGCAGAACTGGAGAGGTGGGGGGAAGAGGGGATCCAGTTTATTTTCCAACCTTTCCATGCAGCCTCTGCCAAGCCTCTGGGTGTCGCTGCTCCTTCTGTTCCCTGGACTCCTTGCCTGGACTGTGCCTGTCTCTGCAGCCCTGTTCCTTCCCGTCCCCTCGGTCCTCCCTGCAGCCTAGTCACTGACCCTCTGGTTCTCCTAGTGTGGGCTCCCTGGGCCCAGAGCCCTCACTGGGCATTTCTCTGGGCTTAGAGAGCTCCACTCCCACTTTCCTGTCCTGCCTAGGTCAGGTGCGATTTGATCCTCCATGGCCACCTTGCCCCCACTCACTCAAGGCTGTGCCCCCTCACCCTCCACTGACCCGAAGCCTTGCAGAGGGCACTGAGACCTCCCCTGGGCCGCTGGGTGCTGGTTTGATGACTGGGTCATGCTGCTGAGGGTGGCCTGCCAGGCCTGCACTGGGCCCTCCACTGTGAGACCGCCTGCTTTTCAGGAGGCGGTGGTGGTACCTAGCGGCCTCTTTAGAACGCAGTGGTCACTTCTTACTTGTAGCGAAACACACTCGGCAGTGTGTGCCCTTTCAGTGGCTCTGACTGGAGCAGGGTCCGGTTCCCCTCCAGAGCAGGAAGTGTGCACTTCTTACAGACTTGCCCTCCAAGGTGAGGCGCTGCAGTCTCAGGAGCCTAGAGTCAGGTCCAAGTTCCAGTGTGGTGACATCAGCTGTGACTCTCAGCTTTCTCTGTCTGCTCCATGCCCTTCCTGCATCCTGTGTGGTGCCACTAAGAGGGAACGTGAGGTGGCCTGATGCCTTGAGCGGATGGGATTCTAACAGCACAGAGTACCAACTGGATGGCCGGGGATAGGGCATGTGGCCACTCACCCTGGACCTTGGCACTCATTTTCACTGGGTCGGAAAGACGGTGACTGTCCCGACGGCGCTGGGACAGGCGGTGAGCCTGCCCTTGACCACCTGCACAGGAGCCAGGCAGGGCTGTCACCGTGCGCGCATGTGGGGGTGTTTGGGTCCCTTGCTGGCAGTGGGCAGTGACTGCCAGGAGGGCGGGGCCTGTTCCGCGGGCCTCTCTGACAGCCTGTGTTTACACATCGCAGTACACGCACGTCTTCCTCGGCATTCACTTGGCTGACAGTCTGGGAAATGTCAGCGTTCTAATTAACTCCAGCCAGAGAGGCTGTGCCGCAAGCTGACGTCCCTCTGATTGATAAGACTGCAATTAGAGCCCAGCGCCTCTCGGCAGGCAGGCGGCAGGAGGCGGGCGGGGCGGGGCCCACGGGGAGGACGACGGGATCTCTGCGGGCCTCCTGGGGCAGGGCGGATGCAGTGTGCCAGGGAGAGGCCTGGTGTCTGCTCCAGCCACCCCACAGCCCGGTCCTGGCTGCTGTGAGGGCCGAGGAGGTGTGTGTTCTCCTGCCGTCTTGCTGCTGCTTCCTGCCTTGTTAAGAAGGCCGAGGACGGTGAAGGCTACTACGTGAAATCTAATTGATTTCCTCCTCCTACTAACAGAGGGCAAGAGGGCCCCTATTTATATCTACCTTAAAAACAAACGTAAATGCCATGTCCAAAAGCTTGGGGTCAAAATGACAGGAATCAGGATAAAATACAGAATTTTAGAGACTTTGTGCACCAAATAAAAATTCTTCCTTTGATGATTGAATTCAGCAGATCAGGAACTGTGGAGATGTCGGGAGCCACGCAGACACGTCAGTCGGTGTCTCTGACCTTAAGGGCAGGGAGGGGCGCAGGGCTGAGGGGAGGCTTGGCGGCTCTAGGCCTGCAAAGCTCCCCAGGGTGGGCGGAGGAGTGGTCACTCAGGTGGGAAGCAGGGTGTCCGGGGAAGGTGGCCTCCCTGCTGTGGTGGACCTCATCCAGCCAAGGAAGCCAGAGCAGAGAATGGCTGATGAGAAGAATTCTCTGGCTGCCAGATGTCTCCCAGCAGGGATCCGCCTCCTGCTTCCGGACCCAACATGGACTGCGGCTCACTCCGCGGGTCTCCTGGTCCCGGGGTCGGAGGGCAGGGCGCGGCCTTCTTGGCCTCCATGGTCAGGTTCTCAGAGCAAAGCTGTGGACCGATCCGCCATCTCTCTCCCATTAATGAGCTTCGGTGGAGAACCCAGGCTGCACCGAGGTGTCGGCTTCCTGTTTAAAATCTTAATGACTTCACCATTTCTACAGACAACACACACGCATCATAAAAACAGCGAGCCACACAGGCAGGAATGGAAACGGCAGCCCAGCACATGGCTTAGCATCCGAAACCTCCTAAAGTGTGATTCTAGGGCTACGTAAAGTACCGTGAAATAAGAAGTCAGAACGTGTACTTGTGAGTCTGTGTTCTGACTTTAGATCATCGACCTGCGGCTGCAGAGGGAATCTGCACTCTCGAGCCTCATTCCCTCGGTCCCCCTCAGTTTCTGTGTCTGTAATGTCATCGTTTAACATTATTAAGTTCTCTGATGTTTGCAGAATTTCCACAATTGTTTAATATCGTATTAATAGATGTGATACGATCAGCAATATAAATTAATAGTCTTATGAGCCTTTTAAGGACTGTGAAGATAGTGATTGCATCTTCATTTTCAGGGCAATTGATTTTTTGTTTGTATCTTACTTTTAATTTGAAAGTTGACGTCTTATGATTGAGTTTCGGGGGCAAGCTATGCAGTGAACTAGTAAGCTTGATTGTGTCTGATTTATGACGCGACTCTGTTCCACATGCGCCCTCACGGGCCGTGTAAGGACCCTCTGTGATGAGCCGACCGTGTCTACTGCCCTGGTGCCCTGGACCAGGAGTCCCGTCCCCAGTCTTCAGCACTGGTCATGCCCCGGGCCACGCTGCTCATGGGTGTGTGCTGGTGTGTGCAGACCCTCCGTGCTGCGAGGCTGCGGAGGCCCAGATGAGCTCGGCTCGTGGGGCCTCCTGCCTGGGCCGCTCCCTCCATGCACAGCATGGCTCTGTGGCAGCTGCCTCCTGTGTCCCCGGGGAAGGCGGAGGCCACCCCACGGTGCTGCGCCACCTCTGGTGGAGCTCTTCCAGGATGTGTGTGTGGCGCCTCCTGAGCTGTGCGCGTCCTCTGAAGGACTTCCCTGGGCCCCGCGGGCCTCCTGGACATGGGCAGGGCCACTCGCCCTGCCTTCCCGCATGCTGCTTCTCAGTGCAGGCCGCCCAGGGGTTTACCTAGTCAGAATTTTTGGAGGATTTGAGTAAGCAGAGGTCACCTTGGCCACAACTAACTAGGAACGAAATTGCTGTTTTTACTGGGAATCATCAAAAGTCACAAGAGGATTTTTATGTTAATTCTAACAAAAATTTTAAAATTTAGAATGGAATATTGCTTGAGAACACAGTGAAATTTAAGCAGGTGATTCCTCAATCTTTTGATGACCTTGCAGCAGAGCACTTACTGTGCTAGCTGGGGGGAGAAGGGCCAGGGCACCCTTCAAAATGGTGCCAAGAAGTGGGCTGGTTTTGTGGCCGGCAGCAAGCTGAAGGTAGACGTATACAGCTGGTGCATATGCAGTGTCTTCCGGGACTACAGTTTTCCCGTCCTTCCTTTCCTTTCCTCAAGCTTGTCACCTGTGGTCTCAATCTGGCTGCTACGGCCTCAGCCTTCGCGTCTGCATTCCAGGGGGAAATAGGAGGGCAGGGCACCCCAGTCACTACCCCTTCCTAGAAAGCACAGGGCCTGATGGGCCAACTGGAGGCCCGCCACCCTGTCCACAGAGGCCAGCTGGAAAGGTGCCTGGGGGTGTGAAGGCCTCACAGGGCCATAACTCAGGGCCACGGTGGGGACTTAGTCTTAAGCAGCTGGCCTGCCTGGCGTCCCACACCACTGTCTGAGGTCTCAGTGTCAGAGCAGGGCACTCCAGGTCTCCATCGTTTCTGGAGAGCAGAGCTGACCTGGTCTTAAGGCTTTTAAGGGAGCCATGCTTTCTTGCTTTCTTAGCTGGATTCACTTAAGAAATAGCAGCATGTCGAAGAACAGAAAGATCTGGAAAAGTCCCCAAGCATCATCTCCAAGTCTGGTCTCCGTCTCTCGGTGTCCACATCAGAAAACGCGGGTGTTCTGTTGCCAGGTGACGTTTTCTGTTACTGGTCTTCCCTCCACATCGTTGCCTCCGGTGGCTTCCAGGGGAAGAGGACAGATGCCGCAGTCTCTGGCTGGGCACAAATCACGAGTCTCCACACAGCTTGTAGATTCAAACAGCAATTCTTTATTCCCGAACTCACACCGGCCGTCTACAAACACGTTCTGGGGGAATCCACGTTCTCTGCCCAAATCCACTCCCAAATCCACTACTCTGCCCAAATCCACTCCGCATGGGCTTCTGTCTCCCAAAATATACTGTCTGACCCTAAGCACTCAAGAGGAACTCAGCAGCAGGATACGCCCTATTCTAAAGGGGGAACACCCTAATCTCCTATTACTAAACCGCCCTATTCTAAAGGGGGAACACCCTACTCTCCTATTATGCTAAACCGCCCTATTCTAAAGGGGAAACACCCTACTCTCCTATTATGCTAAACCGCCCTATTCTAAAGGGGGAACACCCTACTCTCCTATTATGCTAAACCGCCCTATTCTAAAGGGGAAACACCCTACTCTCCTATTATGCTAAACCGCCCTATTCTAAAGGGGGAACACCCTAAACACGGATCCTGCCCTGGTCCTTGAGCAAGGTCACCTTTCAGAAGTCCTTCCACTAGACAGCATGGGAGTAAGCTGGCAAGGAATTTGTCATACCTACTTGGCTGATGGCTCCCAGCAGACAGAGGACACTTGGTGGCCCAAGTCCCAGGTGGCTGCAGCAGCCGAGGTGAGGAGAGAGGGTGCATCCGTGCAGGGCGAGGCCTGTGTGCCTGGCTGTCTAGGACGGCCCCAGCTCTGCCCCTGTCTGTTCGCGCTCTGGCCGCCACTGCCGCGTCCCCCTGGAGCGCCATTCCTGGTGGGCTCGCGTCGCCTCACCACTCCCAGGATGGGCCACCTCCCTCCAGACCCCGTCCAGGCCTCTGGAAGCTCGCCTGCCTCAATGGCCCTCCTGCCCACTGCCACTCCCTGGGCAGCCGAGGCTGGTGTGTGGGAGGACGAGGGGCCACAGTAGCGGAGTGAGACACCAGGCTGTCGTGAAGGGCGCTGGGAT
This sequence comes from Callospermophilus lateralis, assembly GCF_048772815.1. Taxonomy (NCBI): domain Eukaryota; kingdom Metazoa; phylum Chordata; class Mammalia; order Rodentia; family Sciuridae; genus Callospermophilus; species Callospermophilus lateralis. The sequence goes on along the minus strand of NC_135318.1, from coordinate 1,437,043 downwards.
GTTACCTGTCCTCCTCCCTGCAAACACGCTGTTGACCGTCTCAGGGATGGTCCCTCTGGATCACTGAATGATTTCAGCCCAAGTCAGTCCATATTTGCATTGTAGAATGTTTTTACTGCTTCCTTATTCTTTCAAAAAACGGATAAAGTCAGCCTTTCAATTCCTTTGGAGCCACTCTCTTGTTTTCAGTGTGGATTCCAGTAGTAGATCAATAATCAATGTTCAATCCACAGGAGAAATGCATGAAGCAAGAAAAGGTTCACAGTGAATTAACGAGAAAGGTCTGTTAAGCAATGAGAGCCTAGAAGCCAAGCCAGAGAGCGCGACTTCAACGACACGGGACTGGGCCCAAACGCAGAGTCGGGAAGGCACTCTGTATTAGTGAAGTTCAGGGACCAGGACAAACACGTGATGGTGGTTCATTACAGGAATACCAAAAAAGAAGATCTGAGAAGTGCGAGGTGAGATTAAGAAGTGCACAGTCAGAACCAGCAAATTCACTTCCCCGAAAAGGAGGCAGACGTAGGAAGTGGGTGTACAACCGCCAAATGTACCGCAGAGGAAGTTGAGCTCATTGTCACGCACGCGTGTCGTCACGTGCCATTGAACTTCAGATACCTTGTGAAATGCGTATTTGAGAAATGGATCATATGAGGCTCTATCAGAGGTCACAATCCTCAAACAATGTGTAGGGTTTGACTGGGGCAGAGCCGGAGTTCAGCAGCGAGGCGCCCTTTCACACATTAGCTCACGGGTCATTTTAACTCCCTGCTGTGGACGAAGGGCCTCGGGTGCGGGGACAGCCTGCACAGTACGGTGTGGAGACTCGGCCTTCTGTCCTGGGGATGCTGATGTGAGGGAGCTGGCTCATGAGTGACAGCCACAGGGACCCAGCTTCAACCACTCCTAGAGGAAGAGCATCCAGGACTCCTGAGGCTCGGAGCTAGTCAGAGCACGGTTCTGGTGACCAGCAGCCAGGTCTGCCCCCCACAGACCACGGCCCCATGACCAGCAGCCAGGTCTGCCCCCCACAGACCACAGCCCCATGATGAGCAGCCAGGTCTGCCCCCACAGACCACACCCATGACCAGCAGCCAGGTCTGCCCCCCACAGATCACAGCCCCATGATGAGCAGCCAGGTCTGCCCCCCACAGACCACAGCCCCATGATGAGCAGCCAGGTCTGCCCCCGACAGACCACAGCCATGACCAGCAGCCAGGTCTGTCCCCCACAGACCACAGCCCCATGATGAGCAGCCAGGTGTGCCCCCCACAGATCACAGCCCCATGATGAGCAGCCAGGTCTGCCCCCACAGACCACAGCCATGACCAGCAGCCAGGTCTGTCCCCCACAGACCACAGCCCCATGATGAGCAGCCAGGTGTGCCCCCCACAGATCACAGCCCCATGATGAGCAGCCAGGTCTGCCCCCACAGACCACAGCCATGACCAGCAGCCAGGTCTGTCCCCCACAGACCACAGCCCCATGATGAGCAGCCAGGTCTGCCCCCCACAGACCACAGCCATGACCAGCAGCCAGGTCTGCCCCCCACAGACCACAGCCCCATGATGAGCAGCCAGGTCTGCCCCCACAGACCACAGCCCCATGATGAGCAGCCAGGTCTGCCCCCTGACCACGTTCCGTGCACCCACGCAGAGCCTCGCTGCGTGTTTAGGAAGGCAGGTAAATGAGAACACTGATGAGCAGTGTGGACATCAGCCACCTCTCGGCACCGCAGGAAGTGATGCATTGAAATCTAAAAGACCTTCCTCTGTGTCGGTGACTGGCGGAGCTCTGCCTCTTCCCATCACCTCTGTGCTCCATGAAGAGACGCAGGGCCCAGCAGAGCTGTGGGTGTGGCTAGAAGGCTGGAGCCACCAGTGGCCGCCATTTGCTGACCACGGCAGGCCCACTGCCTGGTAGTGCCCCACCCATGCCTTTGTGTCGGCGTGTCCCTGACTCCAAGCTCACCCTTCGTTCACCGCAAAGTGGGTCACAAGCCTTGGGGTCCCAGGTTCCTGAAATCTGAGGTCACCCATTCTCCTTTAAGCCACCAGTGTGACCGCCTTCAAGGCCCAGTGATGAGCTTTCTGATCCAGACCCTGCCTTCCGACTGGTCTGCCGGGGTCACCCCACCCCAGCCTCCATCAGCCTGCCCAAGGGGTCTTCCTGACACAGCCTATCAGAGCTTCCAGCTCTGCTCAGATGCTCCCCGAGGTCCAGTGTGGCCTCCACACTGCCCTCCCAGGGCCCCACATCCATGATGGGAGGATGGGTGCAGAAGCCAGGAGGCCTGGGCTACGCCTGGACCTTCTGAGCAGAGAACTATCCACACCTTTGCACACTGCTGCAGCCTTTGATGCAAAACTTCGGTAGTACCAAGTTTTGGATCAGAGAATATTTTAGGTTTCTTACTCAAAAAACTAAAAAAAAAAAAAATAAAAATATGCATTCAGGCCCAGGCTGTGCAATTTGTATAACTCTGCCCTTGAAAAATGTCTCTGTGCACGACTAAGTTAAAAAGGGAATATATATTAATGCTGAAAGTACATTTTATCACATGCATGGCCTCATGAAAATCTAGGTGTACCCTTTGTACAAAATCTGTGTTCTGTAAGGAATGGATACAAATCAGAATGTTTACGTTTTGTTTAAATTTGAAATGGGTACACTGGTCACTTGGAATACTTGTATGATGGGATTCTTTAGATCTGAGTAATGAATCTCTGATTCCTCTGTTTGGGAATGAACTGGATCTTAATAAGGGGTGGAGCGTGTGTCCCACCAGGCCTGGGTCTTTCTGTGTCCCCGGAGAGTCTGCTGTCCAGGCCTGGGCCTTTCTTCTGTCCCCAGGAGGGCTGCCTGCTGTGGGAGGTGGCCTCGGTTCTGTCTTCTCAGGCCAAGGTGAGGAGAACGGAGAGACAGCGTCTAATTCAGGTGTCCACTGCCTTGCCCATAGTGCCCACCTCGGTGCCACCAACCGTTGATGGGAATGAGCAGCGCAGGCCTCGCAGCAGCCTCGCAGACTCACTGTAGCTCCACGGTGAGGTCGTTCCCTTTGCCCGGGAAGAAGGGTTGTGAATTCACAAATGTGAGCAGGAGACGGCGGGGCAGGGCCACACTGAGGTGCTGAGCTACTTATTTATTTGTTTCTCAGGGCTTTTCGCTCTGCAAACACCATTCATCAGGATTATTCTCAGGTTATTTGTCTAGAGTCCAAAGGAAAGTGACTTTGTTGATTTTGTGGATTTACATGCCATTTCTATAAAATAATCTCTCTTTAAAATGGGTAAAATAGATTGTATTAAATCGGAAGGGAAATATTGGTCTTTGCTCCTTTTGTAATCCAGGCAGGTTAAGCAGAGCTTTGCGGGGAGGGACAGGACTCTCTCGGCAGTAAAGCCAGGAGTGCCACCAACGCACACTGTGAGGGAATGCTGGACCAGTCCTCAAGTGGAGAGGCCGGACCCGCAGGCCTCTGCTGCCCATCAGTCCTCCACTAGCAGGGCTACCGCCTTCAGAACCAGAAGGGCCAGGCCCCGGCTGCGGTTCTGCCCCTGACTATGGGCCCCTGGTAAGGGAAGGAGCTGCTCTGTTGGTTGACGGTCTGGTGACGAGTCTGGTGACCCGTCTGTTGGACAAAGTATCTTGATTGTGAGAAGAATCCACACTGTATCGATTAACAAAGAGGAAGCTGATGAGTGGATGGTGGATCCACAGAGCATGGAGATGCGTGAGAGCAACGTGTGCCACAGGGTGTCCGGGCCTCCAAGCTGGACCAGTCGGCCAGGGCTGCTAAAGCTTGCTGCCCCAGCAAACCCGGACCTTCCTTCTCTGCAGGAAGGAGTAGCCCACCCAGCAGGCCAGGCCAGCGCTTGAAGCCCAGCGGTCAGGGGTGGGGAAGGTGGATCTCGGCTCGGTTTCACGTGGGCATGTCTGGCTCTGTTACAATAACGTCATGTGATTCTGCAAATGAGCATGTTTTGCACGATGGCGTGACCCATAGGCACTAATTGGGCGTTCCTAGTAAATGGGGAAAATGACCCAAAGAGAGCGGATCAAGTATCGAGGTGCAAAATCACAAGAGGGTCCCCAGTGTCCACCGAGTCCACTTGTGGGTGTTCAGGAAGGAGTCTCCACCTGAGGGATGTCAGTGACCCTTCATGGGCCCACCTCCCGCTGGGCAGCTCCTGTCTGGCTCTGACCTGTCTGGTCCTCTGGCCAAGGTACAGTCCCTCTGACATGCTCAGTTTGGTACTGCAGTTATCCAACCAGCGCATCTTTCATAAAAGGCAGGGGAGGCTGGCCAGGTCCCCAGGAGTCCATCTCCCTCCTCTTCTTAGGCACCTCATTTGACCTAAGGCGCTGCCCATGAGCAGGGCTGCAGCCTTTTCTTTCTCCTGCTTAAAAAATGAGGCTCAATTACAGCAGATGGGGTAGAGAGAGAAGATGGGAGGGGAGGGGAGCGGGGATAGTAGAGGATAGGAAAGGTAGCAGAATACAACAGACACTAGTATGGTATTATGTAAAAATGTGGATGTGTAACCGATGTGATTCTGCAATCTTTGTAATGTTTTGAATAACCAATAAAAAAATAAAATTAAAAAAATAAAATAAAATAAAATAAAATTGAAAAAAAAAAAGAAAAAAAAATAAATAAATTAATTCCTTATTGCTTCAAAGTGCAAATTCATATAGTTATAAATCAAGTGAACATTTGATCTTGTGCAGGGCAGTAGACCAAGGTTTTGGACAAGCTTTTCTTCTTGAAATGCAGTGTTTTCTGTCCTGCCTATACTGCAAGCAAAATAAAAAGTTAATAGACAAAAAAAAAAAATGAGGCTCCTGGCTCATTCTGTGATTCCGTCAGCTCCTGGTGCACTGTTAGGACCACTCAGCAGCAGGGCGGTCGCGGAGCTCCACAGTGTTTCTCGTGCCGGGGCCAGGCACTCCTCCAGGCGCAGGAGGACGCACCGCCTCCTCTGCCGCTGTCAAGTCCAGGAGGACGTGTCCAGTTTTTGCCAACAGGGTCTATCACTTCTCACAATTGTGTCCTCATTTTGGAACCTCTGTTCCTGGGCTTGGCCCTGCATGGGGCTCTCAGCAGGTGTGATGCAGAGGGACCCGGATGCCAGGTCTGGCATGGGGAGGTGTGAGCTGGGCATGGCCTTGTGGGCTGTGGGGTCAGGCGGTGGCCACGGGGCTCAACTGCACCATGGAGCTCAGTGCTCGCCCACTCTGGGCTCCACGGCCTGGCACATCAGGCAGGCGGAACACGAGCCCGTTTGGAGCAACTCACGAAAGCCAAAGATTTGGACTGTGCCTCTGGGACAAGGTCAGGTCACTTGATGCCTTAATGTGTGCAATTGTTACACGTTAATCAAATTAAAATCGTGTAAGGAGATGGGGACTGTGGCCAGCCTGATCGATCAGCACATGTTGGTTGAATTAGCACACACTGCAGCCCACAAACTCGCACAGTTAAAACAATGGAAAGGGGCAGGGGTCTTCTTGACACGTCTCAATAGGACACACACGTGAGCACCAGGCTTTGCCGACCTCTCGCCCTGTGGCCCAGCGGGGCCTGGGCAGGTGCTGGCCTGGGCTCCCTGGTCGGGCACAGGAGGGGAGTAGTCTCTTGCATCTGCCAGGGAAGCGGATCCTTCAGAAGGCAGCGAGCTCCCTGCTGTGACACTGGCAGCAGGGTGACATGCCAGAGGGACACCATCTGTCCTGAAGGCTGTTCTGTGACAGCTCGTACACCAACGCAGGACAGCGGGACCTGGTGGCCAGCCTTGTGGTCCCATACCCCACTGTCGGGGTGTCATGTCCAGCTCCTTCAGAGCCTCCCACCTCGCTGTACAGGAAGCATGCGGTCTTGCAGGAGGACTGCCCTGCCAGGAGGGTGCCCTGGGGGAGGGGTGCCCGGGGGAGGGGTGCCCTGGGGGAGGGGTGCCCTGGGAGGAGGGGTGCCCTGGGGGAGGGGTGCCCTGGGGGAAGGGGTGCCTGGGGGAAGGGGTGCCTGGGGGAGGGGTGCCCGGGGGAGGGGTGCCCTGGGGGAAGGGGTGCCTGGGGGAGGGGTGCCCTGGGGGAAGGGGTGCCCTGGGGAAGGGGTGCCCTGGGGAAGGGGTGCCCTGGGGGAGGGGTGCCCGGGGGAGGGGTGCCCTGGGGGAAGGGGTGCCTGGGGGAGGGGTGCCCTGGGGGAAGGGGTGCCTGGGGGAGGGGTGCCCTGGGGGAAGGGGTGCCCTGGGGGAGGGGTGCCCTGGGGGAGGGGTGCCCTGGGAGGAGGGGTGCCCTGGGGGAGGGGTGCCCTGGGGGAAGGGGTGCCCTGGGGGAGGGGTGCCCTGGGGGAGGGGTGCCCTGGGGGAAGGGGTGCCCTGGGGAGAGGGGTGCCCTGGGGGAGGGGTGCCCTGGGGGAGGGGTGCCCTGGGGGAAGGGGTGCCTGGGGGAGGGGTGCCTGGGGGAGGGGTGCCCTGGGGGAAGGGTGCCCTGGGGGAGGGGTGCCCTGGGGGAGGGGTGCCTGGGGAGGGGTGCCCTGGGGGAAGGGTGCCCTGGGGGAGGGGTGCCCTGGGGGAGGGGTGCCTGGGGAGGGGTGCCCTGGGGGAAGGGGTGCCCTGGGGGAAGGGTGCCTGGAGGAGGGGTGCCCTGGGGGAGGGGTGCCCTGGGGGAGGGGTGCCCTGGGGAGAGGGGTGCCCTGGGGGAGGGGTGCCCTGGGGGAGGGGTGCCCTGGGGGAAGGGGTGCCTGGGGGAGGGGTGCCCTGGGGGAGGGGTGCCCTGGGGGAAGGGGTGCCTGGGGGAGGGGTGCCTGGGGGAGGGGTGCCCTGGGGGAAGGGTGCCCTGGGGGAGGGGTGCCCTGGGGGAGGGGTGCCTGGGGAGGGGTGCCCTGGGGGAAGGGGTGCCTGGGGGAGGGGTGCCTGGGGGAGGGGTGCCCTGGGGGAAGGGTGCCCTGGGGGAGGGGTGCCCTGGGGGAGGGGTGCCTGGGGGAGGGGTGCCCTGGGGGAAGGGGTGCCCTGGGGGAGGGGTGCCTGGAGGAGGGGTGCCCTGGGGGAAGGGGTGCCCTGGGGGAGGGGTGCCTGGGGGAGGGGTGCCCTGGGGGAGGGGTGCCCTGGGGGAAGGGTGCCTGGAGGAGGGGTGCCCTGGGGGAAGGGTGCCTGGAGGAGGGGTGCCCTGGGGGAGGGGTGCCCTGGGGGAGGGGTGCCTGGAGGAGGGGTGCCCTGGGGGAAGGGGTGCCCTGGGGGAAGGGGTGCCCTGGGGGAGGAGTACCCTGGGGGAGGGGTGCCCTGGGGGAGGGGTGCCCTGGGGGAAGGGGTGCCCTGGGAAGAGGAGTACCCTGGAGGAGGGGTGCCCTGGGGGAGGGGTGCCTGGGAAGAGGAGTACCCTGGGGGAGGGGTGCCCTGGGCTCACTGCTGGCCACTCCTTTGTCCCCAGAACACTGGCCTGCCTCCTGCTCCACAGGAAATGGGCCAACACCCAGGTGCAGAGCCGCGCTGGCCACCGCTCTGTTCTGTGGCGGTCCCTCTTTTCCAGCCCAGCTCGGGGGTGATTTTCCTCTCCACTGAACACGCGGTAATGGCCTTCACCTGAGCGTGATGGATGGGCTCGCCCGCCTGCTCCTCCTCACCGTCAGGCGCCGCGTTTGCAGGGAGGAAGTGGGTCCAGGACAGACCCTTCCCAGGCCAGGGCGGGCCCAGCACTCGGAGGCTCCAGGAGGCAGAGCCTGGTGCCACTGCACTGGGCTCTGGGGCGCGGGCCTGGACGACTGCCTGCAACGTGGCCTCTTGCCGTTCCATGTCTAGCCGTCCCCACAGCAGTCAGGGGACTGCTGCGGGCTGCGCGGTGGGGGACGGGGCCATATGTTTCTGGCAGGGCCATCCAGACCTGCTCCCACTGGGCCGGGGAGACCAGGCGGTCCATCAGTGGATTTGGGTTTGAGATTGATTTTCCTCCCTCAGGTTTTAAATGGAGATGTTGGAGCTTGGTGTCTGCGCGTACAAATTACTTTAGGCTTTTAAATCTTATTTATTAGGGAGGACGGTCTGGTTTTTTACCTTTAAAATAACTGATAAAACTTTCAAAGCCCTTTTATTATGAAAAGAGAAACAGGATGAAAAGTCGAGAGGAAACGCTAAATGACACACAAAACAGGCCACCCACCCAAACAGCCTCCGCAGGGACACACGGGGTGGTGTCTCCTCTGCCAAGTGGGTGGAGAGGCTGGCGTCCTCATGCTTGTGTCCCCGTCACACGTGGGAATCCCGACCTTCGGTGAGCAGTGTTGGGAGCAGGGCCTCCAGGATGTACAGGGCCAGGAGGGGGAAGGCCGCCTCGGGCTTGGTGCCCATGTAAGAGGCCCCAGAGAGCTGGCCGGGGCTTCACCCGGTGCACATGCAGCAGGGTGGCAGGAAGAGGTGCCATCTGTGAGCTGGGAGCCACCTCCAGACACCAACCCTGCCAGAGCCTCGACCTCGGGCTCTCGGCCCCCAAACTGTGAGTCGCATGTTCTCCAGCTGACAGGGCCCTGGCCGGGCAGCCCAGGAGGACCAAGACAGGGCGTGCTTCTGCAGGAGGTGAAAGTGAGTTTCCCTCCTTCCAACACGTACCTGGCAGCATTTTTAAATAAAATACAGCAAAACACAGGGCCATGAAGTGATCCAGAAGGACAAGGACATCGCCGGCATCCCAAGGCCTCTGTGCTCCCGCAGTGACCCCTGAGGAAGGGTGTCCGGTCCAGCCCCCGTCACAGGCCAGTTTGCGCGTTTCCAGATCATGGGTGTGAGCCATGCAGAGATGTTCTCATGTGTGTCTTCTCTCACGGGGACCGTGCCTGGGCAGTCCAGGGGCGGAGCTGGCCTTCCTGTCGCCACTTGTGTGCCCAGGACTGAGCACACTCCACGCTGTTCTTCTGCTCTGCTGTGGGAGAGCTTTTCGGGGGGTTGGAAGTCACAACACGCGCCTACCTCTTGCGCTCTGATGTGCGCGCTTGTGTTGGGTGCCTGTCGGCCAGGGGCGCAAGGCCCTAGCTGCTGGGCCTTCTTGCTGACTCCTGATGTGGTCCTGCTCCACTTCAGCCACGCGGTGGGTGGGCGACAGGTGCGACTCAAGTTCACAATGAGGTTGGGGGGCTCGCTGAACATTCTGTAGAGACTGTTCGAGGCTGTTGCCCACATGTTTTGACTTTGTCTTTAGGAAATCAATGTGTAGGAGTTCTTCACGTATCACGTATACGGAACCTTTGGGGCTATGTGATGCAGTCTCCTCACTGTGGCTGGCTTCTTGGTGCGGTTTCAGGGTTAACAGTGTTCTTAGTTTTCATGAGGTGTCCTCGGCCAACAGTCTGGTCTGGTGCAAAGTTCTTTCTGCTTAAGGAACCCTACACAGAGGGTCACTTTTCACATACAGGCCTTGACAATGGGTGCATGGCTGAGGTGCGACCAAGACTCACGGGTCCTGGTGAGGGTGTACAAGGGACTGATGATGACTTCACACAGTCCTTGTCAGCTTCCTGTTGTGTCTCTTGTCACCTCTGAGGCAAGGCCTGGCTACGTGCATGAATCTGTCATGGGCGTCTCGTGCTGCTTTGCTGGTCCTTGCTGGGCACTTCATTAGAGCAATGCGGTCCCTTTACAATGGCTCTGAAATAAGGGATCGTAAGGCCCCAGTGTTCTCCTCTTCTGAAGATTTTCTTTGCTACTCCTGACATTTGCATTTTCAGTAGAATGCATTCGTCAGCGTCCACACATGCACAAAAATGTGCTGGAGGGTTTGCTGGGATGACATTGAGTCCATGTATTGACCTGAAGAGGAAGAGTGCTTTAAAAATATTAAGACTTTAAAATTATAAACCCACATTTTTCCATCTGTATAGTTATTTTTTTGTGTGATAAGTTTTATGTAAACTTTAACACTTTATCTATTTAAAGCATGTAAGGCAGGTTTCTGGCACACCTCAATGTGCCCAACCATCATTGCTACCTAATTCCAGAAATTTTTCATCACTGTACACGTTAAACAAGCCTTCCCCATCTCCCTTCCCTTAGCCTCTGTTCACCTCTACTATGATTCGTCTGTCAGGAGTTGCCTCCTCTGTTCATTTAATGGCAATGGAACCCTACCTCATGTGGCCTCTTTTGGTCTGGCTTCTTTTGCATGTGCACATCTGTGTTTTGTTCCTTTTTTATAGCTGAATAATATTCCACTGCCTGTGTGTTCCATATTTCGTTCATCAGCCGATGGACATTCCTGCTGTTTTGGCTTCTGGGGGCCTGTGCTAGGCCGCTGTGAATGCTTTTTTATATGGTGGCATGCTTTCTTTGTGTGTGTGTATATGGAAATGGATTACTGTCCTGTCGTTCCTCTGTTTAACTTCCTCAGAGACTGCCGAACTCTTTCCACCGTGGCTGCCTGTCACTCTCCCACCAGCAAGTCTGGGTCCCAGTGCGTGCTCATCCTTCCTGACAGTTCTCATGTGCGTCTCTGGGCAGTCGTCCCAGTGGGTGGGAAGGGCGAGGCACTGTGGCTCCAGAGTGCAGTCTGCTGCTGACAAGGGCCTGGGCATCTCCCCCGGCTCCCCGAGCGGGGCTCCCTGGCGCCCTTGTTCTAGATTTCGTTGGGCGCTGGTCTTCGCTCTGGTGGTTTCGCAGGTCCTCTGTGTGTCTGGATGCTGGTCTCTGTCAGGTGCACCTGGCCAGCGCGCTCTCCGCCCCCTTGTGTGAGCCTCCTGGGACGCACACCTTCGGAACTTGGCCGTGTCCTGTGCTGGGCGTTGGGTGGGGGAGCCACTGGTCGCCCTGGGTCCTCCGACTCTGACCCTGTTTCTCACTGGTGCTGCGTACCCCCACCCGCCGTGGGTCTTGCTGGGGATTCATTCATCCTCTTGGCCTGTTAGAAGTCCCTCCTGCAGTTTTCAACTTGTATTATTCCCTCTTTCCATTGACTCGCAGTTTTGAAGAACAGACTCTATCTGCTGACCCAGCCTCAGTGCCCTTCTTTTTTTAAAAAAAATTTTAATTTGTTTTAATTAGTTGTACGTGACAGTGGAATGCATTTATGCACTTTGATATGTCACACATAGATGGGGTATAACTTCTCATTTTTCTGAGGGCACATGTTGCAGAATTACATTGGTCAGACGTCACATAGATTCCTACAGTAAGGATGTCTGTGTCATTCCACTATCTTTCCTATCCCACGTCCCCTCCCTCCCCTCCCTTCACTTCCCTCTACCTAATCTAAGGTCACCCTATTCCTCCCTAGTGCCCCTGCCTTATGGTGAATTAATATCAGAATATTAGAGAAGACATTTGGCCTTTGGTTTTGTGGGACTGGCTTATTTCACTTAGCATGGTATTATCCAACTCCAACCATTTACTGGCAAATGCCATGATTTCACTCTTCTTTAAAGCTGAGTGATATTCCATTGAATGTATATACCACATTTTCTTTATCCATTCATCTACTGAGGGACACCTAGGTTGGTTCCATAGTCTAGCTATCTTGAATTGAGATGCTATAAACACTGATGTGGCTGTGTCACTATAGGATGCTGATTTTAAGTACTCTGTGTATAAACAGAGGAGTGGGAGAGCTGGGTCAAATGGTGGGTCCATTCCCAGTTTCCTGAGGAATCTCCATACTGCTTTCCATAGTGGTTACACCAATTTGCAGTCCCACCAGCAATGCATGAGTGAACCTTTTCCCCCACATCCTCGCCAACATTTATTGTTGCCTGTATTCTTCATGACCGCCATTCTGACAGGAGTGAGATGAAATCTTAGAGTAGTTTTGATTTACATTTATCTAATTGCTAGAGATGTTGAACACTTTTTCATATATTTGTTGATAAATTGTATTTCTTCTTCTGTGAAGTGTCTGTTCAGTTCCTTAAACTATACTACAGAGCTATAGTAACAAAAACAACATGGTATCGGCACCAAAATAGATTTGTAGACCAGTGGTACAGAATAGAGAACCCAGAGACAAACCCCTATAAATAGTTATCTCATACTAGACAAAGGTGCCAAAAACATTCACTGGAGAAAAGATAGCCTATGCAACAAATGGTGCTGGCAAAACTGGACATTCATATGTAGCAAAATGAAATTAAACCTCTATCTCTCCCCCTGCACAAAAATCAACTCAAAGTGGATCAAAGACTTAGGCTCTAGGACAGAGACCGTGTGCCTAATAGAAGCAAAAATAGGCCTGAGTCTTCACTACGTCCACCTAGGATCTGACTTCCTTAACAAGACTCCTAAAACACAAGAAGTAAAATCAAGAATCAATAAGTGGGATGGATTCAAATTAAAAAGCTTCTTCTCTGCAATAATAATAATAATAATAACAACAACAACAACAACAACAACATGAGGAGTGAGCCTACAGATGGGAGAAAATCTTTGCCACATGCACCTCTGATAAAGCATTATCTCTAGGATATCTAAAGAACTCAAAAAACCTAACACCAATAAACAAAACAAAACAAAACAAATAACTCGCTCTATTTAGAAATGTATTGCTTGATTTCTAAAGACCTGGAACTTTTAGTTATGTCTTGGTTATTGATTTCTTACTTCATCCCACTGAGGCTGGAGAACATATATAATCACTTAGGATGTATTTCAAATTGCTTTTTACCCATAATATGAAAAATATTTGTAAATATCTTATGTAAATTTGAAAGTCAGTTTTGATATGTGTTTTCACATATTTCTGTTTACTTTTTATTCAGAACTGCTTTGAAGTCTTTCTTTGGGTGTGATTTCTCTATTGTCCTTTTTAGTCAATTTTCTGTTTCTGTTTTATATGTTTTAAAATGGTGCTATATTAGGTCACATAAATTTAGGATTTAATCTTTCTATTAAGTTTTACTTTTTAAAGTTTGAGATGTCCCTCTTTATCTCCAGAAAATACTCTTGCTTTAAAGTCGGGTCTGGCTGATGTCGCTGAGCCTCACCAGAGGTGTTTGTTGGTATTTTCAGTGTTTATCTTTTTCAATTCTCTGAGCAGGATATACTTGGATCTTCAGGTTGATGACAGAACCTTTCCTTTGTCATTAGGCTGAGTATTGTTGGCGATATGACATAGTGACACAACCCAGTTTTTAATGGAGATCTTGCCATGTTCTTGGGGGTGCCATCGGTCCTCTCTCCTGCTTTGTGTTGAGCGGTTTGGTGTTTCTCCATCTTTACGGCTGGCCTTACCCGGTGGTCTGGGTATCCTTGCTTGTCGTCACTGGGAGCCGTGGGGGTCATACACACGTCCTCATTGATTGGAACGTAAGTCAGAATATCACTGTCCCCTGCTTCTTGGGTGATCAGGACATGGCTCCACTTTGACTCCTGTTTGGGGCACCGTTATCATACCTTAGTTCTCTGTACACTTTAGATCCCACAAGAATTTGGATCTTCTTAGAGATCGTCATACTCAGTCAACCACAGTCACCCTCCAGCGCTTCCCCTCGCCTTGGTCAGTGTCTTTCTGAAATCTCTTTCCTCCGTTGAAAGGCGCGGAAGTCTCCATTCCTGTGTGGGAAGGCCTCCTCGCTTGCCTTCACCCTCAGGTGGAGAGTGTCCCCGTATCTAGCACCTTCTCTGTCTTATTGTCACCTGGTGGAAGGAGCCTCTCTCCTTCCAGGTGCCTGTCACTGGCTCTCCGTCTCCCAGCAGAGTGGAGTTGTTATGGGAGGTGGAAATGAACCCCCAGGTGTAGGGCGTGATGTGACGTGGGGCATGTGGCATCAGAAGAGAGGAAACCTAACCTGCTGGCTGTACCCGCTTCCCAGTCCTGGGGCCACCTGTGGCTGAGAGCTCCTGGCGGTTAGCAGAGGGCATTGCCGTGGGTTGTGATGAAGAATGGGACCACCCCTAGGATAGGCTCAGAGCCCTTCTGCCCTCGCGGACAGCTCTGTCTCCCATTACCGCCTGCAGGACGGGTGTAGACGTGAACTCTCCCTGCCCTGCTGACCTTCACCCTGACTGGCTCCTGTACATTAGCTGTGTGCGGTTTCTCATTAAAGGAGATCCTGCTTTGACTGGTCTCCCTGGTGCCTCTGATTGTCCTGGGGAGGAGGGCAGGGTGTGGGCGGCAGTCGACCTTCACCTTTCTTGGGTTTCGTCCTGGTCGGGGCGTGCTCCCCCAGTCTCTCCCACAGGTCAGGAGGGAACAGGGGGCTAAAAACCCCGACACCCAGGGGCTCCACACCCATGGGGTCCCCCTTTTGTATGGCAACCAGAGCTGTCCTATGGGAAGTGACTAAGTCAAGGAGTAGATTGTCCTGCTCGGGTCTGACTCAGTGACACTGGAGGAAGAGCACAGATAGCCCTGTTGCGCACTGCTCAGGGGTACAGATGGCCTGCAGTGGCTTACACAGGTTCCCCACGGCAGCTGGAAAGAAAGCAAGACCTCCATTGCTCAGCCCCAAGGGACTGAACCTGTCAACAACCTGAACAAACTTGGGAGAGGTCCAGGCTTCGATGAGACCCAGCATGGGGACACCTGGGAGCCCCGCGGGAGCTGAGCCTGGCTGGGCCCTGCTGGGTTTCTGTTCTGTGGGCCTCTGAGGCGGTAGGTGTGTGGCGCTGTGACCTCTGCCCTTGAGACGGGGGCTGAGCCTGTGGTCCCCTCCCTGTGTTGATCCTGCGGCAAGTGCATCTCCCTGTTTGGTTCCGTAGGTCGAGGTCCTGCCCGTTCAGGGAACGCACGTCGTGTCCTCACGCACGCCGCCCTCCGGGTCCTCCCTCCTGTCCCTCTGTGTTCCCCAGGTCTGTCTGTTGGGCACCTTCGCGGTGCCCGGGTGGGCAGCCCCAGCCTGTCTCGGGCTCCGGGAGGCTGGTCCCTCTGTCCTCGCTGCCTGTCACGTGTGCAGGTTCAGCTGGCCCAGGGCGCAGGCTGAGGGGGACGGGTGTGTCCTCTGCGCCCTCTGGCTTCGCATCTTCGTTCTTTCCCATCTGGCTGTGGGATGACCTCAGCTCCAGGTCGCGTGTCCCCCAGGCAGTGAAGCGTCCTTCGGGTCCAGGCCACAGCGGTCTTGTCACCTCTCTGCTTCTGAAGGCTGAGGAGGGTCTATGGCGTCACCCCTGGGTTTGCTTGCCTCCTTTCTGGAGTCTGACGTCTGTAAGTCCTCGTTGTCTTTACCCTTCTCTGGTTCTTCCAATGCTTTAAAAAACTGTGCGGATTTTAATGTGGCTCTCCTGGGAGAATTCTAGTGCCTGCCTCAGCTTGGAAGGCCGTTGGGCAGTCAAAACAATGTGGTCGACAAGCTCTAAGTGAACAGCCACTTACCCAGGAAGCAACGCCAAGTACTCCTCAAATACTGCCGAGGGTCAGCCAATGGGACAGGATCTGAAGGACACGCTCAGGGTCATGACGTGTGGTCAGAACATGTTCACGGCCAACCGTCTAGTAGATTGGAAATAACGGAAAAGACGCAGATGGCAGCCACGGCCACTGAAGATAGAGAAGCAAGCGTGGCCATGGTTCAGCAGCCACTCTAGTGGCCTAAGCCACTCTAGGTGACCTTGAGTCCAAATGTCCTGGGCAAGCTGCCTCCGCTGTGTGGGCTCCTGGGCTCCGAGGTGCCTTTGGAAACTGTGCCACCAGACCTCTCTCGGTCCCGTCCCCACGTCTTGGAACTAGGTCCAGCCACAGCAGGGGCGTTTCACAGCAGGTGTCCTGGGAACCCGTGGCAGGTGTCCTGGGAGGCCGGGAGTCCCCGGAAGGCCTCTTCACACGTTCTGCCCGGGATAGAGACCCAGTTCAGCCTCGGTTTCCCAGTTGGTGAACGGAAGGTCGCAGGCAGCTGACAAGCACCACCGGCTGTCAGCTGCCCCTGGAGAGCAGCCTGGTGGCGTGCCCCTCCTCGCCCTCCCCTCGGGGCTCCTTCCATATTCAGGGAGCCTGCTGTCGAGGCCACCTGGTACCGCGTCTCACCCACCTGGCTCCAGTACCTTGTGGTGGGAGGTTTGCTGCTGGCATCGTACCCGTCCCCGTGCCGATGACCCAGCGGCCTCTCAGAGAGCAGGCAGGTGGCCCTCCCCTCCCATGGCCAGGAGGACGGCGGGCCCTGGAGGAAGCAGGAGAAGGGTGGGGGCAGAGGAGCTCCGTGTGCGGACTGCGAGGGGGCACCCAGGCTGCTGTGGCGAAAGCCCAGGTCGGCCAGGCCCTTAGGATGGCGGTGGCCCCGGGGCTTGGGCTGAGCAGGCCGCTGTGTGGGGAGACAAGGGAAGGGGGGCCTGCAGTCTGGACCCTGGCCCGTGGCTGTCCTTCTGCTCAAGTGTCTGTGTGGCCAGGAAGGGCTGCCGGGCTGGACACGAGGGACCTGGAGCTGGGGAGAGGGACCCGCCACCTACAGGGGCAGGTGGAAGCAGAGTCAAGAGAATGGCGTTTACGGGTGAAGCGTCCCCAGCCAGCAGGAGGGGGAGAGGTGGACCTGCAGAGGGCGCGTGGGAATCGCCAGGCCTCAGGTTCCCTCGGTCCGGGGCACAGTGGCATCCTCCAGCAGGCATACGCGCTTTAATGGTCATTGTTAAAAGGAACCGCGGTCCTGGCTGTCAGGGAAAACCAGTGTGACGTTGCCTTCTGACTGGGTGAGTGCCGGGGAGACCTGGCGGCAGCCGTGGTGTCGGGGCTCAGGGAAGGGGGCGCAGAGGAGGTGCTGGGGTCGGCACAGGTCACGCTGCTGAAAGCTGGGTCTCCCCTCGCCGCCCTCTCCCTTTTTATTCCAGGAGTTTGAGGGGGTGAGAGACGCAGGAGAGGGTGTGGTGCAGGAGACGCTAGGACCGGTCCCGAGGACGCCTCGTGGAACCTAACAGAAAGGTGGTTTTGATTGACGGAGCACCCCTGCTAACGACCAATGGCGGACACACTGTGAGCAGCACTAATGACGGGTGGCTGGACAGCACCCAGGGGGGCACCAGGGCCAGCCTTGGCGTCTGTGCATGAGGACTGAAGGGCAGGGTGGGGTTGGGGGACCTGCCAGGGGCGCTGAGCCTCTGCCACCACCACTATCTCCAGGGAGAGGAGGCCAGTCCAGCCACCGCCTCGCTGGCTCGGGCCCCCAGTGCATTACTGATATCCCGTCACTCTGTGCCACCAGAAACTGAATCGCAGACCAGAGGGTTGGGGTCTGGCCCACACTGTGTCACTGCATGTCTGCGAGGGGTGTGTGGAGCCAGGGACCTGACGGCAGCCGTGGGGCGGAGCTGGCTGGGCAGGCACCTTCTCTCCGCCTGCGGAGCCCTGGGGGCTCACTGCTGTTCTGCTCGGTCCCCTCTGAACCAGAGCCCTTTAGGACCCTTTGGCAGGTGGCTGGATTTCACGGTTGGATATGCAGGGTGTCCAGGCCTCCCCTGCAGTGAGCAGGTGGGTGGGCGAGACCCACCTCTCCTGCTGAGAAAGGTGGGCAGACTGGGAAGCAAGACTGTTTTGACCGGAGCCAGGAAGATGGCATTGGAATCTGGCCACTTTTTGGCTTTGAGCACCTTGCTTAGCCTTCAGGGGTCCATTTCCTGCTGTGTGTATCAGGAAAACTGTGTGTGAGGCGGCTGAAGCCCCACCTGCACACCCAGGCCCACGACCAGGGAGAGTTTGCTGTCTGCCCCGAGGGCCGGAGGCTGGCCACAGCTGCTGCCCTGCAGGAGTGTGGAGGTGACGCTAACGGGGAGAAGTATTGGCGTGCCACACGGTGACGCTGTCCCCAGAGGAGCAGAGCTACAGGGATCGGAGCCACCCTGCCCACTGTGTCCTTGGATCTCGACGGTGTGTAGGAGTCTAGCGAAACCCAGCTGGACCGTGGCTGAACACTGAAAAGCCATCACACTGATGATCTCTTTGCACGTGGAATGGAGACTATTTTCTGTTTTCCAAGGTGCTCAAGGTCAGACCATTAATGCGACTGGCACTGCACGAGAAGGCTCTGTCGCAGTCCCACAAGGATCAATCAGACCATGCCCTTTGTGGTGGAAGGTGGCCATACAGCTGAGCTGAGATTCCACGGCTGGTCTCCCCATCCAGAGTGAGTTTGCGAGGTTCAGGAATCCAATTTTGCCTGGATTACACCCCTGCCTTGCTTCAGAATGAAAAGCTGTCTTTGTCGGTCAAACAGAGGATGAAAATGATTTAGTCTGGATTTCATGCCACTTTTCCGTCTAGCCAGCAAGATTGTTTCAGAAACTGCATGTGTGGCGTGTGTCACAAACACTTCAGAACATGGAGAGGAAGGGCCCGTTCAGTGCAGAACAAAGAACAGAAATAACAATCCCATCTGCGGAGCTTTAAGTCTAGCAGGTGCTTTGTATGTGTGGCCTCATTGAATTGATGTCTTCAAACGCCACGAGTGGGGCGTGATGTCCGCTTCCGAGGTGAGCCTGGAGGTGCCGGAGAACCGGATCTTCAGGACGGTGCTGATGCTCACCTTTGCTCTGTCCACTGGCTTTGCTTCTTGATGCCACGAAGATGCTCTTGTCTGCCTTCTGCTGTGGGTCTTCCTGAGCTTCAGCCTGGCCACATCAGCCCTCCGCTTGGAACCCAGCCGGCAGCGAAGCTCCCTGGTTCTGTCTGGTTGGCTCACACTGAGCTTCCTCCCAAGGGCAAAGTGGACGAGGCGCGACACATCCACAGGGTTGGAGAGCGAGTCCACTGCCATGGAACCCAGGCCCTGGGCTTCCCATCTGTGTGGCCGGGGGCCATCTCTGCTGGGCTGGCGCTGCCCCCTGTTGGGGATGGACAAAGACCCTCCTCCTGGTTCAGAGATGTGTTGATTCAGGTTTAAAGGGAGGAAATTTGATCACAAAGAGCCCCTTAAACACATAGCCTGGTTGAAAGACCAGCTGGTCCTATTTTATCTCAAAATAAGTGATTAATTAGCAAGTCGTTTTCCGTGTCTCTGGGCTCCACCGCATGCTCTTCCCCACCCCCTCAGGCTGCTCTGCCTGGAGCAGGGCTCTCGGGTGCTGCCTCTGTGGGGGGTGGTCCTCTCCCCAGGCCTTCTGCAGGGTGCAGGCCCCTCCTGGCCTGAGCCTGGGCTCAGTCACCTCCCCTGCATCCCTCTCCATGCCCTCTCCCTGGCTCCTCCCACTCCACGCCCGCCTGGGCTCAGGAGCTAGCCCCACGGCCCGGGCACCTCCCTGTGCCCTTGCACCATGTGGGCACAGGAGCCGCTGCCCTGGTTGTGTGGCATTTGCCTTTGATTTGCGGTGTGACTCATAGGTACCCTCTCCCTGGACCCCACTTGGGTAGCGCTCTTCACCTCTGGCCTCGGGCAGGCTGCTGGGCCTGTAGCAGGGCCCTGTGGTCATCTGCTCATGGAGCAGCCCTGTTCCACGGGGTTTCTTGATGGCAGCACCAGGCTGTGGCAGTGACAGGCACGAGTCCTGGGGTCTCTGCCTCAGGTGCTTTTGAGGGTGGGGAGCAGTACCTAGGGGTGGCCAAGCAACTGATCTAAATGCTCAGCCCAGCGAGGGCCTGGAGGCCTCTGATCTGTGCCGTTAGCCCCCATCTTAGCAGTGGAGCCGATCATGGAACGATGGCCACCGGGTTTCATAGGACAGCTGGAACACCCAGCTGACTGGCTGAAACGGGCAGGCTCTTGAAGTCTACCCGTCCCAGTTGCCCTGATAGACGGTTTGAAAAGATACAGACAGAACTGACCGTCTTATGTTACAAGTGAGGAACTCAGTCTCCATGAGGAAGTGACTGGTGTGAGATCTCACAGCTAATTAGGGAGACCTGAGCGTTTTACTTTCAATCCAGGGTCCGTCTTTTTGAGCTGTCCCCCACACGGATTCCTATCATCTACTTTCTATCATCTATCCTTCATGTATCTCTCACCTATTTATCTATCATCTATTAATCCACCACCTCTCTGCATATGATCTATCACCTACCTACCTACCTACCTACCATCCTGCTGTACAATCCTCGTCTTCACCCCCCTCCTCACCTGTCCATTTCGTCACGTTATGTGCTACAAGGACAAGCAGCTTGGAAAGAGGCTGCCCGTGCTCCCTGGGGTGCATGGTCTCTGTGTCCTGATCTGGTCTTTGTCGGACTTACTCATCCGGGAGATCTGGGCATCCAGACCCATTTGGGAACAGCCTCTCCCATTCACCTCCCTTCCTACCCGATCTTAGCCTTTTCCTGCATCGGAGTCTGGAGTCACCTCAATTCCAGTACCTGTTCCTCCAATTTGGCCCCCTCCTCTTTTCTGGAGGTGGCACTATAACTGACTTCAGGGTCCCTTGGCATCACCCCCAGGGACTGAGGGAAAAACCCACTATTGGCCCTTCATGGACAATAGCCTTGCCCTTTCTGCCTAGACTGGACCCTTCTGGGCTCACTGGCTTCTGCTTGAGCCGGACGCCATGACCCCGCCAGGAGCTGCCGTGGAGACAGAGCTCCACTCACCCTGCAGAGCCACGTGTACTGGAGCCTTGCTGAGGGCAGGGAGGGGGGAGAGGGCTCACCAGGCTTGGCCAGACACCGTCCTTCTGGTCACCCAGAGTCCAGCCCACAGAGGCACCTTAATGCCTGCACGTGCCTCCCGGGCACCTGAGGCAGCTCTGCATCTGCGGAGGATGGAGATGCTGGGGGGGCCTCTGTGGTTCCCCAAGGCTGGGTCAGGAGCTGGGATGTCTGGCCCCCAACTCCCTGGTCCTCCTGGGCTGGGCCGGGAGCCAGGGGGCTGACGGCTACCTACTGTCTTGGAAGATGCTGTCAGGACTCCATCTCAACAGGAGGGGTCCTGGACAGGCTGTCGCTGGTGGGCAGCTGTTTTGACAACTTCCCAAATGGGAAGGGGAGCATGGGTGGGCAGCCTGCCACCTCTGTGGAGACGCAGTGGGTCTGGTGTCGGTGTCTGAAAACTGCCGGCTCCTGTATTCTGTCCATTTACTGGTTGCTTCAGGAGGAAGGTAAACCGAGCTCCTTAGCTAAAATGGATTCCCTTATGGCCTACTATTTATACCTCTTTGAAAGTTTTATTTAGAGTTTTCCCTAGAGATCACCATATGTGCCTTTAATTAAGGTGGTCTGTCTCACCCTAAGGACACCTCCCCACTTGTAGTTCGAGATCTTAGAATGCCGGGCTCCTGATTTCTTTCCTTGTCCTGTGTTCCTGTCTTGCATTTCATTTTTACCCAGGTAATGAACCCACAGGACCTTGATTCTATCTTTGCTTTAGACAATAAATCAATCATCTTTTTTAGAGCAACTAAAATAAAAATCCTTTTTATGTACTTTGGTTCATCCATTCTCAGTTGACTTCCATTTCTGTCTAGATCCGGATTTGGAGAACTGGAGAACTCAGGTCTCATGGCGACTGATTCTCCCTGATTTAGTCTGAAGTCCCTTTGTCTTTTTTCCTCTCCTTTTGAAAGACAACTCTCCGCAGACTGGGCTCCGAGCTGTCTGCCCGCCACGTGGTAAAGGTCAAGGTCCCATCACTTCTGTCTGCATGATTTTTGAGCAGACATTGATGCTGGTCATAATTCTTTGTTCTTGCTTTTGTTTTGTTTGCTATTTATATGCTTTTTCTGTCTTTCTTCGAATTTTTCTTTGCTTTTAGTTTTTAGCAGTTTGATATGATATGATCCCCTTTTCATCGGTTTTGCCCTGTTGGGGTTTCTTTGAGCCCCTTGGTCATAGGATTCGCTGTCTTTCATTAATTTGAGAGAAATCCTTGGCTGCTGTCTATTGAAATATTTCTTTCCCCAGTGCTCCCCTTCCCTCAGTCTGGGATTACCCTGAGCCCATTAATGTCAGCCTGTTCTGTGCTGTTCCCAGCCCTGAGGGGCTGCTCTGTTTTGCGGCTGCCTCTTTGGTGCCTCAGTGTGGCTGGCTCTCTGGCAGCTGCTGACAAGTCCACCCAACGCATGCTCTGTTCCTGCTCCTGTGTCTCTCACCACCCCAGTATGTCTGGTTGATTCTCTGATAGCTCCCACCTCCGTACTGAAATCCCCCAGAAGGTCATGCACGCTGTCTTCTTTTTACACCGTGGCCTGTGACGTCCACACTGCAGCTCTCTGAACCCCGGGGGAGCCCTGTCTGCCTGTCTCTGTCGCATGCTGTCTCTTGTGTGCACATCTGTGCAGCACATGGTTTGGGGACGTCTTTGATAGGACGGAGGAGTCTGAGGAGTGACCGCCTGCTTCACTATGCCCAGTGTGGGGAGCCGACTTGTCCAGCCTGGCAGCTCCTGGTGGGAGTCCCATGCAGGTGTGTTGCCCTGCTGCCCCCAGGTGCCTCCCCTGATGGAGGACGGGAGCTGATCTGGGGAGGATTCTTGCCAACACCTGCGCCCCCCGAGCTCCGGGTCTTCCCCCGGCCTCTGCTGCTCTCTGGCCTCATCCCTCACGCAGCAGCTCTGTCCCTTGCCCCAGGCTGCCTGGTGGTGCTGGAAGGAGTCTGCGGACGGTGGGAATCCTTCTTTGTCTCTGTCTTCAGGGCTCCTACTCTCACACTAGTCCACCTGTCCTTTCGCAATTTGTTCAGAATCTCTATTGAATTCTGTCTTACTGGCCTTTCTGTTCCCTCCACAAGCAACGCTGCCTGCCGTCTCTCCTCAGGGCTGAGTTTCCTCGGGGTATGGGGTAATTGGCTTCCTGAGCCTGGCTCTCTGCTGCATTGGAGTGAGGTGATTGTCTCCTGGGTGTGGTCCTCTCTCCTGTGTGCTGTGAGGTGAACATGATGCCACCTGGCTTTCTTTGTTCTAAGGGGAAGCCAGAAGTCTGCCCCCATATTGTTAATTGCTAAGTAGCTCTTTCTGTTCTCTAATTGTTTTCTTTCTGAGCATCCTGCTCTTACAAAATGGATGCAGTGTCTCCTCCCACCTCTCTTATCTTCTTAGTGACAGTCTCCTTCTTAGTTCCCTTCTTCCTGCAAAGTCCTGGCTTCCTGCAAATTGCTTTTGTTCCTGTTTGATTGTTCTGGTCACTGGCTTCCTTGTTAGAAGCACTTCTCAGATGTCTGGTGTTGCTTGACCATCTGCTCATGATTAAGAGTGACAGGCTAGCAATCCTTCCAGCCGCTCTGAGCGTGTGGGCGGAGCCGGCGACGTGGGATTTACTGAAGAGTGGTCTGGGAGGGTTTGGCAGGGAGCTCTGGGGAGCCTCGGCTCTTTCCTCCTTGGTGAGCTGGATTCCCAGAGAGGTCCTGGCAGCCTCCTGCAGGGGAAAGGAGGGCTGGCCAGCCCCGGAAGCTGGGCATTCCTGTTCAGTCAGAGTGTTTCATTTAAATTGTAAAGAGATTTTTTGAGTCCTCCTGCAGTCCTAGGATCCTCCTTTCTTTGTGACTCCTTTTCTGATGCTAGGGGGGTCACTGCCTACTTAAGAGGAGAAGAGATCCAGCAGTTTGATTAAGCTCTGCGGTCTGTCCTGGTTCTGCTTTCCCACCCACCCCGGGGTGCGGACATCATACCTCCACTCTCGGTGCAGACGCCCTTTACATGTGCTTCTTTTGATGCTGAGACCAGCCCAGGTTCACACTGCTCTGGGTCCACAGAGGAGTACGAGTCATGAAGAGGCCACTTGGCCAAAGCCTGGCCCTGGCCTTCTCCAGGCAGATGGGGACCCAAGGTGCTTGGCACTTGGCCTCTCCCCTGGGGCAGGGGTGTGGTGCGCCCACAACAAGCAAGGGCAGGTGACCAGGCACTGGTACCTGGGCAGGGAGGCCTTAGGGGGTGGCCTCACAGCAGGAGGGGGAGGTCCGGGCCTCAGTGCGTTTGCTTGGGGTCGCGGTTTCTTGCTGAGCTCTTTGAAGATCTCCCGAGTCCTCCCAACAGCATGTGGGCAAGAGAGAGAAAACTGTTTAAGGGCTGAACACCTGCGATTGAGCATGGGGGATTCTGACATCGGAGGGTCGCTGCTGCCCTCGATGAGGCTTAGGTGTCAGGAGGCTTGGGCTCCTCGGATGGGCTGGGCCGGGCATGCAGAGGGCAGTGCCTAGTGCCCAGGACAGGACGAGAGCCCGTGGTGGGAGTGCTTGGTGCTGTTGTGAGCAGGGAAGCATCCTCTGTGGGTGGTCTGCACCCTGGGCTCCTGGTCTTGATGCGGACAGACAAGCAGCTCTCTGCTCTGCCCAGCCGAGCCTGGCTCCAGAGCTTAGGGGTGGAGCCTTCACTGTCAAGGTGTGCGGCTCGGCTGATGGGGTCACTTACACTGTGGAGGTCACTTACTTTGTTCTCTGGTGTCAAGGTCGGGGGCTGAAGCACACCAAGGCCACCAGGCTGGTGACCTGGGGCAGGCTCTCCCTTCTTGCTTCGGGGCCTGCGACCTTGCCCCCTGGGGCTGCTGTCTGCACGTTGCTCTGCATGCACAGAGCCGACCTCCTGGTTTCCCTCGATCAGACTCTTCATTCGAGCCTCTTTAAAGTCTCGCAGGAGCCTCTTAGTATTCCAGCAGGGCTGTCTGCGGTAATGTGCTGGAGGATATAGGTGCCACTCGTGAGCAGAGAGCTTGAAAAATGGCCAGACAGAGCCAAGCTCGCCGTGTCTGTTGTCAGCAGCGCCGGCAGGATAATAAATCAACCTGTCTCGAGTCAAGGGTCAGTTTGCTTGATGTTCACAGTGTTGGGGCCAATCTAATCAGGCTGGGCATGGCCCATTCGCCTGCGAGCGGCTGCTGCGTTCCGATGCCGAGATGGCCCTGGGCTGCTCTTCTCTGCCCCCATGACTTCGGGCCTCAGGATCAGGGAGGCACCAGACAGCCTGCGCTCAGAGACAGGGGCCTCCCACCCCCGCTTGTTGGCTGGAGCACATGTGTGCTTGGCACTGGGGGGTCTCTGCAGTCAGGCAGGGCGTGAGGCTGGGCTGAATGATTCACCTTGGGAGGCTCTTGGGGAGACTCAGGAGCAGGCTTGGCACCTAATTTTCAGGGCCCAGCACAAAGTGGACTTGTGGGGCTCCTATTGCAAAAGCCAGACAAAGTGCAGTTAGACGCAGTAAAATGTAGGCCTTTCTGTCTTCATGTCTGGCTTGTGACTTGCCACGGAGCTTTTCATGGTACTTAATGCAGTTCTAAGTAAAGAAAAAATAAATTTGAATCATGGAAATAATTTCCCCTTTTATCTTTATACCATGTGGTGCTAGTTTTAAAGGCAGATATAACAGAATTTGACTTACAAGCGCTTGAGGGGCCACACATGGCTGCGCTCAGCCTGTGCCGTGTGGATGGCCCTCCCACCCCAGGACGTGTGACACCTGTGTGGGCCCCCTGGGGTGGGGTGCAGGGGCAGGTGGCAGTGCCAGGAGGCTCGGGGCCGAGACGCTGTGCCCAAGAACTCACGTGGGGGGCACAGTGCCCCTCCAGGAGTGCCAAGGTGAAGGACTCAAGACGTGACTGTGAGCAGTCGCCCAGGAGGGACACTCACTCCTGCTGCGGTGACCCCAGAGTCCGAGGTCGGCCTTGACCTGTGCTCATGGGAAGCCTCCCTTCTCCACAGGTGCAGCCATGGGCACCCCTGCATTGGTCACCGGCCTGTGGGGAGGGGAAGGAGGAAAGGGAAATGGGGAAGTGGGCCTTGGAGGGGACAGCTCAGCAGAGGGCAGGGCCTGGGCCTGGGAGGGCGGTCTTGTTGGGGGCCCTGCCTCCCCGGCACTCCCAGCTCCCGCCAGGGCTGGTCACCAGGGACGTGCACACCTCCTGGCCCTCACGACCAGGCCCAGGCGCTGAGTGAGGCTGCTGCCAGGCACATTTCCTCAGATCCCCTCCAGGGCTCCACGCCAGCTGATGTTCCTGTGAGAGGGTCGGTCAGATATTCCTTGTCTTGGTTTTTTGTAAGAATTAAGTCAAACCTCCAATTAGATGTGAGGATCGCCTCCTTCATTGTGAGAGTCCTCCTCTCATTCTCTCGCTGAACCCTCGGCAGGAGAAGCCAGGGCGCCCACCTGTGATTCTCTAGGGAGGCTGAGGCAGGAAGGGTGCAAGTTCAAGGCAGCCTGGGCGACTCAGTGAGACCCTGTCCCAACAGAGAGCGTAAAAAGGCCTGGGGCTGTACCTCAGTAGTAGAGCACCCTGGGTTCAGTGCCTCGTGCAGTCAGTCAGGGTACCCATCAACGGGTCAGTCAATCGCAGGAAAGCCGTCGAGAAAGCCTGGTTCTGAGAGAGGACGAGTCCTAGGGGCTGCCTTGGTGGTCATCAAGAGCTTGCCAGGCTCAGGAAGTGGGTCGCCATGCTACAGACGTTGACAGGGTGAGGCAGATGTGGCTGGACCACGAAACCTGCTGGTTCTAGCCGAGGTCTTTGTGCAGACACAGTCGTGAGGAAGAGGACACGTAGCTCATGTGGTGCCAGGTTCTGAGATTCCCCATGCCAGGTGCCTGGGGGCCCATGGTGAGCGGACTGCCTCTATCCAGGGCCTTGGCACTGTGCAGGTGACAGGGACCTGTCCCACCATGGTGTCTGCAGGATCTGCAGGCCCCGGCACCCCCTCCTCCACCGAGAGAAGTGTGGAGAGGCCTTTCCACATGCTCACAGGGCCCCAGGCCGCGTCCTGGGCTGACTGGCCTGGTCCTGAGGCCTCCCTTCTCACCCACCAGCAGCCTTGCCGGGTTAAGGTTTTGCTACCTCTACTTAGGGGTTTGCAGGTCTCAGTTTAACAGGGAGAGAACCCATACGTGAGCCAGCGTAGTGAAAGGGCAGAAGTGCCTTCAGGTCTGGGGGCTTCCGGAAGGAGGGCTGCCAAGTTTCCAAGTCGTCACAGAAAAGAGGAAGGGCCAGGCCCAGGGGGCAGTGAGGAGGGCCTAAGGAAGAGCAGAGGTGGGGCACAGCAGCTTCTCGAAGGCCCTCCGGAAGCTCTGCCGACCTGAGCCTGAGGAAAGGGGCCCGAGTCCCAGAAGCCTCCCTGTCCCCTGGTGCTGTCCTCTGGGGCCCAGCATCCAAGTGAGGCCTGTCTCTCGGAATCTTTCAGATGCGGAGCCCAAGCCACAGGGAGGAGCGAGGAGGGAACTGCTGACTTCCCACCTGCCACCCTGGCCAGAGGTGCCTCACCCGAGTGGTAGGAGCCAGTCAGACCCTGGCCTCTTGGTATGTGCCAGCGCCTCTCAGGAGGTGGCAGAGGATTGTGCAGGCCTAGCAGCTCCTGTCTCAAAATGCCATCAGTGGTGCACAATGTGCTCCGGGCCTGTTTGTCTCATTAGCCATGGAGAGAGGGAAACGGGGGCGGAACGAGAGCTGGCTGTGAGGAGGCGCTCGTCGGCCAGCGGGAGGCGCGTCTCAGGAGCAGGCCTGAAGGACTTCAGGCCATGGCTCCTGCTGAACCCCTAGGGGTCTGGCCTGGCTTATCCATCAGCACCATGTGGAAGGTGGCAGGCAGGAAGGAAAGGCGGTCTCCGCGTGCCCTAGGTGAGTGACCAGAGTCTAGATGGGAGCTAACCTCAGCTCAGATGCCGTAGGCACTGTCACCAGCATCACCTGGGAAGGGGGTCAGAGGGAATGCAGAAGGTGGAGATGGCCCGGACATTCAGCTCTGGGGGCTGGCCCAGCCCGAGTCCACACAGAGACCTATACACGGTTGAGTTTGGAATATTTATTTCAAGCTGGATGGAGGTTTAGCTTTGGCTTTGTTTCTAGGGGTTGAAGTGGTAAAAATGAATATTTAGGTTGAATAAAATATCTGAACCTATCATATCAATACCTGTGCCATGACATCAAAGATCATAAGACATGATTTTAGTCTTTCATAGAGGAGGGCGCCCAGGAGGCAGGGGTGCTCAGGCCAGAGCAGTGAGCTGCCCTGCATTGGGCATGTCAAGGAGGGTGCAGAAGGTGCTACGGGCAGGTTGGGGCACTCCAGGGGTGGAGGCCTGGGCTCAGGCCAGGGGACCTTGATGCATGGCTCAGCACAACTGCACCCTATTCCTAGGGGCTGAGAACCAGCCGGCACCTGCAGACATCAGCACGTTTGGATGCTGCACCCTGTTCCTAGGGGCTGAGAACCAGCCGGCACCTGCAGACCACAGCATGTGCAGGTGCTGCACAAGGGCACAGGCTCTTGCCATTCGTACCTGTGCAAGTGCACACCCAGGCCCTTGCCTATGTGACAATATGGAGCTCTGGGGGAGCTTCAGTTCCTGCCAACTGTAAGAATTTTGGTTTCACTTCTGACCTGGGTCTGCAGAGGGCTGCCCACACCTGGGCTTGGAATGGTGACTCCGGAGTATTATGAATGAGTAGGGTAGAAATGGGGGCCCAGGAGAGAATCCTCCCTCCTCAACTTGGGGCCGGAGGACAGACCTGGGACGGTGTCTCCCAGGGGGCAATACCAGGACGAACTTGTCTCTGGCAAAGGCGCCCCATGAGACACCCCCATCTGCACGAATCGCCTGGCTTTGCCCCCGGGGACAGGAAGACTGGTGCCATGCACTCCTCAGCACCACCCACAGCACTGACCAACCACCCTGTGCTGCAGGGCACACTGATGAAGCCTGCCCATTTCCTGGGCGTCATGCTGGCCTGGGGGTCTGCAGGTGGAGTGCTCCCCTGTGTTGCCAACAGGCAGCACAGCCCAGAGGCGCGAGACTGAGGGTGAGGTGGTCATGTGCACCGTTTCCCTGTTGAGTTGCTGAGCATGTGGGTGCTGAGGCTCGTCCCCTGGGATGCGGCTGGGATGCTGCCCAGTGGGG
The DNA here is from genome assembly GCF_048772815.1 of Callospermophilus lateralis. Taxonomy (NCBI): domain Eukaryota; kingdom Metazoa; phylum Chordata; class Mammalia; order Rodentia; family Sciuridae; genus Callospermophilus; species Callospermophilus lateralis. The sequence continues at coordinate 1,408,431 of NC_135318.1, read as the reverse complement.
AGACACCCGGGGGCTGCCTGCATGAGGCTGCTGCACTCACTCTGAGTGGCCCCCACGGGCAGCCTCCACGCTGACACAGCCTCCAGAGGCTCCCCAGGGAGCTGCTCTCTTCCCTTCCCTCCTCCCTGAGCTGCAGGGACAGCAGGGGCTCCCTGGCCACATGACGCACAATAAGTGTTAGCTCCTGGCTGTGCCATGCAGTGCGGTGGCAGGTCTGTCACCCCCCAGGGAAACCCAGGGCTTCTGTCACTGTGGGCCAGCAGGCGGTGATCAGCAAGCCCTCTGCTCAGGCCACAGCTACATCAGATCAGGGGGCTGCTGTCCCTGGCAATGCAGGTGACCTCCATTCGAGATGAACGTTGACAAAGGTACTTCGGACGTCACTGGCATAAGGAGAGGCGCACTCACATTACGCATCAAAACATTTTCTTTAGTGAAAATTCCATTGACAAGTTCTTGGATGTTTGGTTGTCACAGGACAACCAGTTGTATTTGTGCTTCCAGGGACGTGCACCAGGAGGCAGCCCCACCAGGGGAGCAGCCAGCTGTCCCCAGTCGTCATTTCCAGGTGACTATAGTTAGCAAGAAGGTGTTCTCTGCCTCAGAATAGTCAGAAGAGAGGGTTTTGAATGCTCATGCAAGTTCATGTTCTCACCTTTGAGTTTTAAAATCCCTGGGCACATGTCTGCTCTGCTGGGCCTGATGCGCCTGTCCCTGGGAGATGCAAGGTCAGAGCCGGAGCAAAAGGTGGGCAGCAAGCAGCTTCTGTAACTCCACTTGGCACAGTAGAAGCCATTCCTTTAATAAGAGATCATGTGGGTGTACCAAGGGGTAAGCTGGCATCTCCATCCACGGGACAGGGCATTGCTGCCCGCACATTCCTCCTAGTTCAGAGAGCTGGGCGGAGGTCATCAGTGCCCTCTGGGTACTTCACAACCCTAAATGACTCTCACTTCCCTGACCCTAAAAAGGGTCTCAGAGGGGAAACAGAGTGCCCTGGTTACTGTGGGGCCACACAGGTCCTGCTGGAGGTGAAAGAGCTTAGCGAGGGCTTACCCCGTGTTCTCTGTGCACATTTCCTCGGACAAAGCCCAAGTGGACATAGTCTATGCGACTTCCCACTCTGGCAGCTTATGGATCAGGGCTCTGGGTCAAGAGTTCTTGCGTCCAGGCATTTGTTGGGTGACCTCTGACAGGGCCCACCATCCATATCTGGGGTCTTAGCAAGCTGACATGCATGGTACCCCTGGTTCTGCCCTGTAGGCTGCCAGGCTCATAGGAGAGGAGATGCAAGTGACCTTTGTAAAGACTGAAGTGGGCCAGGTCTTGCCACCAGATGACGACTGAGTGGCGAGTTAGGGTAAGGCTCCTGGACTTCATACACCAGGCTAATTTGCAGCAAGGTCAGAGCGGAGACCTCTGGCAGGGGTGGACATACGGTTAATGTGGGGGCTGGACGTTGAGTCAAAAGGGAAAGCTTGCTCCCTCACGCACCTACCCCTTGTGGATGGGGGGCACGGTGGCATGTCCACGGGCTTCCCCACCTCCCTGGGCAAAGGGGTGCAGGCACCCACAGGGCAGAGGCCGGGGGCTCTGGGAAACCAGCGAGCTGGCATTCTGACGCTTGCCCGGCTCCCTGGGAAACCCAGGCTGCCCTTAGCACTGCAGGGAGACCCCCAGACCAGGCCGATTGGAGCGACTTTGGTCCTGGTCTGATGGGCCCCTCGGGGAAGCTCCTGTGGTGGTGTTCAGGGGAGGGAATGAGGGACGCTGGAGGATGACGCAGGGTTGCCTCTGCACCCACAGACTCCCTGGGTGCCCTGGAAACCAGCCCAGCCTGGCCTCCCTGTGAGAGTCTGGAGCTCTGGGGGAGACCTAGTGCTTCAGGGCCCGCAGGCCACGCCCCACACCACGGGGCTCCCGCGTGACAACACTCTAGAGCCCAAGGGGGCGAGCCACAGACCCCTCAGGAAGCTCTAGCAAACGAGGAGCCAGAGGCTGTGGGAGGGTGGGATCAGCTGCGCTGCCTGCCACACAGTCGTGGGTCTCCCAGTGAAGCCACTGGCTTGGCCCTCTGCCTGAGGTTCACCTGGGAGGAAAACCTGTGAGGTGAGGTTCCAGGCTGACCGCTGTCTGCAGGGCACATCCTGCCCAGGGCCACCCTCGGCTGCGGGAACTGTGGGATTCCCAGTGGCTGATATGCCCATGGCCCTCCCCAGTCAAGGGCAAGCAGAGATGGAGACGCCGGGAGAGGGAATATCAGAAATCCAAATCAACAGGGTGTCTCTGGTGGGCTGAGGAAAGGACGTGACCTTGAAGATGCGCCAGCAAAGAGAAAAATGACAAACTGGAAGAGCTTATCCCTGAGCTGTGGGTGCTTACAGGAGGCGCGACAGGCAGAATGAGAAGACCAGAGGAGGAGGGGACGGCAACCAGGCAGAGCGTGTGAAACACGGCGGCCACCATCAGCACCAGCCCAGGGCACCTCCTGAGGAGGGCGGGGGAACCGAGGAGGCTGAGGTTGAGCAGCAGGCTTGGCGCGCAGGAAGGGCACCGCCCAGCTGTGCACCTGGGAAAGGACCCCCAGAGCAGGGAGCAGCGGATGTGGCCAGGGGTACAGTGCGGGCCGTCCACCAGCGAGGCCCAGGGCTCTCTGCCCAGCTGTGCAGAAGGAAAAAGAGAGACGGGGCAGGGGTTCCCAGACGGGAACGGAGGCAGCGGGAGGTTTGTCAGGCCTGGGACCAAGGCGCACCCAGAATGCCCGGTCCTTGGGCTCTGGACCTGGGCTCTCTCTGCTCTGCTGCTCCGTGAGCCTGTGGCTCAGCTCCCAGGAGGCTCCCCAGGTGCTCCTGGGCTTAGGACCAGGCGCCCGCGTGACGGGAGGCACCCACTGGGCGGGAGGCGTGCTGCCCATGGCTGCCTGCCATGTCCCCTGTGTTCTTGGCGGGTCCTTCCTTCAGGATAGAGCTTGGCCAGCAGGCACCCTGTGCACCCTCCTCCCGCCACCTGCCCGGGAGTGGCAGCCACGGTTGCCGCCTCCGGGGCACAAGTTGGGGCATGGGGGCTGCCTCCCTAGGAAGCTTGGTTGAAGGCACAGTCTGCCAACTGCGTGCCTGCGAGCGCTCTCCCCTTTGCCGAGGGAACTCCTGGGGACGAAGCACTGTCCAGGCCAACCTCACACTGGTCTGTGAGGCCAGGCACTGCAGGCCTGGGGCAGAGCCAGCCCGGATCCCTACAGGCTGTGAAATGCCGGGGCCCAGGCCCTGAGAAGCTCCAAGGTTCAGGAGCAGGTAGGAGAGCGGAACCCCAAGCCTGGGACTTGGTGATCTCACTGGACTTGGTGATTTCCACAAAGCCCGACTTGGCCATTTGCCAACAGACACATGTTTATGAGCAAGTGGTCCTCCGTCACCTCACAGGGTGGACAGCGGGATGAAGCAATGGCTGCTTTTCCTTGGTGAGCTTTCACGTTGTGTACTCTGGACTGTTACTAGTAAGTTATATGCCAAGGATAAATCCTACCCTCTTTTAGATATAATTTAAAAATTTCACAGCGGCTCCTGTGATGCCTCTTTCCCTGGTTTAGCTGGCAAACGTGTGTGCTTTTCTCTTGCAGGGAGGGCCCTGTCGTTGTTCATCACGACCTCTATTCCAGAGAACCCATTTTGCTTAAGTCTTTTAAAATGATTAATTGATGATGACCTCTGAATTGGAACACCATATTACTTGGTTCTAAGATGCAGTTTTCACCTGTGAGTGTTTCTGAAAGCCAAATCCAGCTTGTAATTGATGGCTGCATTTAGCGTGGTCTTTCTTTTTTCTGAGAACCTATTAATAAATAGATGGTGCATCTTATAATTGATGGTGTCTGAGAATCAAGGAAATATGGTAATTCTCTTCCCTGTTGTAGAATGGGATGGCTTACAACCTGATCAGCAAAATCGATTTCATCTCCAAAATTTTTGCAAAGGAAATTTGAAATAAGAAACCTCACCCAGACTATGCAGCTCCCTTGCTTTACCCTCTGTATTCTCTGGTTTGATGTTTTTCTGCTTTTGATTCCAAAGTAGTGCTCTCCACACTAACAAGCCGCAGTGCCAGAGAGGAGCTGAGAGGGGTGCTGAGCCATGCCAGCCCCCGCCTCTTACAGCTTGACAGGCCCCAACAGATTTGAGGAGTTTTGCCTGAGGTTTTTAAGGTTACTAGTTTATTACTGGGGAACCCTGCAGAAAGAGGGCTATCTAGCTGACAACTTAAAAACAAACATTTAAAAATACAATAGGGTTTTACTCTGAAAGAGTATTCTTGTAGATAAAAGAATAATCAAGTTTATTATTTACTGAAAAAAAAATACAATGCTTTTTTTTGGAGGGGGTACTGGGGATTGAACCCTGGGGTCCTCTACCCCAGCCCCCCACCTTTATTTTAAAACAGAGTCTTGCAAAGTTGCCAAGGCTGGCCTTGAATGTACCATCCTCCTGCCTCAGCCTCCCAAGTCGCTGGGATTGCAGGCATGCACCTCTGCACCTGGCACCTTTGCACCAGGCACATGCCACGTGTTTCAAAGAGAGAAAAGTTGTTGGTGCACGCCTGTTATCCCAGTGGCTCGGGAGGCTGAGACAGGGGGATTGCGGGTTCAAAGCCAGCCTCAGCAATGGAGAGGAGCTAAGCAACTCAGTGAGACCCTGTCTCTAAATAAAATACAAAATAGGGCTGGGGATGTGGCTCAGTGGTCAAGTGCCTGAGTTTAATATCTGGTACCCTGCCAAAAAAGGGGGGAAAATGAGATTTTTACATTCTCACTAAAATAGATGGCTTCCCCGCTTACACTGAAAACATAAGCAATTAGGAGGAGACCCAAGAGGCTGGGTTTCCAGGCAGTGCTAGCAGAGTCTGCGCTCTGCGTGGCCACGGGCCCTGTGCGGTGCGATACCAGCTGCTGCTCCGGGTGTAGGCTGTGTGTGCTGGTCCAGGGCACGTCCAAGCCATGCTGTGGGTGTTTATTCAGGGACTGAGGTCTCTGAAAAGCAGATGCTCGGGGATCCAGTGTGGAAATGGACACACCAGCACCAGGAGCAATGGCCTCACTTCTTTGCGCTTTGTTCTCTTGCCCCCTGGACTGTGGTGGCCGGCTTACATGCACACAGTGTTTTTTGAGCACTGAAAAATAAGATTTATTGTGCTTTAAGAAAAAAAGTCAAATGTCAGATCTGTCCGTCAAAAGACACTACCTCCTATACGTACGGAGGGATAATGCACCGGGGGTCCGTCCCCCAACTCACCTGCCGGTAAGGATGGGGCTCTGGGTGGGGCTGGGGGCTGGCCTGCCCAGCAGCCGGCCTCTCACTGCGGGTGGTCAGGATGACAAATTGGGCCATGCTTGTGTTCGGCCCCCCTCCTTTTCATTTTCCCACCAATCTCTGCTCTGAATCGTCCACTGGCTCTGCATCACTCCCAACCCACATGGCCACAGCTGGTGGGTAATGGCCTTAAGGACCTGGCCGGTGGGCTCCTCGGCTCAGTCATCCTCAGTGGTCCCTGCTGTCCCTGGAGTTGGGCAGGGCCTTCTTCAGGGCAAGCAGACTTCCTCGGAGGCTCTCATGGAGTGCAAGTCTGAGTCTCCAGGGCTCCTGGTGCTCACTGAAGAAAGCCGCGTCTTTCCACAGTGTCTCGTGCTCTCCGCGGCCTGTGCTTTCGGAGCAGAGGGTATTTTTGTTAATGCATTTGGAAAACTGCTGTCATCGACTCCTCTGGGGCCCCCGGTACTTCTCCCTGTCTGAACACCCCTGGCTGTCGCTCTGGCTGCCCGATGCAGGGGCCGCTCCAACCTGTACCCCCTTCCCCCAGCTGTGGCCCAGGCTGCCCTTCCCGTCACTCCCTCGCCCCCGACCGTTTGGGCTGTAAGTCCAAGCCCTCCTCCAGACGCCCTCTAAACCTGCTCCTTTGCAGCCGTGTGTGTAACGGGGGTGAAGTCCCTGTAGGTCTGCCCAGGGTCTGTTCCGGGATGCTCAGCGTGGCCTTAAGCTGTCTCGGCATCCACGGAGACCAAGGCTGAGGCCCAACCTCGTTGCAAACCAGTAGCACCGAGATCTGTCCTTGGGCTCATGGAAGGTGCTGGAACTAATCAAAGATATGGCCTGGCCTAGTCCCCTGGTTTACAAAAGCACATTGAGACTTTGAGAAGCTATTTTCTTGAAGCTCCACTACCCAGGTCTGTGGACCCCTGATCCTGGGTTTGCTTTGAAGAGAGATGAGTTTGTGGGTAGTGGTTTCTGATGCTGACCAGTAAGAGATGGTGGCCTTGAGGAAGCCGATCAATATGGTCATTACTCCTGTGACCCTAGAGTGGAGAGACACCCCACTGCCTCCCATGCCACCGAGGTCCCAGACGTCAAGGAGCAGCGCCACCGGTGACCACCTACCAGGGCATCCTGACGGGTCTGGCTTCATCCTAATGGTATAGAGATGAAATATTTTAAAGAGAAGAAAGCATCACCGTTTAGAATGAATCAGGCGCTGCGGAAGTCCATGGTGCGCCTGTCAGTGTCCAGCAGCGTGCTCCAAAAGCCGGAGAGTAGGTGGATAAAGACCATGTGCTGCCGGCCGCCCCACACATCTAGCTCTGTGTGCGTGCTCTGTGTGGGTCAGGTGGGAGGGTGTCTGCGGAGTTGACCTGGGTGACTCCTCAGGTGAGGATGGGAGAGAGTTAGATGAGCAGCATCGACACCTGCGGACCAGCTTGGGGGCAGGGACGATCTCAGCAGGACAGGGGCTGGAGCCAGAGAGCAAGTCCTGAGACAGATGTGGGACGGGCCCCAGGTGGCACTTGATGGAGGGTGAGCCCTTGGAGACAGGTCAGCGCGGACCACGTGTTCACCCTAGGTGCTGGCCGACCGGGGTCACTTCCCCAGTAAACAGCTGTGGCTGTCACCTTCTTCATTGTGATATGCCAGAGCAACAACAGAAGTCACTGAGACACAAGTGGCTTCGCTGTCCCTCAGTCACAGGAACAGAGCACAGAGCACAGAGCACTTGGAGGGGACGGCTTCCCTGTGCAGTGGAAGGCTCTCTGGGGGAGCTGACCCCAGGGATGTGCTGCTCATTGTCTGTCCACGGTGGCTGGGCCTCCTGCCCACTGCTCCAGCCTGCGTGTGCTCTCCTAGTGGAGCGGTTACAAGTGTCCAGGGCTGCCTGGTGCCCACCGCTCAGTCTGACATGCCCGGGAGCTGTGGAGGCGCTCCCCTGGCCTCGCCGTCCCGGGGTTTTCCTGTGTGTCCTGGACCTCCCCAGCCCCGTCTGACTGCCCGCCTGTCACCCAGGCCTGCGCAGCTCCCAGCCCCAGCCCCTCCCCAGTCCACGGCTTGCCAAGGCCCCTCCCAGCTCCAGGGGCTTCCCTTGTGGCGTCCCTCTGCTGGGCAGGACCTTTCCAGCTCCGTGGGGTCCCACTTGTCCACTGTTGCTTTTGTTGCCTGGGCTTTTGGTGTGATACCTCAAACTAATTTAAATTAAACCATTGCCTACTCCAGTACGAAGGGGTTTCTCCAGGGTTTTCTTCTGGGAGTTTTGGGTTCCATGTCTTAGGTTGAGGTCTCCAGTCCATTCTGAGCGGGCTTCTGTATGGAGTGCAAGATGAGGAGTCCCTTCCTTCTGACCCTCGTGTTACTGTTTTCTCTTACCATTTATTGAGGAGACTGTCCTTTCTCCCTTGCAATTCTTGGTGTGCGTATCAAACATTACTTGTCTGTGTGTGGTCGGTTGTTTTAGGGCTCTCCATTCGATTCCATTCATCTTTGTGTCTTCTATGCCAGCACCATACTGCTTTGATTACTACAGCTTTGTAATACAATCAAAAGGAAAAGGAACTCACACAACTCAATGATGAAAACCCAAATCATCTGATTAAAAAAGGACATGGAACCCAAATTCAGAGAAAGCGTGTGAAAGGCTCAGAGGTATATAAAGTGCTCCACATCATCAATCACCAGGGAAAAGCACACCAAATCCACGACGAGACTCCTCCTCACACCCAGGATTCGGGGAGAGGGAGCCCTTCCCACTGCCAGTGGAAAGGTAAGTTGGTACAGCTGTTATGGGGATCAGTATGGAGGATCCTCAAAAAAAAAAAATCGCCACCTGAGACAGAGCTCCATGCTGGGCGGACACTCAGGTGGCGTGCAAGGAGCGCTCCTGCAGGTCTCGGCAGTCCCCAGCCTCTTCCCCACCATCCGCAGTAGCCAAGACGTGAAAGCAGGCCAGACGCCCTTCACCAGGCGAGAGAATCGAGACGTTATGGTATCTCTGCCACTGGAGGCAACGGGAGAAAGTGAGGGGGACAATGTGGCAGGTGACACAGTGAGACACAGCCGTGATCGCCTTTACATGCAGAATCTAAGAAGAGAGGTGGACTGCACAGAGCCGGAGAGTAGAAGGTTGGTCGCCAAGCTCAGGAGGACAGGAAGAGGGGAGGTCGGCAGAGGGTGGACACTACGGGGCGGGTCTGCCTGGAGACCTAATTGCAGTCTGAGGACTCATCCTAGGGTCCTCTTATCACACACACACACACACACACACACACACACACACACACAGGGCACCCTGGAAGGGGAAGAGGAACTGCCTTTGTTCAAACATAGCTATCGTCTCATGAGGTCTATTAAAACATGGCGGAAAACATCCAGGCAAGGGTTATATGCAGCAAAAATAAATTCAAGACACTTTCCCAGTGCACCTCATCTGCCAGGCAGTGAGCATGTCCCATGAAGCAACGGTGACTGGTTTAGGATACCGCACCTGACCTCAGAAGCCAGCAATTCACAGGGAGATGGGATCAGGCACGGGCAGAGCTGTTGCAGAACTGCCTGCCATTCAGCATGTGATTTGGTGTCCGACCATCTCCCAAGGCCTTCCCCTGACCCCTGCCCGGTCCCTCCCTCGTGGCCTCTCTTTCCTATGGCTGGTGTTTTAGTGTCTCTTTGCAGCAATGCTGCCATGGCTCCTGCGCTTTCTGCTGTCCTAACTGAGGACAGAATCAAAGATCAAATAGATGCGTTAAATCTCTGCTCTCACTGTTTATAAGTTTTATTTATGTGCTTTTAGGTCATATGCCTCATTTATAGTTTTTAATCATCTTAGCTAATAACTTTCTGGTAGAAAGAAATAGCACACAATATCCCAATATACTACAAAGTATTTAATTTACTGAGGGTAATAGTAAAGAAAAATCACTTTATTGTACAAATACATGTTAAAAAGATCATCTTCTGATTACTCTAAAAGTATTAATTGGAATTCAGCTATTATGATATTACCAAAAGTGAGTTCTTTTGCTGATATATGAAATAAAATAGGTAAAAAATGTTATTTGGAATATTGAACTTCAGAATATGTATATCTGCAAATGCTTCCTCTTCTCTCTGGAGGTATCAATTCCATCTTAGGACATGGGGGACACAATGCCCTGCCTGGACCTCCTGCCTCCCTCCCAGGGACCAGTGGGGGACAGAGCCCTGCCCTGGGCTCCTGACTATCTCCCGGGGACCAGGAGGACAGAGCCCTGCCCTGGGCTCCTGACTATCTCCCGGGGACCAGGAGGACAGAGCCCTGCCCTGGGCTCCTGACTATCTCCCGGGGACCAGGGGGACAGAGCCCTGCCCTGGGCTCCTGACTATCTCCCGGGGACCAGGGGGACAGAGCCCTGCCCTGGGCTCCTGACTATCTCCCAGGGACCAGGGGGACAGAACCCTGTCCTGGGCTCCTGCCTGTCTCCCAGGAATGTGAGGGACACAGTGCCCTGCCCTGGGCTCCTGCCTATTTCCAGGGACCAGGGAGACCCAGGACCCTGCTGTAGACCTCCTGCCCGCACCTTGGGGGCAGGAAGGACTGCAGGTGCTTCAGAGCTCTGCACCACTGCATGTGACGGCCAGCTCCTGGGGCAAGGCTGTGCTAGCAGTGAGAAGTGCCCTCTCCTAGGGAGAGGGGCTAGGACATGAGCTCCAAGCCAGGGGACTGTGGCTGTCCTGCTGAGCACAGCTGGCCGTGTGACCCTCTAACCCATGGCTGTGTTGCCTGCACAGCACAGCGTTCTGGCCCAGGGTAACACACAGTTGGATTTTTGCAGTCTCCACCATCAAGTCCTGCTGTGGCAAAAGGCCATTTAGTGCATTGTCAGGTCCAGCAGGATGGTGTCGCCTGCGTGATGCTCCGGAGCGCACAGTCTGGTTGCATGATGGCCTGCATCCCTGTCCTGTGAAGGCTGACCCTCTAGAGGAGCCCGCTAGAGGAGCGCACAGAACCTGAGACCTGCCATGAACTGGAACTTCCTGTTGATGAGAAAGAATATGCCATTGTCACTAGTAGGATGACCGCCTCCTAGACATGTCAGGAGGGAGCCTGTCCACCTGCATGAGGACTGGAGTGTGCACGGGCTGCTCACACGAACCTCTCCCCAGAGCAGCCCCCACCCATCCCTCCTGTAGCTCCACAATGGACAGCTCCGTCCCCCAGATCTTGCCCAGCCTAGTGGAGACACATCTGCCCCCAGTGGGCTCCAGTGACCGGGGGGCCTCTGTGAGCAGTGAGGGGAGGGTACTGTGGCCCTGCCTCCCAGGGAGGCCAGCTGCATCAGAGGAGCAGGAGGGCAGCCTGCTGAGGTCCAGTGCAAAGAAGCCTCCAGGCGACTAGAGGAGCCGCTTTAGAGGCCTCTGGCCCCTGGAGTCCCCGAGTTTCATGACCTTAAAGCCAAGCAGATAGTGAGGAAAACTGGGGATTTTCACATCACCTGAAAGTGCCACCTTTAATTTTTGTGACCATCCTGAAAGGGGAGTTTGAAGACTTAACGAGGAGTCTGGAGGGGGACGGGCCTGTGGGAGCACCGGGCTCCAGGGCTGCGCGAGGAGGATTGCAGGCAGAACCTTCTGCGTGTGCAGGTGGAGAGGCCAGCCTCCGCGGGGCTGCTCTCAGAGTGTCCTCCTGCTGTGAGGGTGTGGACAGGCCAGTGCTCTACAGAGGCAGGCTGTGCTTGCCACCCACAAGTGACAGTGCCACATCTTGTGGTGTCCAGGTCTGGGTTAGCCGTGTCATTGTCCAGTCACAGGCCTGCTCTGAGTCAACACACCAGGCACTGGCTCGGCTGCAGATGAGGCTATAATTAAGATAATGGCCTGGTGAGCAGTCACCTGGGAGGCCCCACCAGAGGGGATGATCCACACCTGAGCTGCAGACCGATCTTGCACAGCTGGAAAATGATCCCTGCCGGGGCTTGTTGAGCAAAGGGCTGCCGAGGTGTTGAAGTTGTCTGTATGTCCATGCACTCACCATCAGCAGCCCCAGAGGAAAGGCCGACCAGGGACAAACCTGGGGAGGGAGGGTCCAGCCTTGTCCTCACCCTCCCAAGTGTTTACCCCGGTGTTGACTGAGCTGTGTCCATCCCCAGCCTCAGGTCATGCTGGGAGTCCACCATCAAACACAGCCTTGGTTACAGTGGACTCAGGTCTAGGAAGAAAAGGGGGAAAGAGACAAGGAAAGTGAGGGAAAAGCACTAGACACAGGTGGGAAGAGTGGACAACAGGAAGAACAGGAGGAGTGTACAGGGTCCCCCCACAGATGATGTCAGCAGAAGGTCACCCAGGGGCAGCTCACTCTCCCACACCTGGGACACGGGAGGCTGGCATCCTCCAACGCCTCAGCTCTTGGATCAACCAGACAGACACAAAACAGACAGAGAGCCTGTCCTCAGCAAGGGACACCCCACCACCGCCCAACCAACCACGGAGCGGTGGGAAGAGGACGAGAGGACCAGGTGCATCTGGTCCCAGCACCGCCACAGCGAGCGGGGGGAATGTTTAGGAGGGTGGTTGGATTCCATGACTGTGACAGAGACCCCAGAGCCTCAGGTCATAGGGAGGGAAGGGACCAAGACTGAAACACAGACCAGAGTCCCTATACCCTCAAGTTATAGGGAGGGAAGGGGGCAGCACTGAAACAGACCAGAGACCCTAGACCCTCAGGTTATAGGGAGGGAAGGGACCAACACTGAAACAGACCAGAGACCCTAGACCCTCAGGTTATAGGGAGGGAAGGGACCAACACTGAAACAGACCAGAGACCCTAGACCCTCAGGTTATAGGGAGGGAAGGGACCAACACTGAAACAGACCAGAGACCCTAGACCCTCAGGTTATAAGGAGGGAAGGGACCAAGACTGAAACAGAGACCAGAGACCCTAGACCCTCAGGTTATAGGGAGGGAAGGGACCAAGACTGAAACAGAGACCAGAGACCCTAGACCCTCAGGTTATAGGGAGGGAAGGGACCAAGACTGAAACAGAGACCAGAGACCCTAGACCCTCAGGTTATAGGGAGGAAAGGGGGCAACACTGTGACAGAGACCCTAGACCCTCAGGTCATAGGGAGTGAAGGGAGCAACACTGTAACAAAGACCCTCAACCCTCAGGTTATAGGGAGGGAAGGGGGCAACACTGTGAAAGAGACCCCAGACCCTCAGGTTAAGGGAGTGAAGAAAGCAACACTGAAACAGAGACCAGAGACACTCAGGTTATAGGGAGGAAAGGGGGCAACATTGTGACAGAGACCCTAGACCCTCAAGTTATAGGGAGGGAAGGAGCAAGACTGTAACAGAGACCATATACCCTCAGGTTATAGGGAGTAAAGGGAGCAATATTGTAACAGACACTGCAGTCCCTCAGGTTATAGGGAAGGAAGGGAGCAACAGTGTAACAGAGACCCTAGACCCTCAGGTTATAGGGAGGGAAGGGGGCAGCACTGTAACACAGACCCTCGACCCTCAGGTTATAGGGAGGGAAGGGGGCAACATTGGGGCAGAGACCCTAGACCTCAGGCTATAGGGAAGTACGGGCAGTTTGTGTTCCCGTGTAGGAGGCGCAGACTATCATTGCTTCACGTTTTTGAAGCTCATCGTGGTTGGAGCATGTGGTGGAAACAGACCACCCACCTCATGGCTGGGAGTGAAGCGGAGATGAGGCGGTGGCTGAGGTTCACTGTCCCTTCAAGGGCACACCCCAGTGACCTGAAGTCCTTCCACTAGGCCCCACCTCTGTCAGGTCCTGCCACCCCTTTGGCGCCATGCTGGGGACTGAGCTCCACCAGGTGCGCTCTGTGGGAGAATCTAGGTCATAGCTGGAGCAAGGATCCGCTCTAGGATGTCCAGATATGAGCTTGGGACTTGTGCCCAGGGAGGATGGCTCCCGGGAACCTCCCTTTCCTCCCAGAGACCTGGGTGGCCTGAGGGTGAGGAGTGGGGAGCGGAGGGGAGCAGCCATCCACACCAGAGGGCTTTTGGAGACGGGTCGCTGGCATGAAGGCAGGGAGGTGGAGCTGATGGGGCTGGGGGAGAGAAGACAGGCGGGCAGGCTGAGCCCAGGGCTGGGACCACTGTCTGCAGAGTGGGCCTGTAAGGCCATCGCAGAGCCGCGGAGGTCCAGAGCCCACAGGCAGACAGGTCCCCAGGCCAGAGATGGGCCTGTTGGAGGCCAGAAGATAAAGAAGGAGCTGTCTCCCAACAGGGCAGAGGTGCCTGCGGACACCTGCCTGGACGGAGTGCAGCTCTCTGACCCTCTGCGTCACTGTGTGCGCCTGTGTCCTCGGGCAGACCTGAGTGGTGCTCCCAGTCCCCAGCGTCCTTTCTCTGGGGCCGGAACTGTGCTTGTGGCTGCCTTGCAAGGGGACATGGAATGGGTGCCCACTGAGGCCCACTTCCAGCTCCCCCTCTTGTCCCTGCCTGTCATTGGCCCCAGCCCCCTCGGGAGAACACAGCTCCGGCCTTGCGGCGGCCTCCCAGGTCTTTCTTTCCCTGTGGCTCTTGGCCCCGAGCTCTTTGACTTGGGGGACCTGTTCAGACACTCCCTGGCTTACTGAACCCGGCTCTCAGTTTGAGGCTTGATTCCATATATTTGTTGAATAAATATTGAATGAACGGAGGCCTTTGATCTCCCTGCCCCTGACAGCCCTTGGCAAGACGCTCCTACAGCCTTGATCTTGGAAACCTCACGGGCTCCTGGGGAGGGAGGTTTGTAATTTCTCACAGGAGGAACCCGAGTGTTGGGGAAAAGTCACCTCCTTTCTGAGAGGTGTGGGCCTGGCTGTCGCCTGATTGTTCAGTGCTTTGCCCTTCCTGTGCCTACTGGGCACCTTGCATCTGGCTAGGCGTGTGGCAGGACTGCTTCTCGGCATTCGAGGGCCGACCTTGGTCGTCATGGAGATGTGCCGATGACGGCTGTCCACAAGGAGGTTCGGGAAGTCCTGCTTGCTTCCTTTTCTCTTTCAAGGCCCTTCTTTTCATATCGACCTTCAGAACGCAACGCGTGGGAAACATCATGCAGCAAGCCCCTGAGACAGCTCTGCCCCTCGGGGACACCGTGGCAGCCTCCTGGTGTGCGGGCACGCCACAGGCCCTTGACAGGTGTCTCCACTGCTGCTCCCACCCGGGGACAAATCACCCTCTTCCACCCAGTTAGACCTAAAAGCAAAGCTGACGCCACGGCATCAATAGGCTGCTCCTCTGTGGGTTGCAGCACAGAAATAGCAGCTGCACTTCTCGAGGTGTGACAGCGCTCAGAGCCCCTGAGGTTCCGGGAACAGTGTCTCCACCTCCACACCCACGTCCATCCTTCCCTCATCTCGTGTGTTGCCGGCAGGTGGCTGGACAGCAGGGCTTCGTTCTGCATAGACCAGTGTCACCGGGCTTCCCCTCCTCCCGTGACCAAAGACGCCCTCTGCATCGGGGCAGCAAAACACTGGACAGCTCAGGAGGTGGCAGATCTAACCTGGTCTGTTCTGGACAGCCCAGTGGCGCATCAGGTGGTTTGCCCTCCTGAGATTGGCTTTTTCTGTTCACGAAGGGAGCACTGAGTACAAGTGCTTCCTCAGCACCCCCGGGGGGTTCACAGAGACCCAGTGTCTCCTCCAGGACTAGTGCTCAGCCAGGATAGAGGGGCCAGCCTGAGAGCTGGGCCCTCTTGTCTGCCGCCTCGGGCAGTGCAGGTGGTTTAGGGGCAACGCCAGGAGCAGTAGGTGCTGGGCAGTGCTCACTGGTGGGGTCACAAACTACTGAGATGCACTGGAGGAGTCCGGAGAGAGAACTGGAGCCCGGTGTCTCTGTGGGGAGGGGAGTTGGGAGCCATGGGGCTGCTCTGGGGACTGGAGCGCTGGCCTGTGTTGGTGTTTACTCTACAGTGCCGTTGCCCTCCCTGTCCCTCTGCCTGCCTGCCACTGGTCTGCCCATAGACATGCATGGAGGGTGGCCCCCCGACTCCACAGTGGGCAGGGTCTGGGCCCCTTGTACACCACATCTTCCTGGGGAAAATTCACCCTCCCGCACACCCCATGCCATCTCCATATTGCTTGGAACACCGGCACAGCCCAGGGCTGTGTGTCGACAGGGGACAATGACCAGCACAGAAGGTGCCCTATGCTCAGTGCCGTGCAGGAGCCACTGACTGAGGCCAACCGTGGCCCCGTGTCTTTCCCCTGCATTCTCCAAGGTCGCGTGGTTGTCTTCACAGCAGTGCCGCTCCCCAGGTTCCTCCTGGGGCTTCCACTGTAGCCACGCAGTGACGGCAAGTTTCGAGAAAAGTGGTTCTATTTTAATCCCTGTCTTGTCAGGGGAGACTCTTATAAGTGGCTGGTCGACAAGGAAACAGGGTCCGAAGACTTGGGAATTTGCCGCCACCTTGCTCTTCTGGGTGGATGCTCACTTCCATCCCCACAGTGTGGTGTACGCCCATGTCCTTACGGTCTCCAGCAGGATCGCCGTTCACACTTCAGTTTTAGGATGGAAGCGTGACCTTGATGCTTTGGGTCGCACCTCCTTCATTTCTATTTTGAATACTAATAGAGGCAGGTAAGGCTGCTTTCTTTGGACCACAGACTGGTGCCTTCCACGAGTTCTCAGGAGTTTTCTCAGTTGTCCTTTTCTAGCCGTGCGTGTAGTTGTAAGTTTCTGAGTAGCTTGAAGCAGGAGTCTTGCTTTATTTCTTTAACCAAAGACTAAATTTTTTTTTGTTTTGCAAATTTTCTTTCTCCTCCTCCTCCTCCTCCTCCTCCTCCTCCTCCTCTCCACCTCCCTTTCCTCCTCCCTCTTTGGCTTATTTGAAGACTCCTTTGGGCTTTGTGGCATCGAGGTAGCTCATGCATCTTCATTGTGGACCGTGCCTTCTATGAAATCACGGTGGCCTCTCGTTGCACTTGTTGTCTTGGACCTGCGTCTGGTTCTAGGTGCAGCGGCGCCCAGGACGTGGTTGTGTGCACTCCCTAAGTGAGACACGCAACACCCTCTTCTAGAAGGGGCTCCGTCGTGACATGATCATTGCAGATCCTGACTGTAAATTCTGTGAACGGTCAGGATGCTAATTATTGATCTATTATTTCTCTTGCCCTTTAAGAGTGAGCTGACCTTTACCTGTTCATTCCTTACTCTCATTTTTTTTTTAAATGACTGGTCCCTTCAGTTATATTCTGTAATTATTCTGTAATCCTATGCTGAGTTGATTATTTGATAAGTTATTATTTTTGAGAAAGGCATATAATACCTTCAATGTCTTTGATCTTCTAGTTAGATCGTTTTTATCATCCTTAAGTTTGAATGTAAAAAATCTAGGTAAAATCTAAAGTTTTGAAATTGCTTCAGTTTTGTTTTCTATAATGCCAATCTGACTTTTTTTCATTTGTAGTCAACCTGTCACTTTATTTATAATGGTGGTGTAGCTTTTGAGACATCTGTGCATGTGCATATGTGATCTTGAACGCTTCATGGCCTGCAATGATTTAATGCTCCTTCTTGATACATGTTTGGATCCCCAGCCCCAGGGTACATGTGGACTTTGGGTCGTCTGCTCCCTTTGTAAGGGTAAAAGAAATTGAAGTTAAAGTGTAGAAGTTAAAGTGTAAAAGACAGGGCATTGTAAAAGTTTCTAAGCTGCAAGGCCTGAGTTAAAAAGTAAAAGACCAGGTATTGTTAAATTCCTCTGCTACCCCCAAAACCTGAAATTCCTGTAGCTGTTAGGACAATACGGGAACTGCCCAGTAAATATTCCCACTGACTCCCTGGTTATCTAATAACCTAGGACCCTGTGTAGCCTGGCACGTAGGCATCGCAGGACCTAAACCAATCAGTTTGAATGTGTACCCCGCTTAGGAGTGACCAATCACCCCTGCCCAATCTGTTCCTGCCAATGAATGTGCTAATCATGTCCCAGAGTTGTTGTTCAATTTTCCTGCGCCTCATGATGATTTGTTCTGATGTATGCAAAGCCCCCGCCCTCCTCAAAAAGTGTACTTAAGCTCTGCTCAACCTCTGCTCTGGGCTGCTCTCCCTTCTCGAGTGGGCACAGAGCCCCAGCATGTTGAAATCTCAATAAACCCCCTCCTGCTTATTGCATAAAGTCAGTCTCTTGGTGGTCTCTTCCTCCGACGCTTCGCCGGACCCTTACACCTTGGCTTCTGGAATCCCAGGCTGGGAGCTCGTGGTTCACGTCCCCTGTGTCCCCGCCCTGGTTCCAATTCACTCATCTTTGTTGCCTGTAGACTTTGGTCTTCCCTTTCTGCCTATATCACAGCAGAAACCATTGCTGCCTGCACACGTCCTCTCCAGACTCCTCATCACAGCCCCAGAATGTGCAGGTCTCACCTGGGGACTGTGACTTGGGGTCTCCCTCCTGCGTGCAGTGGTCTGTTTGATGCGGGGGAGGGCCGTTCTCAGGACCTTCTCAGGGTCTTTCTGTCTCTGCCCCTGGCTCTCCCTGCCTCCGTTCTGTCTCTCTGAGAGGGAGGACTGGGCTCTTCTAGAAATGGGAGCCAGGTGATGGTTTGTGGCCCCCAAAGTCCACATGTACCCTGGGGCTGGGGATCCAAACATGTATCAAAGGAAGTCCAAGGAAGGGGAGCAGGAGCGCACGGGCTGTGTGCTGTGGCCTTCCAGGGTGCCGAGCAGAGGCAGAGCCCACGGAGCTTCACCTGGGAAGGTTTTCATTCTTTAATTGCTTCCCTAGAATCTGCCGCGGCGCCGCCTGCTCTGCACTCCATCTCCTCGCCCTCAGCCTGGCTGGACTGATTCGCCGTTGTATGAAGCTCTGGGGGACGCTGGAGGGACCCTCCCCTTTGAGGTCTGCCCCCCTCCCTCCTGTTCCCCCACCAAGGTCCACGTGACGTGTCATTCAGGCAGCAGAACCCGGAGGCCAGGACCTGTGTCTCACACTGAGCTGGGCCAGGAAACCCAGAGAAGTGACTGACTTGAGGAGTGCTGTGGTGGAGACACCCACTTTTGAGTCACGTGAATCTGGAATCAAATGCTGTTTTAACCAGCCACTAGCTAAATGGCCTCAGCAAGCCACCTAGGTCCATTCGGCCTCCACTTTCTTGACTGGACTGTGGGAACTCTGGGGATGAAATTCAAAGGGTTGTTCAAGGTTCAAGGACAATAGTTCACATGTCCCCCCACGTGGCCCACGGTGCACACTCAGTAAGCAGGAGCTACTGCTAGAACCGCATGGCACCACTGTTTCTGTTGCCCAGGGCAACGGAGCAGACTCACTGGTTTTGCACCAAACATGTAACAGTTCAGACCAGGATCGTCACTGGATCTGGGGAGGGGGCGCCATGAGTCTTCCTGCATCTCCTGCAGGGCTCTTCTTCACCAGGAAACAGTGCCTCTGCAGGAGGAAGTCCACGGCTTGTCTCCTTGACGACGTGGTAAGACCGGCACTGGCCACAACAGGACAAGTGGGCCTCACGTCCCTCCTAAAGTGACGTGGAAAAAGGTGCAGCTTCCTTGTGCAGGGTTCCTCGTGCTAGCGTTGGATACCTGGGACCACACTGTGCAAGAACTGCCAAAATCAGTGATTCTGCAAAACCGGCCCCGGCTTCTGAGGCACCAAGAAGTGTGAGACAGACACAGAGCAGCAGGTGAATGCAGTCCTGGGGACACTGGAAGGCCCAGAACACGGCTGAGAACTAAGTGATGTCCCCATTTCAGTGTTTAATGAGGGTGTTCTTTAAGGTCATGCCCCTGTTCAACCTGCATACATGCTGAGGTATTGGGAATTAAGGTCATGGTTTCTGCCACTCTTGAAGTGGCTCAGCCGAGAGGAGTGTGTGTTTACAACATGCAGAGATGTGAAAAGAAATGCGCCAACAAAACTAAGTCTGCGTATGATCTGTGGCAGCCTGTCGGCTGCGTTTGTAACACACAAGCATAAACACAGAGGAAAGGCCTCCATCCTCAATTCACGGCCCCGGCAGGTTCTGAGTTGGTGTAAAAGCCAACTCACGGCACCTGGGAGTCACCATAGCAGTGGGGACTGTTCCCCTACTGCCAGGTTCTGAGTGGTCATCAGAACTATGGTGGGGACCATTCCCCTAGTGCCAGGTTCTTAGCTGTCACCAGAGCTTGGTGGTGGGGTTCAGTTGCTGTGAAGCTTGACATCTCGTTCGTTAGACTTTTCTACATTAAACTGAATCTTCATGCTAAAGCAAAGGTATGCCACCTCCTAAGTCCCTCACATATCTCACCCTCTCTTTGGGTGGGTGCAGGGCCTCATTATGCAGGTTAGACTCAGCCACAAAAGCCTGGACCCCCACGCGTCCGACCTTCAAACGCCCTGCCTCAGAGAGCTCTCTGCCACCTGCCCCGCACCGTCAGGACACCTGGAGCTGCCGTGGCTGCTGTCACCTCAGCTGCCTGAAGCCTGCTGGCCTCCCTCTGCCCAGCTCCAGGGGGCCCTGACCTGGCCACACTCCTCACTATCCGGCCCCACTCCCGGGGAAGCCTCCCGTGGCATCCAGGACCCACAGCTCTCTCCTGGTTTTGCTCAGCCAGGCTGGCCTCCTGCTCCCCGGTGGTCCCCGTCTCCTCCCACCCTGCATCCTCACAGCTCCCTGGTCACCTCGGGGGCCCGCGTGCCCACTCCTGAAGCTATCTGTGTTCCCTGACACACAGCACCCCTTCTCCCCTGTCTTGCGTACCTGAGGTATGGCTGCACCTTTCAGAGTGAGCCTCGAGGGCAGAGTTAGCGAGCAGCCTTGAAAAGCCACAGCGTCTCTCGTGCCTGTCCTGATGCTCAGCACACCAAGGCCTTGGGAAGGGGCCTTGGGCGGAGCCATGCTTTCTTGGGGTTGCCTCGCCTTGCAGCGCCCCCAGAGCCCCAGCAGGGGGCTGGAGGTTGCTGTGGGCCAGCCAGCACGCAGGGCAGCTGCAGGGGCCTCTGGGCTGGCCCTGAGCCTGCTGATACCCGCCGTGCAGGCATCTCTGCGTCTGTTTCTGTGTGACATGGGGAGGCAGACGGTGTGTGGAAGAGGCTGGTGGACAGGGAAACTCCACGATGAGGAGCACAGTAGGCGGTCGGGGACTCCGCGAGTGGGCCTTGGGAAGAAGCCCTCTGTTAGAAAAGTCGAGCCGAGGAACCTGGTCAGCGACTCTAGGAACCGCACGTGATGAGCTGGGTGTGACGTGGAGTCATTCTCAATTCCTCCCCAGACCACCCTTTCTGTGACGGCTGTGACAAACCCCTGGACAGGTGGCCTGTCAGTCAGGCTGAGCTGAGGCTCGGAGAGGAACCGCACCTGTTGGGGGCTGCCTGGGCTCTGTGGCGGGGAACGCTCTGATCAAATCAACCTTCTTATCCGCAATCAGGAAGCAGGAAGTGCTTTGACAGCACAGGGCCTCGGCTGGGATGGGGCTGGGGACGGCTGGCTGACAGCCTTCTCTGACAAGCTGGGCCTCACGTTGATGCCAGTCAGCAGCCCAGGGGAGCTGGGCTGGGTGTGCAGTCTGCTCCAGGCCCTCTGCCCGGAGCCCAGGCACTCACTTCTGGGGTGTCTGCCTGCCCTGTCCCTCGGGGTGGGACTCCTGCCTTCTGCTCCTTTGCCTGGGCACAGAGCAGGCTCCGGGCAGGTTTTTTGGCCAGGGGAGGCCACACGCAGCGGAGAAGCAGAATTCCCTTGGCTGGCCCGCACTTGGCTTCTGCTCTGCTCAAGGAGTCCTGCTCAGACCAGAGGGAAGACAAAGCCCTCTGAGACACTTGTCGGCAGGTGGGACAGGGCGCTGAGTGGAGGAAGGAACCTGCTGTCCCTCCCAGACCTGGTCCCCTCCTGGCTCCAGCGGGGTCTTGTTCTCAGGGTGGTTTACAGGATGGAGGGACACTGGGTAGATTATCAGTTTTATACCGTGAATCACTTTTCTATACCAAGACTGGTGAACGTGCTCGTGACTCACATTTGTTTTGAATGTTTTATTTCACTTAACACATACCAGCTGTACATATTTAAGGGTACAGTGTGACAGTCAAAACTTGTGCGAGTGTATGGGCTCGGTCAGGTCACTGGGCATGGGTCACCTCAGACACAGCTCCTTCCTTTGTGTTAGGCAGCTTCAGAATCCTCTCTGCTGGCTATTTTGAAATATGTGATAAATTGTGTCAGCGTGCTTCTGCAGCTGTAGAGCACTGGAGGGCTCCCCGCCTGGCACCCCATACACACACCCGCCCCTGCAGACTCCCAGGGCCACTGCTCTCATCTTTGCCTCCATGGGCAGCTTTTGCCTTCCACACGAGAGGAGGCAGCTGTGTCATTCTGCACCTGGCTCCTGCCCCTTATGCCCTCCAGTTCTGTCACATCCCTGCAGGTGTCAGGACCCCGCTCTACGTAGGGGTGGGTACTGCACGTTCTTCACCCCTCCAGCAGGTGCCAAGCAGGGGTGTGCAGACGTCTCCGTGACACCCTCCCTTCACGCGTGCGGACAGACCCCTGCAGCGGGGCGGACGGAGCGCTGGCTGTCCGTGTCCAGTGTCCGTTTGAGGAACCTCCACGTTCTGTGCACCAGGCTGAGCTGACTCCCTTCCCCCCACAGTGCTGGAAGTTCCTGGCCTCTTCCGCATCCTCTTGAGCAATTTGTTATTTCTGTCTTTTTAACACAGACACTCTAACTGGGGTGAGCGATATCGTTTTGGTTTTGATTTCCATTTCCCCGATGGTTGATGATATTGAGCATTTTTGTTTACTTTTTGGCCACTAGTCTTCTTTTGGGAAATGGCTAGTCAGGTCATTTGACCATTTAATTGAATTATTCATTTAAAACCTCTTTTTGTTGTTAAGTTGTTTGAATACTTTCTTCCGTCTGTTAGTTGTTTCTGATGCAGACTTTTTTTTGTCAGATGTAATCCCATTCGTCAATTTTTGTTTTAGTGCCATTGCTTTTGGGATCAAATCAAAAAGCCTTCGTCTGGACAGTGTCCAGAAGCATCGCTTTCTTCTAGGAGTTTCGCAGCTTTAGGTTCCACATTAGAACCTTCTATCCATTTTGATTTGATGTTTGCAGGTGGGGAAAGACAGGGACCCACCTTTATTCTTCATGGGCACCCAGTTTTCCAGACACCGGCCTTTCTTCAAGGGATCCTCTGTCTGCCTTTGATGAAGGTGGGTTGGGTGAAGCTGTGTGCGTTGCCTTTGGGGTGGACTACTCTTTTCCACTGGTCTGTGTGTCCACTTCTATGCCCGCACTATGATGTACCTTGCTAGCATGTTTTGAAGTCGGGGATTGTAATGCTTACAACTTTTTGCTTAGATTTGCTCTGGTTATTTGGGGTCTTTTGTGGGGGCATACAAATTTTAGATATGTATTTTCTGTTTCTCAAAAGAATATCATTGGTGTTCTGACTGGAATCGCACTGAATCTGTAGATTACTTTGAATAGTGTGCACAGCCTTAACTGTCGATTCTTTTAATCCATGAACATTGTAGGGTTCCCTGTGTTTTGGCATATCCTTCTCAAATTCTTTCATCAGTGTTTTTGAAATTTTGCTGGTAGAAATTTATTCTTAAGTATTTTATTTATTATTATAGGTATTATAAATGGGACTACTTTCTTGATTTCCTCCTTCACATTTTCATTATGGATGTATAAAAAAACCTACTGAGTGTTGGATCTTGATTTTATATCCTGAAATTGTACTCAATTTGTTTATTGCCTCTAACCTTTTGTTAAGTATTTAGGTTTTTCTGTTATAAAGTCATGCCATCCTCAAACAGCAATAATTTGATCTCCTCCTTTCTATTTGGATGCTATTATTCTTTATCATGCCTTATTGCTCTGGCTAAGGTTTTCACACCATGTCAACTAAGCTGGTGAAAGTGGGCATCCTGACTTTTACTGATCTTAAAGGAAGAATATTACCTTTTCCCTCTCACTAGGATGTTGACTGTGAGTTTTTCATAAAATGTCTTTATTTTGTTGAGCACATTTCTTCTGTGTCCAGTTCAGGATATTTATCATTAAGGGATGGTAAATTTTACCAAGTACTTTTTCTGCAACTATTGTGAGGATCATTTATGTTCTTTGTTGATGTGATATACTAAACATAGTCGTTTGAAATGTTGAACAATCCTTACATTCCTGGAATAAATCCTATGTGATCATGTTGTATAATACTTTTCTTGTACCATTAGATATGATTTGGTAGAATTTTTTTTCTCTTTTTGAGACTATTCACATCTTTATCCATTAGGAATTATTGGTCATTCTCTTCTTTTTTGCTATGTCCTTGTGTGGTTTTGGTATTATGGAAATGCTGGATTCAGAATGAGTTTTTTGGAAGGATTCCCTCACTTTCAATTGTTTTGAGTAGTTTTAGAAGAATTGGTGTTAAGTCTCTAAGAGTTTGGCCAAAATTGAGAGTGAAGGCATGTGGTACTGGACTTTCTTTGTCAGGAGACTTTTTATTACTGATTTATTCTCATTATGTGATGGATCTATTAGGTTTTCTGTCTCCTCATGGCTGACTTTGGTAGGTTATTGTTTTGGGCCAGGCTGTATGGGCAGTGACCAAGCAGCCCCCATTTTACGCTGAGACTCCCCGTCATGTAAGAACTGCATCTCCCATGGGGACACCTGCCTCTGTACCCATCCACAGTAGCTGAGCACAGCAGGTTTGGCAAGAGGAAATGGCAGTTCTCATACAATGTAAAACCGTCTCTCTTTGGTTCCCACTTTTCTTGGACAATGCACCTGTCAGAGAATGGTTGTCTAGACGTTAGTAACCACTCTTTAACTTGTGCTCAGCTAGGGACGTTTTGACCCACTCCCCCTTCCGCTTATGATTTTAGATCTCATGACGTTTGTTTATGGTTTGAAATCATAGTGGCAGCCATTTATGATTAATGTGGCTTTGGACTATAAAGATGGGCTCTAACCTTGGAGGGGGTGGAAGGGTCTAGACTTGCAATCTGCCCCTTGGCCCTCCAGCTGGTGAATCCAGACTGCCAGCTGGTAAATAAATGTTCTGTCTCCTGCTTTAAGATCGACTTGGTGATTTCTGGCAATCTCTCCATAACATTATGTGTGTCCAGGAACTTGTCCGGTTTGTTGGTGTATAGAGTAGTTCCTAGTAGTCTCTGATGATCCTTTGTATTTCTGTATCAGTTGTAATATATCCTTTTTTAAATCTCTTATTTTATTTTTTTACTTTTTACTTTTTTTGATTAGTCTAGCTAAAGGTTTGTTAATTTTATTTATCTTTAAAAAATACAACTCTTCATTTCTTTGATCTTTTGTATTGTTTTTTTCTAGTCTCCTTATTTTTGCCATGATTTTTTTTTTACTTTTTCTTCTACTAATTTTGAGTTTGATTTATTTTTGCTTTTCTAGTTCCTTGAGCTACATTGTTAAGCTGTTTATTTGAAGTTTTTCTTTCTTTTCTTGATATAGGCTATCAAGAAAAAAATGTCCTCACAACTGTTAAGAGTAACACTGAAACCTCCCTCTTAGTAATACTTTTGCTATATCCCATAGATTTTTGGAGTGTTGTGTTTTCATTCTCATTTGTTTCAAGAAATTTCTTAATTTTTCCTTTGATTTCTTCATTGGTCATTGGTCATTGAAGATAACTTTTTCATGCTCATCTATCTGTACAATCTCTAAAGTTCTTCTTGTTGGTTTCTAGCTTTATCCTGTTGCTACAAGAGAAGATTATATGCTCTAATTTAAAGTTTTTCCAATTTGTTGAGACATGTTTTGTGGCCTAACGTAAGGTCTATCCTGGAGAATAGTCCATGTTCTGATAATGAGATGTTGATCCTGCAGCTGTTGAAGTGTTCTCTGTCTGTCTGGTCAACTTGTTCTATGTGGTGGTTTAAACCTAATGTTTCTTTGTTGAAATTTTTGTCTGGATGATCTACTGGTGAAAGACGTGTGGAAGTCCTGAGTGATGATTCTGTTAGTGTCTCTCTCTCCCTTTAGATTTCCTTTAGGTTTCCAACATGGGCGCATACACACTCACAATTGTTATTTGCTCTGGTTGAATTGATTCCCTTATCACTATAGTTGTGACTTTTATTCATTTATCTCACCACTTTTGTCTTACAGTCTACTTGGTCTAATGTAGTGCAGCTTCTCCTGGTCACTTCTGTTTCCTTTTGTAGGATGGATCTTTTCCATTCCCTGACTTTCTGGCCGTGCGTGTCTTTGTTGGTGACGTAGGTTCCTGCAGGCAGGGTGCCGTGGATCTTGGTTTTAACCCACTCAGCCCGTCAGTGTCTTCCTGGAGAATCTGGTTTGTGTTATAGTCAAGGTTGCTGTCACTTTGACGCCCTTTTCCCTTTGCTGGGTGTATCTGTGCCCCTTTGTCTTCTGAGCTCACGTTTTGGCGTGCTGGTCTCCCACTGTTGAAGCGTGTTCTCTTCCTTTGGGTCTCTGCTGTACTAGTGACTCTTGTGATCCCACTGTTTTTCGTGACGGCAGTTTTCATTCCTTCACTCTAGGACAGGACTCCTGTGGCATTCCTTCAGGGCTGCTCTGGTGGCAGTGAATCCCTGTAGCTTTTGCTCGTCTTGGAAAGACCATTCCTCCTCGTTTCTGAAGGAAGCGTTTGGCTGGCAGGTATTTCTTGTTTCCTTTTAGGACTTTGAATCTGTCACCCCATTCTCTCCTGGCCCATAAGGTCAGCTGAGAAGTCTGGGGTCAGTCTAACAGGGAGGGGTCCCTTCTGTTTCACGGGACACTTTTGCTGTTTTTAGAATTTCCATCTTGAACTTTTGACAGAGAAGATCTATGTTGGTTGACTCTTCCGAAGCTCTTTGGAGTTACTGGACCTGGATATCCTACCTTTCCCAAGACTGAAGGCTTTTCAGCAATTATTCTGTCAAATGGCTTCTCTAGCCCTCTGTTCTCTCCGTCAGGAGCCCCGCGTGTGAACAGGAGCTCACCCAGGCGTTTCCCACAAGTCTCAGGGGGTTTCTTTTTCCTTCTCAACATTTTTTCTTTCTCACTGGGTTATTTAAAAAGGGTCTGCCTTTAAGGTGGTAGATTCTATCCTCTGTTGGACCTGTTGCTAAGGCTCACAAATATATTTTTTATTTAATTCATTGAGATTTATTGAATTTTTTTTCCTCAAAGATTTTTGTTTGATTCCTTTTTATGAGCTGTACCTGTTTGCTGGATTTTTCATTTAGATTAAGAATTATCTTTGTAATATTGTTCAATTATCTATATTCTCTTATATGTCATTTTAAACGTATCTTGTAAAAATAATGATTTCTTTAAAATCATTATGTTGAATTCTTTTTCAGGCAATTAGTCGGTTTCCTGTCTTTGGAATCGGTTGTTGAAAACCTGTTGTGCTGCTTTCGAGGTTCGCGCTTCCTTGGTCTTTACCTACTTCTGTGACCCTACGTGGATATTTGTGCATCTGACTGATCAGTCGTCTGTCCACTTTTATAGTGTGGCTCTGTCAGGAAAAGACTTCCTGCTGCTGATATTCTGGAGTGTTGGCTGGGTACACAGCCTGGGTCAGGGTCCACGTGGGTGCTGTGTGTGGTGTCTGCATGGCTTCTTCACCTGTAATCAGTGCAAGCAGTGTCTCTGAGCGCTGCGCAGCTGAGCTGCAGAGCCTGTCAATTGTACCCCTGGTAGGGACACAGCTCTCTGAGGCACGCCAGGTTCCCTGTGGCTTTGGGCATGTGCACCTGGCTGTGGGGGAGGATCAAGTTGGGAAAGGAGTGCTCTGGCAGGCGTGCGCAGGTGAGGCATGACTGGCCTGGCTTCAGCGGCAGGTGGCTGTCTGTTTTCAAGGGCTGTGTGGGGTTGGGTCCACATGGTGGGCCCAGATGGGCAGCACAGCACGTCTGCGAGGCAGCAGGGCTGTTCCTCAGGGCCAGGTTTGGGTTGGCAGGGCCTCCCACTGGCTCACAAAGCTGGGTCAGCCGAGCAGTTGGGTGGGTGCTTGCCTCCCACGCAAGACGGAGGTGAGTGGGGTCTCAAGCTGAGGCTGGACACCAGGAGCCTGGACGGGGGTGGGGGTCTCACACCCCAGGCCGGGCACTTTCCCCAGGGCACTGTAGCAGTGTGGCTCAGGTGGCTCCAGGTGTCCCTGGGCTCCCACTCTCCTGCTAAGTGAAGCTCCATATGGTTCAGGGTTCATCTAAGAGACGGGATGGTGGCTGCTGTGGTCTCAGCTCCCTGGTTACAAGGCCCCCTTTTCCTGTGTGCTGCAAGCCTCCGCCTCAGCCCCACTGTGCTCTGACCCTCCGGCGACCCAGCTGCTGTCCTCAGCTGTCTGGCCCTGTGTTGTGGAGGGGCTCACCAGGGTCTCAGGCCAGCCCCCTTGCTGATGCACCCTCAGGTTATGAGCCCATTTGTTTTGATGATTTAAAAAATCCCTGCTCTCCACTTATTCATTTTTTTTTAAAACCTAATAAAGCTCAAACACAACACTTAGCTTTTCCCTTCCCACATGGCACCTTTGCTATGAAAGCTTCCCTTTTCTCTCAGATCTATGCAACAGAAAAAGAAAAATGCCATGGTTCAAGTGTCTGTTGTTAATAGCAGAGTAGGTCATTGAGAAAAATGAAAGAAAGTTACCTTTGTGACTTGTGCACTTGATTCCAAAGACGGGAAATGCGATCTCCCATTTACCTCTCTGGCACATGATTATCACATTTCAAGTGAGCAAGTCAAAACATGTCCTACCAGTTCCAGGAGACGTGTGACACCACACCACGGAGGCTTTGGACTCACTCATTTTTCTATGCTGAGAATGTCCTTCATGTAATTTCTACTTTACCTGAATTTTAATTTGAAAAAATTATTCCTGCAATTACCGGCCCAAACAAACTAGAATTAGCATAAGCTTCCCTGGGAGCCCTTCTCGGAGCGCTTCCTTTCACTTCTCTTGCATCTGGCTTTTCACAGAGACCTCTTGCTTCCCCTGCTCATCACCAGGTTGGGAAAGAGGACATGGCTTCTGGAATCTGGGGTTGGGGGCCATTGCAGAGGGGTCGATCTTCTGGCCACCACTGGAGCAAAACTAGGAAGGAAAGTCCATTTATTTTCTTCCCTTGTGGTGATTCAAGCAATGCACCACTTCTAAAAGCTATCCATAAAGTCGTGCAATATTTTGAGTTTCTTCATAAAAAAGGAAGGCGCTTGATAGGCTCCATCAGTTAGACTGGCTCAGGCGCAGCTTGGGCACCACCGTTGCCTCTATCCTGAAGTTAGTTGCTCTTTAGGGATGAGCTGATGATGACGCTCCTCACATCTTTCCCTCCCTCCCTCCAACACCACTGTAACACAAGCCTGCACTGTGGAGAGCTGTGGTTGGACAGAGAGGGCCCCGCGCTCTCAGAGGGCCCAATGGAGACTCGGGAGGACTTCTGGTCTGGAAGAAAGACCAAGATGGGGACAAGAGCAGATGATAGATCAATCTTCCATTTGACCATCTCCAAAGATGTTTCCACGTCTGTGGCCAGCCCTAGTGCCTGTGTTGCCCGGGGCTTTCCAGAAGGTGGCAGGGGAGCAGTGTGGTACCCAAGCAAGAGCAGGGAGGTGGGGCTGGTCCTGCGGCTTGACTGAGGCAGTGCCAGGTTCCTGTCTGCCTGTGGGGCTCCCGAGGCATAGGGGCAGGCCTGGGCGGGCAGCCTCGGATGCTGGGGTCTCCGCTCCCTGCTCTCCCAGGGCTGGTGGGAGTTCTCTGCTGCATGTGCAGGTGGGGCGTGAGGGCCAGGTGAGGCGCACCCCTGGGGCAAGGCCCCCTCAGGAACTGACGCCCTTGCTTGCCCCTCTTCTGCTCAGCGGGCCACCTGCCTGGCCTTGGCCTCAGCCCTGCAAGGACATCAGGCAGCCACATGCCAGGTGGCTCTGAGAGGAGAGTGCCGCCAAGCGCCTCCCACAAGGACCAGGGGAAGATGGGTCTGGGAACTGGAAGGAGTTTTGACCAGAGCTTCCTACTAGAAGAGTGGGCTGGGGAGCCCACTTTGTTGGAAGCTTCCTGTTAAGGACATGTGACTTCCAGGTTCCATGAGATTTTCAGAATCTTTCTTTCAGAAATTAGGAGCTAGCCCCCAGGAAGGAAGTCTTTTACAAAAAATTACTCAAGTGAGTTTGTGACAGTGTACACCCATGGAGGTGCTTCCAAATGACATTGCATTAACTGCTTCCTGAGCTGTGCCGGTTGGTGGGTGCCCCCCAAGAGATGAGTTCAAGTTCTAAACTCTAGAAGCTCAGAGTGTGACCTTATTGGGAAACAGGGTCTTTGATGTCACTGGGTGACCTCAGTCCAATATGACTCATGTCCTTGTGAAAAGGGGAGTTTGGAAAGAGATGCATAGAGGAAATTCTAGGCAAGCAGGGAGAAGCCAGGTGAAAGCAGAGGGCGGCTAGTGACCCTGTTGCCAACCATGAGACACTAAGTATTGTGGATTGATGTGAGGTGTCCTCCAGAAGCTCACATGTGAGACAATACAAGAAGACTCGGGAGAAATAATTGGGTTCTAAGAGTCTTAACCCAATCAGTGAATGAACCCCTGATAGGGCTTCCTGAGCGGCACTGAGGTGGTGGGTGTGCTGGAGGAGCTGGGGCCTGGGGCGTGGCTCTGGGTCCACGTTTCTCTGCAGAGTGGAGTCTCTGCTTCCTGGTCACCATGTGAGCTGCTTCCCTCTGCCCCACTCGTCGCCCACCTTGAGCCCCGCGGAGTGGAGCCAGGACCTCTGAACCCCAGCCCTCAGGTAAGCTCCTCCTCCTCCACTGCTCTGTTGGGTCCTTTAGTCGCAGCAGGGAAATAGCTTTCTAAAGCACTAAGGGTCGTCTCCGAGCCGGGGGTCCTGAAGGGGGGCTGCTGGCTGACATCTACCTCTGAGACTTCCCGGCCCAGCACTGGGGGGCAGCGAGTTTCTGCTGCTCAGTGCCACCCAGCTGTGGTCCTCTGCCATGCCAGCCCTAAGAAGATAACATGTGACAAGGTCTCTGAGCCCCGGCCTGGAGCATCAGGAAGCAGAGGGCTTTGCCTCCCAACCTGTCCATCAGGATGGGCCTGGGCCACAGAACCTCTTCTAGACAGTGGACTCTGTTCCCCACTGTCTAGGCGGGGCGCGGCTGGTGGTCGGATGGTGCGTCTCCCCACTCCTGGTCCCCAGCCGGGAGGTGCATGCTCGTGGGCCCAGGTCTAGCGAGGCTGCTACCCAAGTTATGAATGGATTTTCTTTTAAGCCAGAGACAGACACCTACAAGTAGACACTCAACTATCACTTTGTCTTAAATTTCAGTAAAAATGTAATGCTGTTTCAATGAAAAGTACTTGGATTGAAATATTCTCCAAGTCATGGCTGGTTAACTAGTATCGTGTAAGCCAGGAGTTGCTTTCCCAGAACTGGGTATTCAAATTGGGACACATGGCGTGGGATCCTCACATCTCAGCAGATGATGAGAACGGTGTTCTCCGGCTCTCTGTCAAAGGTGCAAGGCTTTCCTCTGTTTTCTGGGGCAGGTGCCCTGAGGAAGTGCACAGGCGGCAGGAGTGTCCTCAGAGGCAATTCAGGCCAGAGGGACTTTACGACTCGGCTGCTGGTGATGTCAGAGCCTACATGGGCCTTGCAAGGCCAAGCCACCCAGCTCTCCCTTCTTCAGGGAATCCAAGGCACAGGGGAGTGCCCGAGGCCGGAGCTCAGTTTCTCTTGGAGGGGCAGCTCAGCTCCGGGAGCGTGTACTGAGCAATGCGCACATTGTGTCTCACACGTGGTGCGGAGCGTTTTCTCTCATCACTAAAGTCAGCAGTTGGTGAGATGGGGAGGTTCCGATCCTTCTTCTTTGTAGCTTTCCACGATAGCATTCCTCCACGCAGCTCCATTCAGCCAGCACGGCAGCCACGCTGGCCATGGTCAGGGCTCTGTCCTGCGGGAGGCCACTCAAGACTGAGGGCAGGGGGTGCCCAAGTTCTTTCCTCAGCCAGATTCATGGCACATGTCCACTAGCATTTGAATCAAAGCCTTGCTTCACTCAAGAATTTTAAAAGCATGTTTTCTGGAAACGTGGCAGCATGTTAGATAACGTCAGGAAACAGTTGACATCCATTTTGACCTATTCCACCTAAGCTCTTCCCTCGTCCTCCCAGGGTCTCCTTCCAGGGTCTCCCCCCAGGGTCTCCTCCCAGGGTCTCCTCCCAGGGTCTCCCCCAGGGTCTCCTTCCAGGGTCTCCCCCAGGGTCTCCTTCCAGGGTCTCCCCCCAGGGTCTCCTCCCAGGGTCTCCTCCCAGGGTCTCCCCCCAGGGTCTCCTCCCAGGGTCTCCCCCAGGGTCTCCTTCCAGGGTCTCCCCCCAGGGTCTCCTGTTGAGAGCCACAGCCGAAGGGGCCCCAGCAAACTTCCAGCTGCCAGCAAACTTCCAGCTGCCAGCTGATGATTGGCTCACAGCGGCCCCAGCAACATCTAGCTGATTGACTCCTCTGCGGTGATGCTCATTGGGCTGTTTCCCTGCCCTTTCAGACCACGGAGCTGCTCATTGGGGGACTTTTTTGGCTCCGCCCACACGACCCAGCCAATCGGCCTCAAGAGCAGGAGGAGAGGGGGAGGTTGAGAGGCTGGTGGGAAGCCGGTGGTGGTAGTTGGGCTCTGAGGGTTTTTCCTGAGGAGCTGTGTGGTTTGGTGTGTGTGGTTCTAAAAATAAAGTTCGTTTCTTTTGACAAGTGGCTCCTGAACTGTGCCCAGCCACTGCGGCAGTCTCCCCCCAGGGTGGGGCCGATAACCTGAAACCCCTTCTTCACTGACCGTGGTTTCTGGTTAGTCCACCCTTGGGAAGCACAGGCGGTTGATTAGGCTGATTGGCTGGTTAGCGGGAGGAGGAAGCCTTCCCCTTCTGCCCAGCAGGCCCAGCAGGACCCAGAGAGCGTTGGTCCTCCTGATCCCTGGCCCCTGCTCCCCTCCCCAGCCTTGGTCAGGCGCCCTGTTAGACCTCTCCAGGTGAGACCTCTCAGGGCCCTTCAGAGGGTGCTGAACCAGCACGGTGTCACTCACATGCTCCTGTTCACCACTAGAGCTGTGTGACTTAGGACTCTACTGGCTTCGGGGAAAGTGGCACCTGCATTTCTGAAATACGGGGTCTGTAGGCACAGGGGTGTGGGCACTGTCGATGAAGATGACGTCGGCCCGCTCCCACACGCAGTCACTCCTAGTGTCCTTCCCTTTCTCTGAACCCTGTGTATACCTACATATTCTCAGTGCGCTGATCTCCAGCAGGTGGAGGACTGAGATGTGGGACGTCTTAATCCCTCGGTGTCACAATCCCTAGTCAAATCACTGAGTTTTGTTTTTCAGGAGAAAATCTTTGTTCTTGGGTGAATCAATCTCTTAGTGACTCTGTTCAGAAAACCAACTAGGGTGAGCCTTGGTCCACTCATGGTCTAAGAGTCCACTTGAAACATTCCCCGTAGTACTTCCAGGGGATTTTAAGTCAACTGGGAAGGAGCCATTTATGGATCTGGAACCATTTGACATAGTGCAGAGCAGAGGGAAGGTACTAGGTCAGTTTTTAAAAAGTATTTGTTGAGTTAATGGACAGGGGACAAAAGCAAGATGACACAATGGCCAGAGGAGGGAGAAGAGAGGTGCAGCGCTGGCCCAGAGCACCCCACATGCCTGCGGGGAGAGGGGTCACGCAGATCTCTTGGTTTTCCCATCCCATAGGGGTGCCTGGAGGGGTGGATAATGGTGCTCACCTTTTTCATGAAAATAATTGGAGCCCAAAGTGGTTGAGTAATTTCCTATGGATCCACACCAGTGACGAAAGCCAGCACTTGCTGTGACTACTAACTGCTTTAACCATCAAACCAACCCATGGCTCCAGGGCCACTGACACCAGCATCTCACAGAAGAGGAGTGGAGGCTCAGGAAGGTGACCGGCTACGTGCGAGCAGCTCAGGGTGGTGCTCTGTGGAGTCTCAGCTGGGACACATGACTGCCCCCAGGGTGTGGCTAAGAGCTGGCCTGAAGAAATGCAGCTCTGACCTTGGGCCTGTGCGACCAAGTCCAGCGCGTCCTCCACACAAGCTAAAGAGTTTCCTGCTGAGCTGCTTCTCAAGAAGACCAAAGTTTCTTAATCAATAAAAACAATTTAAACCGGTCATGACCAACAGAGAAATAAAATAGAAAGCACGATGCCATTCATACTAAGCAGCCATAGCTACAGTGACCAAGCAAGTGACATTAAATACCTACAACCTTCATGAATTTAAAATACATAGTAAGACATGAAATTATACATGAAAAAGGGAAGGTACATACAATATTCATGGATGAGGCAACTTTTCATTGAAAAGAAGTATATCTCCACTCAATAAATCTATGAATGCAATGCTATTCCAATAAAAATACTAGTGATTGTTTCTAAAGTCAAATTATTGCCTTTTTCAAAGTTATAGCCTATTCAAGCTAATTAACAATGCATTATCTCCCATACTTATTTTTAGTGGTGAGAACACTTTAATTTAGTGATTTTCACAATCACTGTGAAAATCATCGTCACTATGTTCCACAATAGACCTCTTGAATTTGCTCCTTCTGTCTAGCTGAAATTTTGTTTCATTGATCAACATCTTGGCACACCCCACCCCCATCTGGCCTCTGGTAACCATTCTGTTCTCTGTTTCTGTATGAGCTTTCTGTCACTAGAACACAATTCCTGAGATAATCAACTTATAAAGGGGAAAAGGTTATTCTGGGTTACAGTCTTGGAGGTTCCAGACCATAATGATTAGCCCTCTGGTTTTGGGCCTGTGGTGAGGCAGCCCATCCTAGTGGGAGCTAATGAGGGAACAAAACTTCTCCCAGCACGAATTAGGGGGAAAAGCAGGGGAGAGAAAAGAACCAGCATCCCACAGTCCCCTTTGGGGACCAGCATCCCACAGTCCCCTTTAGAGGCATAACCCCAGTGTGTTAAGAACACGCCACAAAGTCACCACCCTGGGGACCTAACTTCTGACACAAGGCTTTTGGGGGACATTCAGGATCCAAACTAGAGCAACTTGGGTGAGTTCGACTGCTTTGGATCCCCGTGAGCGAGGTCAGCGGGTCTCCTCCTCCGGTGCCTGGCTGCTTCCCTTCCAGGCCGTCCTCCAGGCCTGCCCATGCACCAAGAGGACAGGACTTCTTCTAAAGGTCCCGTCTGGCTCCGCACATGGGTCAGCGGACACGCGCGGCTCCCCCTCCTGGCAACTTGAGTGCTGAAGGGCTGAGCGCCGGGTGCCCACGTCTCTTCAACGTGTTCTCAGAAGTGGGTTCACATCACAGGAAGATCTCGCCTCGCACCCGTCAGAATGGCTGTTATCAAAAAGGTGGGCGGTAAAGCCCTGGTGAGGGTGCACAGAGGAGCCCTTGCAGCCGCCGGTGGGAATGGACGTCAGAGCAGCCCATATGGAGAACGGAAGGGGCTTCTCAGAAACACAGAATGTCGAGCTTCTCCATGATCCAGCAATCCCCACACCAGGAGAATCAAACTTCCAGGTTCATGGGACAAGAGACACCCAGGACGGAAAAGACAATTTGAAGAAGGCAGAAATGTTAGTGCTCCAGGTACCGGAAAAGACAATTTGAAGAAGGCAGAAATGTTAGTGCTCCAGGTACCAAGACAGGTAGAAAGAGACGGAGGGAACCGGGAATCTGGCGGGAGAACTGGCCTGCGGAGCAGTCACCCAAGGCAGGTTTCCAGGTTGGCTGACACCGCTGGGGTTCCCACACCTCCTCAGTGGAGACAGGAGTGCTTTCAGCTGGTCCTGGGCAGCAGCTCAGTCCATGGACAGCAGTGTGGGTGGACGGAGGGACAGACAGCTGGCTGGAGAGAACACCAGGTATTGAAGAGGCAGCAGGAAGGCCTTTAAGTCTAGGGTGGGAAGGAATTCCTCCAGGGCCTGGAAAGCAGCCCCTGTGCCAAGCCTGCAGGTCTGCGGGGTGGAGCAGAGACTCCGCAGTGAACCAGAGCACTGCAGAAGGGGGGTTCTCCATCGTCTGGGTCCAGCAGACTGCCTCCAGGACACACCAGGTAGCTCTTCAGACGAGAAGCGGAAGAGGCCTGGGGCCTGCAGGAGCCGTCGGCAGTGCCGGGCCCTTCCGTTATTCGCCCGTTGTCTTCCAACATGGAAAAACCTGGTAGGTCGACGACTGGTGCTGGATGGACTAGAAATCCTAGAACACAGGTCGGGGCGGAGCAGTGTGTGGGCCGCAGTGGGCAGTACCTGGTGAAGATCAGGATCAGCGCCCGTGACTCGGGACTCCCCCAGAAGTGCTCAGGGGACGTAGAGGATGCTCACTGCTGGATGGACAGAATGACCAGCAGCCCCCGGATACTGGCATCAGCAGGGAGAGTAGAGCAGGGCAGGGGGTGGGATGGGGCCACTGTGGGCACAGCCTCCTGTGCCCACCTGGGAGGCCTGCAGAACTCTGGTAGGTGCTACTGGCCTTGCAGGGCCCTTCTCATTCCACGCCATTTGAAATAGCCAGTGCCAGGAGAAGACGGGGATTTTGCTCAGAGCTGAGGAATGGAGAGGGGAACTCCTGCCCCACAGCCTTCCTGAGAAGATCTGGGGGCTGGCAGGGGCTGTGGAGTGGGCGAGCCGTCTATTCTAGGGGCTGGGCTGGCAGCTGGCAGTGGAGAGTGGGGGGCCATAGGCCTCCAACCCTGAGTCCCATGGGCAAGCTGCACCTCAAACAAGCCGACTGACAGAAGAGACGGTCACTGGGCGGTTCTGGGTGGGGGGACACCCAGAGAGCCTCAAGGATCAGAGGGAGGCGCTAGCCCAGTGTGAGCTCAGCTTACAATGTATCTACGTAGGATGCACTGTAGAGACACAGGACATGGCGCTCTGGAGGTGGAAAGGATTTGGGGTGGAAAGAGAGCATTAATTGGAAAAATATAAAATAAAATAAACGAGGCATGGGGTTTTCACCGTCCTCTGGTGGCTGCTGTGCACGTCAGATAAGGTTTCTGTGGAGGCACACTGACCAGTCCCCTGGGGTGCTGAGTGCCCACAGACTCCTGCTCCCCATCCTCCGAGGCTGACAGGCCAGCTACGCTCTGTGCACTAGGGTTGGGCTTTGGATCCACACCTGGGGGCTCCCAAACCGTTCCTTCTCGTACCTGAGATGGTAGGTGCTAACAGTGCAGGGGAGCCGGGGTCCCAGGGGTCGCTCGGGGAGGGAGTCGGGACCCCCCTTGTGCTGGCGGAATTCCAACATGGACTTTGGCAGGACTTTGAGCTGGAGGAGAGGAACAGAGAGTGGGCGGGAGCACACCGCACATGAGGCTGGGATGCCAGGAGGGTACTCTGACCCTTCTTCAGGCAGGATGGGCGAGGAGGCACGGAGGGCTGTTGGGCAGGGGGTGGTGCGGTCTGCACGCACTTTGGGCTCTGGCGGCTCGGTGAGGACCCCTTCCTGAGGGTGAGGCAGTGGAAGGGCAATGAGAAGCCCGAGGGTGAGCAGAGGGCGTGAGCAATCAGTGTGTATGGGGGGTCTGCGCAGGGCAGCCTGGGAGCGAGGCCTTGGGACTGAGGCAGGAGATACCTCCGTGTGTAGCTGGAGCGCAGCGAGGAGAGCAGCCTGTTTAAATCTCTTCCTTCCACAGCTGAGAGGCCCTTTCCCGGAGCCAGATGCTGTGCCGGGGTGAGAGCCTCGCCCAGGAGCGCTCTTGGAGGAGAACGCTGTGTGAATCTGCGCTCCAGGCAGAGGAGGGCCCAGGACTGGTTTCTCCCGTTTCTCCCACTGGTCAGACTTGGTGATGTCAGTGGAGGCCTCCTGGGAACCGCAGCCACCCTCTGACTGGGGAGCTGCCAGGGAAGCACCTGGAGGCAACACCTGGGCAGGTGGCCCCTCTGCCCAGGGCTTCTGCTGTGCAGGCCAAGTCTGCCCCAGTGGGCACCTTGCTGCAGGGTGGCACCTGGTCTGCTCCACCAGGGGAGTGTGCTCAAGTGCAGGGCCGCGCGGTCCAGCGGGAGGTCCAGCGGGAGGTCCAGCGGGAGGTCCAGCAGTCCCAAGAGTCTGACCAGCTGTGGGTCCTGTTGCTGGCAGCCAGGGCCTGATCCTTGATACAGCGCCATGGCTCAGGCCACTCTTGCAAAAGGAGCTGTCAACTGTGTGCGCCTGTGAGACCACGGGGCTCTTTCTGCAGGCCACAGGCTGCATCTCCCTGTACTGTGCATGGAACTGTGGGCTCCCTTCTGAGAGGCCGTGTCCTCCAGGGGCGGCAGGAGGAAGAGCCCCACAGACTGGAGAAGCTCACTTCTGCACAAGAAGCTCGGCAGCACCTGGCCCAGCACCTGTCCAGGGAGGGAGCCCCGGCTGCGTGGAATGTGCCATGCATGTAGGCATGTAGCTCCTATGTGGACCAGATACACTCTCAGCAGGGCTTCCCAGACAGCCAAGCAGCTGTCCCAGAGCCATGCTGGGGCAGAGGGTGGGGTTGGAGGCAGGGGCTCGAGAGCTCCTGGCACAGGTGACGTACCCACTGCCCCTTTAGCAGAGTGGCCTGGAGCAGGTCACTGCTTCTGGACCAGTTTCTTTACCTGTTAATTGAAGGGTTTTCTTTACCTATTAATTGAAGGGTTTCATGGAGAAGAGATGAAAGGGAAACAGCATGGAGAGATGCAGGTGGTAAAATGTAGAGTAGGAAGGTGGTTTCTCAGCCCCTTTGCCCTGGGCTCTCCTGCCAAGACCCTCTCCTTGCACCGAGGCCCCTCACAGCGCGTTGTGCATCCCATCTGCGGTGGAGCCTTGGAGGAGCTGAAGCTGCCTGACCTTGAGGAGCCGTCAGCCTCAGGCGGGTGAGGTGCACCTAAATCATCCCGGGAGAGCTGCTCCGCGCTGGCTTTCAAGTCTTCCTGCATAATCAGCCCTTGTCCCTGGCCTTCCTGCAGAGCCAGGGCTTTAACCCTTGCAGGGGGGAAGTCTGCCTGAAGCCTCACCCGGTGCCTGGCAGCCCCTCCTGGCGGCCCAGGCTGGCTGGCTCCCGCAGGCTTGGGCGAGATACCCGTCATGCTGCTCCTCCTTGGCAGGGGGCTCCCAGCAGCTTTGGGGCATTGGGGTTTGCACCCTCTTCTCCACCTGTGTTGGCTTGTCCTGGTACCCTCACATCTTCACCTAGATACACTGTGGAATAAAATCTGCATCTGAGAACCTGCTTGGTGATGCCAGTAATGCCCCTGCACGCAGCTGCTGTCCTGGTGGGATGTCTGGGTGAGACGCCCGTGCTAGGTGTCTTCAGCAGTTCCTGCAAACCACCCCCAAGGTAGCCAGCTTGTTTCATTAATTCTGAAAACATGGGTAAGGCCCTTTCCATGTGCCACTTGTGCAAATATATTCAAATGATCATTCAAATGATTTAACACGCAAAGGGTCAGCCTTCCCCGAGTCAATCCTGCTTTTAATGTGCCTGTCTGAGTGATTTCATTAGGTTGCAATGTTAAAGAGAAGTGTATACTGACGCATAACTTATACAAATGTATGCAAATGATGTGCCTGAAAGAGCCCAGAGTGAAATTCCTTGGAGATTCCCCTGAATTCCTCCCTGTGTGGATCAGCTGTTATCATCACAAAGAGCACCAGCAGACAGCAGGGACAGGAGTGCCATTAAGGCTAAAATGGGGGGCGGTGGGAGGGGAGAGCTCAGTGACACCCAGAAAGCTCTTCCAGTTGGAGAGGGTCTCGCCCCGGGCTGGCTGTTGAGCCGACTCCCCCACTGTGCTGGATCTGCAGCAGCTGCCTGTGCTCAGAATACAAATCAGCTCTCAACTTTTGAACCCCTTTTGGTAGGAAAAGGAAAAATATCATGAAAAGAAGCCAATTCCATGCCGAGTCAAGGGACTGGCTTGATTTCTCTTCAGGGAGGGAGGTTGGAGAAGGGCCAGGAGAAGCCACCGGGAGGGCTCCGCTCAGACTTGCCCCTCAGGCTGCCGGGGAGTGCCAGTAGGTGCTGGGCACAGCTCAGGGCTGCTCTCAGCCGTGCCCCACATGGTCCCTCCCCAGGGAGAGCAGCCAGGCTCCATCATCTCTGGCCAAGGACACAAGACAGCAGCTTTCAGGAGCCTCCCTCTACCTTCCTCTGCTGTCCAACCCCATTCCAGGGCACAGGGACCTTCTGCACCTCCGCCTCCCAGAGCCAGGGCCCAGAAGGGGTGGGATCACATGGTGTGAGGTTCAGGAAGGGCACTGCACCAGACGGTTCTGCTGCCCAGACGGGGCATCCTGGGAGGAGGGCACTCTTTGGCTTTGGAGCTTCTGGGGTCACCTGGACTCTGAGCGCAGACACCTGTTCTGAATGGGAGACACAGGTTGTGGGGTCACTGGGCCTCCCAAGGGCTGATGGCCAGTTTGGATGTGCACCTGGTGCCGTTACCCCTTGCCCGTGGTCCCTGAAGTGCCTGTCCTGCGCTGGACACTGCCCTCTCACCCTGGCCACTCTGGGACCTAGTGCTGCTCTTTGAGCTCACGTCTCTGAATGTGCACGTCACTTCCTAGACCCAGAGGAGCCGCCAGGTGTTGGTGGAGTCAGGGCGCCTGCCACCTGGGGCCAGGCGCCTGCCCAGGCCTCTCTGCTGTTGCCGGGAACTCCCATCCCTGCTGCGGCATCTACTCCAGCCTCAGACTCAGAACCCTTCCAGAAAGCCTGCCCGGCCCTGGGCTGAGTAAGACTCTGCTCGGGCGCTTCCCTTCTGCCTCTCTCTGGTCTGGGCTTGTCTGCCTCTGTGCTCACCATCCCCAGTCACAAACCTCACCAGACCAGACATTGCTTCTTTTGTATTTCAACAGTCACACCTGATGGAGAACATAATCAGCATTTGCGATTGTGCCCCTTATCCACAGTCTTACCTTCTAGTGTCTGTCACCCGATGTCAATGGCAGTCTGAAAATATAATGTGGAAAATCCCAGAAATAAGCAATTCCTGAATTTTTTAAGTGCACTTGATCTGAGAAGTGAGATGGAATCTTGAAGTTCCACTCTGTCCTGCTGGGATTGGAGCATCACCTTGTCCTGAGTTTCCACTCTGTATACACTACCCACCCGTGAGTCAGTAGCTATTCGGTTATCAGAGTAACTGTTGGGGTACTACAGTTTTCCTGCTAAAACCCACATTTCACTTGAAGCCTGAGGGCAATTTGGACATACCACAGAGAAGCTGCAAATGTATCTCAGCTTAATAAGGAAAGGAAAAAGTCATGTGCTGAGGTTGCCAAGATGTACGATAACCTGTTGCTAGTGTCTGTCTGTGGCCCCCTTATAAATGAAACTCCACCACAGTATGTACATGTGGGAACACCACGGTGTCTCCAGGACTTGGAGTTGCCCTGGTGTGGACACCACTGAGGATTTCAGGGTCTTGGGCTGCATCCCTCCCAGGGGGAGGGAGGCTCTGTATTTGACTCCCACCGTGTGCCCAGTCTTTCTAGATGTGACCTCAGTTCTGCTACAGCCCTCTCCACGGAGCTCTGTGATCTCAGAGCTGAGAACGGCCTTCCTGGGGTTTGAGCCCAGATCTTTT
This sequence comes from Callospermophilus lateralis, assembly GCF_048772815.1. Lineage (NCBI taxonomy): Eukaryota > Metazoa > Chordata > Mammalia > Rodentia > Sciuridae > Callospermophilus > Callospermophilus lateralis. The sequence goes on along the minus strand of NC_135318.1, from coordinate 1,367,623 downwards.
CCTTCACTCTGCAGACATTATTGAGCACCTTCTGCGTACCAGGCACTGTGCTGGCAACTGATCACCCAGTACTGAGCAGAACAGGCCTGTTTGGTACTTGGCCTGCTTCCCAGTAGATGCCAAGGGGGGCCTGTGGTTTCTGGCTACCTCCATCGACTGCAGAGGCTCCTGAGGACGTGCCATGTGGACAGAGAAGCTGTCAGGCGTGGTGCAGGCTGGCACAGCTGCTTGCCAGTGGGGCCATGAGGACACTGGCTCAGGAAGACATCCATCATGGGAAGTGACTCAGTGGGGGGACGTCAGATGTGACTCAGAGAGACTGTCTGCTGACGTCTGGTGAGCTGGGCCAGCAGCTGTCATTGGTCGCTGCGTGTGTGTCACATGGAAGCTCCTGGTGCAGGGAGGTGACCTGGGCCACTCCAGAGGCCGAGGGTGGAGACTTGCTGAGCGTCCGCGTGTGCAGGGCACAGCTCCCCTGCAGGGCCTGGATAGGGGTGATTAAAAACAGTCCTCCCCAACTGGCCTTGGAGAGTGGGGCTCTGGGGTCACCCCTGTAAGTGCCCTGGGTCCCAGCACTGAGTGGAGAGGGGCGGGCAGGGTGGCAGGGCAGCCTTCTGGGAGGCCCTCCCCTGGTCAACTCACCCTTCTGGCCCTAGGTGGATGAAGACGTGGACACTCAGGAGGGGTGTGCCGGGAGGCAGTGTCCCCAGGGGCGGCTGCAGGAGGGACAGACGGGGACAGGAGACAACATGGCCTGCTGCCCCAGGACGGGAGGCCTTGGAAGAACGTGGCAAGAGGAGGAGCCCCGGTGGGCTGGCGGCCCCAGGGCTGGTGGCAACTCTCCAGGGTGCGTGAGGTGGTTCCGCCAAGGTGGCCCAGTGAGGGGAAGGCCTCACAGGCAGGCAGCAGTGTCTGGAGGGGGCCTGCTCCCACAACAGGAGTTGCCCTTATTAAGTGGGCGCACTGGAGATTCGGGGGACACGCTGTCAAGCTCCTCAGAGCTTGGGCAGGAGCTGACCTGGCCTGGGGGCCACTCTGCCCACTGGGCCACCCGCGGTGCTTCAGTGACTTCCCAGGGAAGTCACTGCATGCTCTTGGGGCCATTTTCCAGAGAGAGAAGCTGCATTGGCAGCACCGACATTCTAATGAAAGGCCACTCTGCTCTGGGACACCTTCGACAACATCTTCGTGGAGTAAGGCCCCAAAGAAATTCTACAGTGATCAAGAGACCCGAGGCCCAGGCCTGGCGTGACCTTTGCCTCGCCATTGACGAGCTGAGCACTGGGGACGGGGTCTCTGCAGCTGTGGCATCTGTCACCGCACAACTGGCAGATCCCCCTCGCAGCCAGTGGCCACAGGCCGTGAGTGCATGGGACACTCAGGGAGCCTGGGGCCCAGTGTGCGCTGTGGCCTGAGCTCCTGATGGTTCAGAGTTCCGGTTGAACCAGGAGTTGACGTCATCACTGTGTCCTCGCTGTCTGTGGCTCTGCTGTAACTGGAATGTGGCTGGAGTCCCGGGACCCAGGTGCTGGAAGGCAGGTCCCAGTGTGGTGACGTGAGAGGTGGTGGGCCCTTAAGGGGGGCTGCGTGGGAGGTCAGGACCCTAAGTTAGTTTTCTGGAGAAGGTTTTTGCAAGACGCTCTGGTCTCCTGTCACAGCAGGTGACCTCTCTCACAGGCTCCTGCCATGATTCCGCCTGCCATGGGGTGATGGCCCCAAGAGGACCCTTGCCAGAGCCTGTGCCTGTTGTTGGCTTCCCCAGCTGCGGGCTGAACGTGCCCCTTCTTTTGTGAGTCACTGGCCTCCAGGTGTCTCACTGTAGTAATGGAAATGGGCTGGGATCTGACTCCTGGCCCAGATCCGACTAGTCCTTCTAGTTGGCTGGACCCACTAGACTCTAAAATAAAACCAGAGATTTTATATCAGAGACCTGCCGAGACTCTGAGAAACACTAACTCCATGCTGAACACATAGTAGGTATTCAAAATAGTGGTTACCCATTTCCCTGTCCCAGTTCAAAAGTCTGTCCCCTGAGTTCAAAAGTCTGCAGAGGTGGCTGGGCTGAAACAAGACGGGTCTATCTTTGTGCCAATGTAAGTAACGAGCTCTGAAGCCAGGTGACCTCTGCAACGGGGCCTGGCTCTGGTCAGGCGAATGGGAGTCTCAGGAGCCATTCAACCCAAACAAGATTGGACCGTGACAGCGACTGTGGCCCTTGACTGATACCCCAGAGGCTGCTGCTGCTTCTCCCTTCCAGTCGCTGACAACAAGCGAGCGCTCTCCCGGGGACTCGGAGGAAGACAGGAGAGGAGCACAGGTGGGAAGCGTGGAGGAGATAAGGTGGGGCAGAGCCTCGGACCTGCACAGCTCAGTGTGCTGCTGGCCCTCTGCCAGGGCTGGACCGGCTCCTTGGAGGGCAGCCCAGCTGCTCCAAGCTGTGAAGCAGCCACCAGGTCTCACCCTTGACGTGGTGGTCGGTGCGGCTGCGCGGTGCGTCTGGGCAGAACCGTCCTCTGGGGGTCCGCGGAGCGTAGGGCCCTGGAGACGCTGGCTGCTCTGTGGGGCTGGTGACTGCTGTGACTCGCACTTCCTGTTGGCTTTGGTGGGATCCTCCCTGCCTTTCATTGTCAGCTCTTGTCCCTGTCAGGAATGTCGTCACCTGTCATTGCTCTCACAGTCCAGCGTCTTTTCCTGGGGTGCAGCCCGGGTCATCTCTTCTGCAGACAGGACCTGGACCGCCCGAGCCTGCTGCAGCCTCATGGGTCACTCATTGTGGTTCCCTCTGCATGGTGAGGGGCTCCAGCCCCCATTTCCCAGCACCTTGTTGGTGATGTGTGCTCACGTGTTCTGGTTCACTTATGTGTCAAGCGTGCCCTGAGTCCCTCTGTGTCCCAGGCCCTGAGGATGCAGGCGTGAACAAGCACACACACGGCTCAGGGAGCCCGCCGTGGAGGGAGGTGGAGGAGGAAAGGGTGAGCGAGTGGGTGCCCTCCAGTGCATGGACAGCGAGGAATGTGGAGGCGGAAGAGCGAGGCCGGGGACAGGAACGTGCTGTGGAAGCTGCCTTGGAGGGTGGCCCTGGAGTGACGCCTACGCAGCAGCCACTGAGCCGTGCTGGTGCCTGAGGTCAGTGGAGGGGCCGCAGCAGGGAGGTGCTCTCCTGTGAGGGGCTCAGGGCCAGCTGACTGCAGGGAAGCCGGAGCCCTGGGGAAGGGGAAGCGGGGGTCCCTGGGAGGCTGGGTCACGGGCAGGTGAGGACTGAGTTGGCCAGAGAGCCAGCGTGCGCAGGGCGGAGGCTCCACCTTGTTTCATGATCTGTTATTCAGAGCAGTCAACACCCTGGCTTAGTGAAAAAGTGTGATTTTGACTCACACAGTCCTGACCTGACGCCAGGCTCCTGGGCGCTGCCTCCAGGGGTGCTGCAGGCACCCAGGTGTGGCCCCTGCAACTGGAGGCTGAGGTACAGGGCCTGAGTTCCTGCAGAGACGAGAGCTGGGGAGGAGAGGCGCTCTTAGTGACACAGGCGCCTGTTCCATTGGCAAGGAGAGTCACCTGCCCAGGCTGACTGCAAGGGAGGCTGGGAAATGCCCCCGTCCCTGTGCCCAGGTGAGGAAAGCATGTAGACGTGGCGTGGCCTGCCCTAACTCTGTGGCTGTCTTGGGAACAGCAGGGACAGTACTTGGAAATCGGAGCACCTAAGGTTCCCTCGAGACCAAAGGTTGGCCACCATGGGTGCCCTTGGCTGGGCTACAAGGTTGCCAGTCTCAAATGGTGGTGAAGTCGGTGGGTCCCTCTGAGGTTCCCATCTCACAGATGAACTCAGAGAGGGCCACTGACCTGCCAAAAGACACAGAGCACAAGAGACAGGACCAGGACCCAACTCTCACTCAGCGGCACTGGCCATCACTTCTACTTCCACAAACACGTCGAGTCAATGGAGCCCAAGGGACGTCCACCAGGAAGGACAGGCAGAAAGGCAGATCAAAGGGCTGAGAGAGTAGGGCTTGGGAGAAGGAGGCCTCAGGAAGGCCCTGACCTGGCACGGGACTCTGGCAAGACGCTCACCTCCTTGAACCTTGGTTTTGTGACATGTTAAATGGGAAAGATAATGTGGGATCAACTCACAAAACCAACAGCAACGAAGCCCTTGGGTTTCGCAGAGGCACCTCCTGTGCCAGGGTCTCTCATGGGGACCGAGGACAGAGGCTTCTGCCCTGTGGTCAGGGGTCCCCAGGTTCCGGGTTCTGCTGGTGGATGGGCAGAAAGGCTGTGTGGAGGAGCCCCGTCCCCTTTCCAAATGCCCTGCCCAGAACGTAGCCCGTCAGCTCTGTCCATCTGCCATTGGCAGAAATCAGTCACATGACCACTCGGGAGCCAGGGGGACCAGAAACTGTCATCCCTGGTGGGCAGCAACACCGGCCAACCCCCATGAAGGACAGGACACGCCGTTCCTGGCAGGCAGGCGCCCACTGCTGTTTCATGGGCCTTTGGCTGAGGTGACTAGAAGACTCGCCCAGCACTACAGCCGAGGAGGGAAGGTGTATTTGGGGCTCACAGTCGCAGAGGTCTCAGTCCAGGACACTCAGCCCCATTCCTCAGGGCTCAAGGTGAGGCAGGACACCATGGTGGAAGAGTGTGGTGCGGGGACAGAAGCAGAGAGAGCTCTCCATTTGCCAGATACAAATATACACCCAAAGCCACGTCCAGGGCCCCTCCTCAGCCACACCCAGCACCTCAGCTCCCATGGTTAATCCCATCAACGGGGATCAATTCACTGATCAGGTTAGACTCTCACAGCCCAATGGCTTCTCCTCTGAACCCTCTCACATTGTCTCACACGAACTTTTGGGGACGCCTCATCCAAGCCGTGACACCTTCCACCATCACATCTTGCTGGTTGCTGTGGAGCTCTAGCCTGGCAACGATCGTGAAGCCCGACCAGGGGCCCGTGGCCAGGCAGACGCTGTCACCTAGACGCTGTCACCTAGACGCTGTCAGCTGTCACCTAGGCGCTGAGTCAGCTCCTTCCGTATCCACGCACGCTTCACAGCTAGGTTCCCCATCTCCTCCAGCCTGGGTGCACTCTTGTGTGACAATGGGGAGGGTGATGTCGATTTTAAGGACCAGTTTAGGGATCGGGTTCACGACATCTGGAAAGCAGCTCCATGATCAAAGGCTCTGCTCTGGTGGTCAAGGCCCAGGGAGCGGCCGTGCTGGAGCCTGTCCCGTCCTCGGGGGTGGTCGGCACGGTGGCAGGCCCTGCTTAAACTGTGAGCTGGAGGAAGGGCCACTCTTCCGTGTGCTCATGTTTTAGGCAGCTTCTGAGTCACTGTGACAAAAGACCAAGGGGAAAAGTCTGCTTTGGTTCATGGTTTCAGAGCTTCCGATGGTGATTGGCAGACTCCCTAGAGCTGGGTCTGAGGCGGGTGGAACCTCAAGGTGGAGGGGATGGTGGAGGACAGCAGCTCAGGACACCGCCACCAGGAAGCAAGGCACTCCCCTCACCAGGGGTGATGTGTCAACCCAGAGGCACGCCCCGGGGACCCTGTCCCTTGCCTACCGTTCCCACCCGCTCATCCATGCCATGACTCCATCGTGTCACCTCTGACCATTCTTGCACCCTCAGACATGAGCTCTGGGGACACCTCGTATCTAAACCTTAGCATCTCGCTATGATCATGGCCGTTCCCTTGTGTCCGCCTCAGCTTTCGAATCTCTGATGTGGGAAAAACAAGAGAAGCTGGAGGGGGAGTCGCTCTTCCCTTCTGCTAATGCAGCAGAGCCCACGGGCTATATCTCTGCCCCAGTCCTCACGCCTGCAGGATCTCACTGGAATCTGGGCAGAAAAAATGATAATACAAATGTGTTGTAGATGGAGTTGATTCTGCATGCACAAGGCAGAGCAAAAACAGGGCAGACTCACCTCCTTAAACAGCCTGTGCCTAATGGGGATTCACTGCTCCTCCGTTTCCTCATGCCACAGGATCTCACTGATCCATATGGAGGGCTGGAAGGGAATGCTGATGAGGAGAGTGGGGATGCGCGCCTCTCCTGGTCCTGCTCAGGATGCCAGCCGACGCATGTGTGCATGTGTACCTGATATCGACCGACCGGCGCTCCTGCTCCATCTGCTGCAGCTCTTGGATTTGGAAGCTGGGAAAGGTCTCACCGTTTGTGGTTTTGTGGACCAGGAGGCTGTAGTGTGTCCACAGACAATGGATGAACAAATGCCTAATGCCCAGGGACTGTGAGAGCACCCTGGGGCCAGGTTCTGGATGGCCCTGGGCCTCCCCAGGGTGCTGTGGGTGCTCCGTGTCCTGGCCCTGGGCCTGACCCTCCTGCAGGAGCACCATACCTAGGGCTGGAGGGGGTTGGCTGAACTCAGGCTCCCTGAGTATGGCTCCGCCAGGCGCCTGGCCCATCACTCAGATCACCCACCCCCAGAGCCCTGGGATGACGCCTCCCTCCACGTACCCCCCGGGCCTGGGCTCCCCTCACACACAGGACTGGGGCCCGGGCAGGAGCCCTGCAAAGGTGTTTCCTGCTGCTGCCCCCTGCAGCTTGCCCTTCCACAGTCCCTGGGGAGATCGAGCTCCTTGAGGAAATCAACACCCACCTGTCCTCCGCCCCTGCCCCCCTGCCCCAAGGCTCACGCACAGTGAAGGGCAGCCAGCAGCTGGAGGTAGAGGGCCAGAGGCCGCCGTGTGTGGCCGGTCCTGACATGGGGAGGCACAGCACCTCCAGCACTCGGTGGACAGAGGAGGAGGCTCCCAGGCCAGTGAGTGGAGCTGGGGGACTGGGAAAATGCACGAGGGGCTGAGGGGGAGAGAGGAGGCAGAGAGGTGCAGAGGCCCCACAGAGTGGGCAGGCGGCCCCAGACAGGATGAGCGCACCGCACTCACGGCCGCTCGGAAGGGGCAGGAAACTTGCGCCTGGCCTCAGGTTTCTGGACCTGGCGGCAGCACCCCCTCCAGAGTGTGGCAGCACGGCCCTGCGGGGACCAAGCCGCGGCCCTTTTAAAGTGGTGTAGTGCTGTGTCGGGTTGAACTACTTCAGCAGGGTTTCGCTTAGAAAATCCCCTACTGGTGAATACTCATCCCTCCCCCAAAGGATCAGCCTTGCTAATTTGAAGGCAGAGACACTGGTGGACTTGCTCGTGGCCGTGCGGAGCACACACTTACCGCAGAACCGTGCTTTGACTCTGCGCTCCGGGTCTTCTCCTGGGCAGCAATACGTCGTACCCTCCGTGCACTGGACTCCAAGTGAGCTGCCCCTCCCGGCAGCCTCTGGACCACCAGAGAAGCAGCGGAGGACACTCGATGCTTTTTCAATCTCGGATATATTCAGCTCACCCTGGGCTTATTGGGCACAGTCCTGCCCCGTGTCAAGGGGCTTCTGCAGTCACAGCAGAAGCAGCCAAATGAGCGCGTTCTCCTTTCTCACCAGCCTGGCCCCCACCCCTCCTCACTGAAGGTCCTAGTGGGGAGGGGCCTTGCTGAGGGGAGTAGGGGAAAGAGCAGCGCTGTCAGAAAGTGGCCTCCATAAGCTGGCTGCACCAGAGCTGGGGAAGGGACCTCGGGGCAGTGCGGGCTTCTGCCTCCCATCAGGCGCAGGCGCATGGCCTTCCAGAGAGGTTGCAAAACCAGAGGTCTTCCAGAAGCATCTAACAGAGATCACGGCAGGTCGTCTCCGGTCCTGCCCCCGCCCACCTGTCCTCTGCCCCCGCCCACCTTGACAGTAGGCTATTAAAGTGGAACTCTTTGGCTTTTAGGACATTCCTCATCAGCGGGGTAAACTTTTTGTACATCTATTGAGCACCTGCATTTCCTTTTGGATGGTGAACAAACCTCAGTAGCTGGTGGGGAGCAGAAGCTCGATTGGCCGAGGATGCTGGGGCCAGCTGCAGGTGAGTGGCAATATTGACAACCAGGGCTGACGAACAGACAGGTGGCACTTGGCCCTGTGTTGGAGAGCTCGCTGACCAGGCACCAAGGAGCATGACACAGCATCCTCACCTTCTTGGGTACCGTGGTCAGCCAGGGACTTCAGGTGGCCGATGGTGTCCCAAACAGCTTTCTCCAGCGGCAGTGGTCAAGCATGGCAGGTTTCCTGGGTCCAACTCCACTTGGTACTGGACCTAAGGTTACAGGCAGGAGGCGTGGGGGAGGGGTGGAGTTGAGTCCCACCCACCAGTGGAGGGCTGAGGTCCCTGAGAGAGGGCGGTTTGGGGCCGTTTAGAACCACCACGGAGCCCTGGTCTGGTGGAGGCACTGCTGTACACATGGGTGGGAGAGACCTATCTGGCTGAATATCAGGGAATAGGAACCTCTGCAGGTGTCTGGCAGAAGGATCAGCACAGGGGACAGGTCCTTAGAGTCCTGCAGTGAGCTCCTGGGGAGGAGCCAGGAATGTGAACCCAGGGAGAGGCTCTTTGGAGCTCAGAGGCTGTGGAATTTCAGGAAGCCACTGCCTGGTGATGCAGAGCCCTGGGTGGGTGGTTTGTACCAAGTGCCTGGAAGCTTCTACACGAGTGCCACGGTGCCTGTGTGCCTGCTCACGCCTGCTGCTGGGAGGCACTGTCTGCACTTCTGTCTTCCAAGTTTGCCTGGAGCGCCTCTCGCTGGATCTCTGGGTGTCAGGGAGGCTGGAGGGTGGGTGCCAGTCACCAGCAGGCAGCGTGCAGCACTCTTCTGTGGTTGGGGTGTTTCCAGGAGAACCTCGTGTGCTGAGCAGCACATCAGAGAACACAGAAGATCCCTGTTTATCCCAGTGCTTCCTGGCAGTGTGAAGTTGGATCTGAGACCCTGGGATGTCTGGGAGTTGATGTGGGTGGGGCAGGACTTCCAGGCAGAGGGAGCCATGAGCAGATGCCAGCAGGAGAGCTCTGGCCCTTCCAGATTTCTCCAGCTGCAGTAGGAAAGTCAGCCTGCTCTGCTCCAGACAGAGTGGAGAGGGTGGGCCTGATAAGTGTGTCCGACCATGAGCTTCCAGGACACAGTGGCCAAATCAGCCAGGCAGGCAGGGGTGCTGTGACCAAGGGGGATGTGTCCCTGGAACCCCAGCTCTTGCCAGGATGACTCTACCATGTGCTGTTAACTCGGGCAGGAGTACAGAGTGGCAGGTTTCTGGGGAAGACTCACTCATGCTCGGGTTTGGTGTGGCTCTGAGTTCTGAGTTCTGAGTTCTGAGTTCTGTGGGATGCTCCAGGGAGGGATGTCTTCTGCAGCTCGGGAGCTGGTGGGACCATGGGGGGTCATCCCTGCAGGGGTGTAGAGCTGGCTGTCACCCCAGAGCAGACCTGGTCAGCAGGGCGGGCATGGAAGGCCTGGCCTGGGGCAGGGTTCACCCTGGGGAGCCAATGAGGGCCTTGGGGAGTGACTGGGTGCAGCAAGAAGTGGCTGTGTTCCCAGGAGTGTGCAATCTCCAGCCTCTTCCCTGTGCCGCACCATGTGCAAAGCCCGGCCACAGATGCTGTCCCCATGGGCTCAGGAGACTGAGTTTTATAGGTGGGGAAACCGAAGCCCAAAGAAGTTTAGGTGAGGCCCCAGGAAATCGCCACAGCAGAACCATCCACTGCTCCTCCTAACCCAAGTGGTCCCTCCTTGTCCCTCCATTGTGTGTTCAGGTGGCTCACACATCCCAGAGATTTGGTTCAAGTGCTTTTAAAAATAATGGCGATAGCTGGGCATGGTGGCCAAACCTGCAATCCCAGCAGCTCAGAACGCCGAGCCAGGAGGATCAAGTTCAAGCCTCTCTCAGCAATGTAGTGAGACCCTAAGCACCGAGTGAGACCCTAAGCAACCGAGTGAGACCTCATCTCTAAATAAATATAAAAAAAAGGCTGGGGATGTGGCTCTGTGGTACAGTGCCCCTGGGTTCAACCCTGGTACAAAAAAACCCCCCAAAACCCAAAATCGTGACACTAACAAGGAAATCGCTCTGAGGTAGAGGCCTCTGCAGCTGTGCTAATGCTCACGGGTTGGAAGTTCAGTGGGCCAACAGGTAATCACAGCAAATATTGGTGATCACATGGATCGAAGGTTGGAAATAATTGGAAATTGATTTTTCTGTGTGGAAACAGGGAACGTTAAGAATCATCCTAGCTGAGCCTTCAGGCAAAGAGGGCATGAGGCCTTCTTAAGTTCTCAAAGTCACGGTCACTGCTGTGACCCCGAGAGCAGCCAGGTGCTCGGGGCGAAGCTGAAGATAAGAAGTGGCTCTATGGTCTCAGAGCCTGCTCTGCCCACCTCCTGGTGCCCTGCCCACCTCCTGGTGCCCATGCCCACCTCCTGGTGCCCTGCCCACCTCCTGGTGCCCTGCCCACCTCCTGGTGCCCTGCCCACCTCCTGGTGCCCATGCCCACCTCCTGGTGCCCTGCCCACCTCCTGGTGCCCTGTCCACCTCCTGGTGCCCTGCCCACCTCTTGGTGCCCTGCCCACCTCCTGGTGCCCATGCCCACCTCCTGGTGCCCTGCCCACCTCCTGGTGCCCATGCCCACCTTCTGGTGCCCTGCCCACCTCCTGGTGCCCTGCCCACCTCCTGGTGCCCATGCCCACCTCCTGATGCCCATGCCCACCTCCTGGTGCCCTGCCCACCTCCTGGTGCCCATGCCCACCTCCTGGTGCCCATGCCCACCTCCTGGTGCCCTGCCCACCTCCTGGTGCCCATGCCCACCTCCTGGTGCCCATGCCCACCTCCTGGTGCCCTGCCCACCTCCTGGTGCCCTGCCCACCTCCTGGTGCCCTGCCCACCTCCTGGTGCCCATGCCCACCTCCTGGTGCCCTGCCCACCTCCTGGTGCCCTGCCCACCTCCTGGTGCCCTGCCCACCTTGAGCCTGTCTCCAGTTATGGGTGCTGCTGAGGTGACGTGCTCACCCCTCCACTGAGCAGGTCCTCTGCGCCTGGGGCATGGGTGGAGCAGCAGGTTGTCTTGGCCTTGCCAGCTGGCTGTCCTCGTGGGGGCTGGGTCTTGAGTGGTGTGAAGGCCGGCTGTCCTTCCCTCATCACTCATCCAGCAGGAGGGCCCAGACAGGCGCCACTGGACCAGGAATGGGCAGCCGCAGGGAGAGCCCTGAGCCATGCTGGGCTGCCATCGTCTCAGGACGCTCACCTGCTGGGCTGAGGGATGGAGCCAGGACTGGGAGGGTGAGGCGAGCAGCGAGGCACACACCTGCCCAGCTCTGAGCTCACCGTCCATCCACGCTTGGGCTCCTTTAATGTCCTCATGAGATGCAGTGCCCGCCCCCCACATTTGCAGCACGTCCACTCGTGGTAACCCAGAGACGAGTGCCCGGGCAACAGAGTCAGGTTCCAAGTCCTCCGCAGGCCCCTCTGGACTGGAGGTTCCTCTTGGAGCAAACCTGTCTCTAGCTACACAAGATGTACTTGTACGGCTATGGTAAGCGATGTAGTTTCTAAAATCCTTACTTTACAAAGGATTCTTTTGCCATCTGTGTATAATATGGTCTCATTTTGAATTTAATTCATTTCCTGGTTCATTTATTCATTCTTTGTCTCATTTATCCAGTATTTCATCGACTAAGTATTTTTCGGGTCTATTATGTGTCAAGTGCTGGGAACGGCAAGGTGGTGGCCTCTGGAGCAGCTCTGTGGCTGGAAGGCACGAATTACGGAGCATCCTGCAGTCGGGCGAGGGCTGCCGAGGAAGGTGGCCTCCTCAAGGCCGTGTGAGTCCGCAGCCTCAATTCTGCTGGAGCTTAGGGGAGAGTCAAGGCCTCAGAGGCAGAGTGAGAGAAAGGACCAGAAGGAGCTGCTCGGGGCCCCTCTCCAGGTGGCCTTGGAGGACGTTCTCTCCATGGGGCGTCCGTGGCCTGCAACAGGGTCCTTGCATCTGTGAATTCAATCAACCCCAGGTTAAACATTTTTGGTAAAAGATGGCACCTCTGCTGAACACAGGCAGACATTTTCCCTGTCATTATTCCTAATCAATACAGCCCAACAGCCACGCACCCGGCATTCACCTTGTGTCAGCGGTTCTGAGTCACTGGAGATGGGTCGGGAGCACAGGAGGGCATGCTCAGGTCACGTGCGCACAGCGTGCCTTTTCTGCAGATTCTGGTAGGGGTGAGGGTTCTGGGAGCAGCTTTGGGGATGCTGACGGGCACCGTGGAGGACAAAACGGTGTCCACAGGGTTTGGCTCTCTCCTTGGTTCCAGGCATCCTCTGAGGGTCTTGGATTTTTCATCCCTGGATACAGGGCAACTGCCACATTCCAGTTCCAGGCCCAGCCTTAGAACTCCCGACTTCTGTCTCTGGTCCCTGTCATCGCCATGAGAAAAACAGGCCGGGCCACCCGGACAGAGCACCTCGGCGACTGGAGACAACCGACACTTGCCCTTCCCCAGTTCTGAGGAGGAAGTCTAAATCAAGGAGGCTGACAGCGACTCTCACTCCAGGGCCCGTCTGCTCTTCCAGTGTCGGGGCCCAGCAACTCCTGGGCTGTGGCAGCGTCCCTGTGGTCCGTGCTGTGCCTTCCCTGCACGCCGCTGTCCTCACGGTGTGTGCACCAGGGTCTCTCCTCTCACGAGGACATCCGTCCTCATCGAGAAGGCTCTGCCCTGATGACCTCGTCTCCAACAGTGACATCTGCAAAGACCTTATTTCAAATAGTGTCATGTTCACAGGGACCAAGGGCCAGGACTTCAGCATGTCCTCTCACAGTTGAACCATGGCAGTTATCTCCCTGATTGCAGGAGAACAGGGTCACCTTGTGTGAGCTGCAGCCTGACCGAGCTGCCCAGCAGCCAGGACTCACTCTGCCTACCCCTGAGCTCAGGCAGCTCCTGAGGCTGCATGGCTGTGGCCACTGAAGGCGGCTGAAACCCAGGGCACCAGCCTCCAGAGGCCCGTAGCGCCCTGGGCAGCACTGCAAAGTCATCCTGTGGCACCTCGGCAGGTCACAACCACAGGGGAGGCCAACCGTAGGAGGCTGCCCATGTCAGTAGAAGGGATAGGACCCTCAAGTGTCTGTGACCTGGGTGTGGCCTTCCAGCTCCAGGGTGCAGTGTAGGCAGGGGTTGGAGGTGGATGGAGCCAGCCTCGGAGCAGCTGGGCACTCTGGTGGGCAGGGGGACTCACAGGTTTAGAGTAATAAATGCTGCTAGGAAGGGGAGCCTGGCCTTCACAAGGTCCCTGCCCCTCTAGGAGAAGGCGCTGGCCTGGAGTGACTGCAGGGAGGGCTGCCCCTCCCAGCTCCTCCTGCACCAGATAATGACGGCAGTTTTGCCCTTGAGACTGAAGCTCTCACACAAATAAAAGTCTTACCGCCAGCGAAGGCTGGGCTCTTTAGAATGCAGGTCCCCTGTGCCTGTAGCGGCAGCTGTCAGCAGTGGTGTAGGTGGATTGATGGAGCCCTGGGGTGGGAGATGGCGACAGCCTTAGGAAAGGGAGGGGACAAAGGTCCCAAACCACATTGACACGGGCTTTATGGTTGTGTTCAGAGAGGCCCCTATCTCCAAATCCCCCTCAAAACAACAAAGGGTGACGTCTGTGCCTGTGGGGTACAGAGATCCTGAAATAATTAGCTCGCTAGCAAGGATCCTCGAGCACCTGCTGCTGTGCTGGCCCTCCTGGTGCAGAGGTGAGGCAGACAGACAGAATTCCCAGCCCTGGCCACATGGTGCAGGCAGCTGGCCAGGCCACTGCACCAGTACACTTGGGGACAGGGTGAGGGTGGGGTCCCCAAAGCCTTCCGAGGGCATTTAGGAGCCTCTGTGGACAGCGGGGATGATGTGGTAAGGGCAGGCAGCACCAGAACTGTGCAGAAACTGCTCCCTGACACTCAGGGAGCACGCGGGCCTATCCACGGCAGGAGCGAGAGCCAGGCTGGGGGCCCAGGGCCGGTTCGTGGGCAGCTGGTGTGCATGCGTCTTGGGCTCCTGGGTGCCTGGAGCCATGAAAGGCATCTGGTGCTTTCTGGGGTCCAGACTTCTGTCGCGCTTGCTCTGAAGACAAGCTCTCTAGAGTGTCAGTCTCTGGCGCTGGCAGGACTGCCTCCCGGAGCAGGGACCGGCTGCCAGGAGAGCCCTGGGGACTGATTCCATTAGGATGTCTGAGACAGTCCCCATTCCCGGAAGAGCAGCAGAGCAGGCGGGGGTGGGGTGGGGTGCCAGGCTGGTGCAGAGGCTGCGGGCAGTGCCCTGAGGTGTTCCACATCTGCCCGGCCCGACAGCAGGTACAGGTATAGGCTCATCTGAGAGTCACGGGGGGTTCCTTGCCTGCGAAGGAGGGGCTGCCCAGGAGCCCTGCCGACTGCAGCCCTGGCTAGCAAGGACCTGGGTCACACCTCCCTCTGCAAGCTCAGGCTGTTTGTTGGGTCGGAAGTGCTATAAAGGGGAACGTGAAGAACAACGTGGTGACAAGCGTTGCGGTGACACACTGCCTGCTCTCGGGCTGCTTGAGCAGGGCTGGGAGGAGGCCCAGATGTGCTGTGCAGGGACCTGGGGCTGGGGACCTCTGGCCCAGGAGCCCCCTCCCGCTCCCCTGCCGGCAGCAAACCCCTGCCCTGTCACCTCACCACAGCCAGGTTACTCAGCAAGCAGGAAGGGCATTGCCGTCAGAGGTTGGCATGCATTTTGACCCTGGTGATGGGGTTGGCCTTTCTGTCACTCGGAAGCCATTGTGGGTGACTATGCCGGGCTGGCGTGGGGCCATGCTCAGCACAGGGCCCCCGAGACTTCAGGACTCATGGGAACCACACACAGTGTGCGTGCGGGGCACCCTTGGCCGGTGGCCTGGGATGGTCCTGGATGGAGCCTGCTGCTCAAGAGTCATCACAAGGAGTGGCCCTTGATTCTCTTCCAGAGCATCCTGCTTGCAAGACATGAATTAAATGGCTGATTTACACAGGGAAGTGGAGGAAAAGGGGCTGGGATTGTCTGGGGCACAGGCCTTCAGACAGCCAGAGGGGACGGGGGAGTGTAAAGCAGGGGATAAAAATACAGAGGGGGGGAGGGGAAGGGCAGCAGCATTTAGGAAGGCCCCTGGGGTGTGGTGGAGGTGGCTGCAGGTCGGGTCGGTCGGAGGCCAGGCAGGGCAGAGAGGCAGACCTCTGCACGTCCCCGGCTCCAGCCACACCTGTGCATGTGGGGCCGTGTGGCCTTCTGGTTCATTAGGTGCAAAGACGATTGGGCAGGCCGTGGCAAAGCTTGCCCACCCTTGGTAGGATGGGTAGGATGGGAGAAGGAGAGGACAGGTGCCCGGCCTAGGGGGCTGGACCTTGGCGGTACCACAGGCCCCTCCTTGCGCTCCTCCCCTGGACCCCCCTCCACTCTGGGGCCTTCTGCTCGTCCTGCCCTCTGTCCCTGTACTGCCACCCAGGTTTAGGCTTGACCTGGTGATTTGTCCCTGTAACCAGCTTCTGTCTCAGTAACTGACCCTCCTACTGTAAGGGTCCGGTGAATGTCAGAGGAAGAGACCACCAAGTGACCAACTCATGCAATAGCAAAAGGGGTTTATTGAGGATCCAATCCAGTGTGCTGGGGCTCCGTGCTCACTCAAGAAGCGAGAGCAGCCCAGAGCCCCAGGCAGGGCTTGAGCAGTGTTTAAGTACACTTTTTGGGGAGGGCGGGGGCTTTGCATACATCACAGTCTCCTTTAACATAACATCATACACCACGGGAAAATCAAACAACAATCTTAGACATGATTAGTACATTCATTGGCGGGAACAGGTTGGGCGGGGGTGATTGGTCACTCCCAAGTGGGGTACACATTCAAACTGATTGGTTTTGGGCCCTGAGTGCCTACGTGCCAGGCTACACAGGGTCCTAGGTTATTAAACAACCAGAGGGTCAGGGGGAATATTTACTGGGCAGTTCGGGTATTGTCCTAACAGCTACAGGAATTTCAGGTTTTGGGGATAGCAGAGGAACTTAACAATACCTGGTCCTTTGCTTTTTAACTCAGGCCTTGCAGCTTAGAAACTTTACAATGCCGGGTCTTTTACACTTTAACTTCTTTTACCCTTACACTACCTGTCCTCCTCTGCCCTGCTGCCTCCTTGGCCTGGAGACCAAGACCATGGGACCAGGAGGGGCAGAACAGTTGGTGGCAGTGGCAGGACACCCGGGTTGCTGTGTGTTTGCGACTTTAAAGAGCACAGTGTGACAGCCCCACACCCAAGTCCTCCCAAAACGTGGGAATGGTGTGCAGTGTGCATTTGTGTGGATAGTGTGCACATGTGGTGTGTGCACGGTGGCTGCCCTGTGTAGGTTGTGTGCGTGTGTGCATGTATGTGTCTGTGTGTGTGTATGGGCTGTGCATGTTGCAATGTGTATGTGGGTGTGTGTGTGAGCGTGTGCAAATGGATGGCTGTGGTTTGCACAGCAGGACTGGCTGGGCTCAGAGGCCGATGTGCCCCTGGCTAGGACCTGGTGACCTCCCATGAGGTTGCCTGTCCCAGTCACAGCACAGCTGCCTGTCCCCAGCTGGTGGGGCCTTGGGCATTGTGAGGCGCCTCTGCTGGTGGTCACTCCTCTTCAATCTCAGAACCGCCTTCTGAGTGTGCCTGCAGGGAAGTGGCCTTGGCTTCCATCCCCAGGGCCCCAACTTCTGGATTTCTGGGGCTGGACGGGGCACGCCCCATGCTGCTGTCTCTGTGGGTGCAGGTGTGGGGGCCACGGGAGGGCCCTGTGCTCACCGGGAGCCCAGTGCTCAGGCTGCCCTTCTCCTGGCCCATAAATTGTCAGTGGCAAATAGAATTCTAACAGGCACCTGGGGAGCTGGGCGCAGTCTGGCTGGTTTTGTTGAAGGTGAGTGATGGCAGAGCAGTTACCAGCAGGTTTATGGAGGTGTCGCGGGATGGCGTGGAAGGTGTCCCTGGCGCCCTCCCCGATTGTTCTCAGAGCCTCCCCCAGGCCAGCCGCTGTGCTGAAAGCAGAGAGCCTGCACCAGGCGCGGGAAAGGCCCACGTGGAGCTGCGGGTCTTCCTCCCACTGTGCTCCTCCCCCTCTGGGGTCCTTGGCACTCCCTGTGGAGCGGTGGCTCCTGGCTGGAGACAGTGGGAGCTCCTGAGGCTCTCTGCTACACAGCAGGGTTCTGCTCCTCACTGCTGATTGGGGAACTGAGGTGTCTGGTTTGGGCGGTGGCTCAGAGCTCCCCACGCTGGCGGCTGTGCGTTCTCAGAGAAGGCTCTCTGGGGAGGGCTGCTCCTCAGACTGGAGGTGCCAGCCTCGGGTTGGGAGGGACGGCCGCTGGACCAGGCTCAGTCACGGGCCATGAGCAGCAGCATCTTGCTGCCTTACCTGGGCCACGGGCACAATGTGGTGGCCTGGCAGAGGCCTTGTGAGGGCCAGACGCCACAGCAGACGCCAAGGGCCTGGCACGTCATAAGCACTGGCAGGGTGGCACGATACTGGCCGAGGCCCTGAGGCTGGGGAGGGTCTCGCTCAGAGCTCTACCCAGGGAGGTGCTCTGGGGGTCCCGAATCCTCCAAGCCCTGTGCTTCTGCCTCTGTCGCTGCCTTTCCTTCCCCTCTTGCCCAAGGTGCTGGCAGCAGGAGGGCAGCAGCCCCATGCCTCCCCTCGCCGACCCTCTCTGGACCACGGCACAATCACAGGCCACGTGTGTGGCACATGGGCACAGGCCCAGTGTCCCAGGGTGGCTCAGGCCCTGAGTCGAGCACCGGCCTGTGGACGTCTGTCAGGAAGTCATGCCCAGCTGCTGGAAGTGGGGGATGGAATCGGAGATCAGTGGGGATGCAGAGGTGGCCGGCTGGGCCTTCCTCACCGCCTGCGCCTGGCTCTCTGGGTGGGTGTCCTCCTCGCCTGGTTGAGGCCCAGGGGCTGGCGGCGTCAGCTTCACCTGTGACTCTTGTTCTCATGCTTTCTGTTCCCCTCCCTCTTGTGCAGGTGTCTGGTGGGCACCAAGTCCGCTGTGTGGTGGAGCGGCCAGGTGCGCGTGCTGCAGGTGGGGCGCAGACCTGTTCTTAGTTTGACCCTGGGGGTCCATGCTCCTTGACTTTGCCCACCACTGGTAAGGTTTCCAATGCCTCTTCCCCCTCAGAAGTCCTTTCTACAGAGAGGTGACAACAAGGGCACTGTTGAGGGTCATAGGATGATGCATGGCATTTTACCAGAAGGGAGTGGTTGAGAGGTGATGCCAGGGAGCCATTGAGATGATGATGTTATGCTAAGCTGTGTATTCAATTGTATATACGACCTTTACTGTCCGGCAATAGGACAGCTCTTGCTGCCTCAGGAGCTGGCTACCTTGGAGTTCCTTTGAGTTCTCGCGGGGGGGTTTGGGGAGGGGGCGCCCGGACCTGGTGGAGGGTGAGTGTGTTCCCGGGGAGCGTGTGTGGAGTGCTGGTGGAGTTCGGCAATGAAGAGTTGCTGTTTGAACCTCAAGTGCTTTGTGGCGGCTCGGTTACTTGTGCCCAGCCAGACTGCGGCAGGGACCTCCCCTGTGTACGTGCCCCTGAGAGACCCCATATGGTACCTCGTGCTTTAGTATGGAGAGAAGAGGAGAAAATCCCAAAGTCATCTCACTGACGGCTCCCGGGGACTGAACAGGGCGGGAGTGGAGATTCCAGCACCGTCCTGGCCATGAGCACACGGTCCATGTGAGAAGGTGTGCAGGGCGTGCGCCCTGAGCTGGGCTGGGAGGAGCAGGCCTTGGAGCTGAGCTCAGCCTTTCTGTGTGTGACAAGGACAGATGGCCTCAGAGGCCTCCCTGGGAGCTTGTTCCACCTCCAGCCAGCCACTTCCTGATGGGTGGGCTCAGCCTGGTCTCTGGTGGGAAGAGGCTTTAGAGGCCCATGCAGACGAGGAAACTGGGGCCTGGAGGAGGCGTCCACCCCCTGAGCATCACAGGTAGATGCTTGGAAAAGCTGGACCTTGTAAAGGTGAAATTTCTAAGCTGATTCCAAGCCGCAGAGCCTGAGTTAAAGTGTAAAAGACCAGACACTGTGAAGTTTCTAAACTGCAGGGCCTGGGTTAAAGAGTAAAAGACCAAGTATTGTTCAGTTCCCCTGCTACCCCCAAACCTGTAATCCCTGTAGCTGTTAGGACAATACCCGAGCTGCCCAGTAAATATTCTCACTGACTCCTCTGGTTGTCTAATAACTTGGGACTCTGAGTAGCCCGGCACGTAGGCATCCAAGCCCCAAAACCAATCAGTTTAAATGTGTACCCCGCTTAGAAGTGACCAATCACCCCTGTCCAATCTGTTCCCGCCAATGAATGTACTCATCAGGTCTCAGAGTTGTTGTTCAATTTTCCCGTGCCTCATGATGATTTGTTCTGATGTATGCAAAGCCCCCACCCTCCCCAAAAAGTGTACTTAAGCTCTGCCTGACCTCTGCTCTGGGCTCTGGGCTGCTCTATCTTCCTGAGTGAGCCTGGAGCCTCAGCGTGCTGAATCAATAAAACCCCTTCTTCCAATTGCATGGAGCCGGTCTCTTGTGGTCTCTCCCTCCGACGCTTCGCCGGACCCTTGCAGACCTCAGCCTTGGTCATGTGGGGCGAAGTCGAGAGTCGACACCATTCTACTCCTCAACTTTTCTTTCATTTGTTGACTGATGGTTGACAAAAACGCTGGGCCTTGT
Source organism: Callospermophilus lateralis (assembly GCF_048772815.1). Taxonomy (NCBI): domain Eukaryota; kingdom Metazoa; phylum Chordata; class Mammalia; order Rodentia; family Sciuridae; genus Callospermophilus; species Callospermophilus lateralis. The sequence goes on along the minus strand of NC_135318.1, from coordinate 1,348,056 downwards.
CCATCCTTTGGAAAGTGTGGAGGTGATGCCTTTGGCTCTTTGGCAGGTTTGGCTGAAGATCAGCTGGGCTGGCGACATAGATGTGACTGCTGGGTAGGTCATAAAGGCGTCTCGCAGGCGGGGCGCTGGGTCCAGGGTCACCATAGGCTTCCCTCTCTCACCTGGCCCAGGGCTGGGCCCAGAGTTCCAGTCACAGGATCAGCCTGCCCTAGCACCCCACCACCCAATCCACAAACACTGCACAAATGCAGGCAAGAACATGTGTGTGCTCACACCTGTACATGCACATATGTTTGTCATGTGCCTGTGCAAACCTGTGAATAAGACATGCTCATACATATATGTGTGTGCACAGAAAATGCATACAATCACACTCTTGCAGGTGCACACACAGGCATACCTGAGCATGCACACACACGTACACATGGGATTCTCAGCACATGGAGAGGGGCAGAGATTTCCTTGTACAAATGAAGCCCCTGAATCCTGGTGAAGATGGGCCAGCCCTGAACTCTGGCAACGCCTCTTACTCTTCAAGACCCCGCGTCCAGGGTACAGAACATAGCAATCCGATGAGCGGCGGTTTGTGTCCATCAGAGTCCAGTGGCATCCAGGAGCAAATTCACACTGGCCTCTGGAGGGGTGTCCCCATTAGTGTGGTGGCCGACTGACGAGGGAGTTGGGTGGAGTCAGGCAGACTGCTGTGGGGCTGGGTTCACTGCCCTAAGCTTGAGGATGTGCACATGTCCACTGCCAGAGGTGGCAGGTGCCGGCTGGAGACCGGGGCCAGGGTGGGTCCACCACTACCCCAACAGCAGGGGTCCTCGGTGAGCCTGGTCCACCTGTCGGTCACCTGTGGGAACCCAGCCAATGTCTGCAACTCCATGGTGGCCCTGCAGGTGAGGCTGGCTACAGGGCCTCTGGCTCAGCCACTCTGGGGTGAAGCCACCAACCTGGAGATGTTCAGGCAACCTCGGGGGGCAGGCGTCTGAGGAGCTGAGACTCAGCCCTGGGGAGACGGCAGGGCGAGCAGGAGCTCCCAGGACAGTAAGGACGGCTGGACAGGCTCTCCCTGACCAGGACTCAGAGGCAATGCAGGCTGCGGCAGGAACTCAGGGTGCTCCCAGCACAGTGCTCAGTTCCCTGCCACGGGAGGGGACCAACTGCTCCTTGACAGATGCCACTCACCTTCCCAGCCACCATTAGAGGAGGGGTGGGAGTGGAAGTGGGGGCTCACTCTTTAGTGAGGCTCCAAGACTGTGCCTTCCACATCCCTGCAGTGGGGAGTCCTGGTGCCGTGGGTTTAAGGAGCAGGTCAGGCGCTGGCACAGGCCCTGGGGAGGAGGTTCTGGGCTGAGAAGTTGTGAGAAGGCTCCAAGAGGTGGACTTTCTCGAAGAAGCAGCGGGTGCCCCTGACCTAGAGTGGGAGGGGCCTGCTGGCTTGTCCTTCCCCTGGATTCCTGCCCTTTAGATTCAGCTGCCACCATCCAGAGAGGAAAAGAGAGGGAAAAGGAGGCCCCAAGGAACAGAGGAAGGGGAGTCTCAGAGGCCACTCTCTGGAGCCCACTCCCAGGGAGGCACCCAGAAACTTGACAGGTGGATGATCACTCTGAGCCTCGCTGGGAGATGCCCTGCTGGGCTGGCTCTGCCACCTGCACCCCAGCAGGCTGGTGGAAAGCTTCTCCGCCTCCAGGAACCAGCCCTCGCCAGGTGCCCACGTGTGCCGTGTGCCAAGACTGCAGAGAGAGAGCAGTGGAGTCCCAGGGGTCACGGAGCGTGCCTTGGGCGTGCCACATGAGGACTGAGGCTGCGGAGGGCAGGGGTGAGGCAGGCAGGAAGAGGAAACTCCACCTGCTTCTCCCCTCTGCAGGGTGAACCTTGCTGCAGGAAGCAGGGGACATCCCTGCCACACCCAGTAATGACAGACCCGCCTCGGCCGATGTCTCTTCCAGGAGAAACTGGCTGTGCGGCCTGCTGTGGCGGTTTGAGGGATCTTCATGCAGAGGAGAGCCAGGTCTGATTTGGCCAGGGGTCCAGCCCTGGACGCACCATGGCTTAGCCCGCTGGAGAAGCAGGGGAGGAGGAGTGGACTGCCCTGACCCTTCCGCCGCACACCCAGAGACAGAGGCAAGGAGGTATTTATGGGTTTAAAACACCATGTTTTATTTGTGGCTGAGCAGGACCTGGATACTGCTAAAGGCCCACAGGCTGGACTGGGGCTCAGAGTCCATGTGGGCCCTGCCAGGTCTCCCCTCCAGGCCTCTTTCCACTCCCTGACCAGCCTTTCAGGCCTACCTGCTCTTGCATTGCTCCCACCAATGAGAGGGGCCCTTGGCACTTCTGTGCGGTGAAGACTCTCGCTGCATTTCCTTATGGCAGGACCGGGCCTGAGTCCTGTGGGAGGAGGAGTGTCTCCTGGGAACTTCTGACCAAGTGCGCCACCGGAGGCTGGGTACTTCCCGAGAGCCCTGGTGCATGGCCTGTGGTGAAGGCCTAGGGTCAACTTGGCACTCCGGAAGTGCCCCGAATGGACAAAGGCTTGGTCCTGTGCTGTGGGTCCGTGGACATGCAGAGACTTTATGTGAACAACATCTGTTCCTCCTGTTGTGGATCAGCTGTGACGTGTCCCCTGAAAGCTCCTGTGTGAGACCAGAAGTTCAGAGGTGAACTCCTCGGGTTGTAGGAGCCTTAACCAATAAGGGACTAACCCCCTGGTAGGACTGACTGAGTGGTAACCGGAGGCTGGGGGTGTGGCTGGAGGAGCCCTCCCTGAGGGTATGTCTTTGGTGTGTATTTGGTGAGCTAAGCTAGGCTCTCTGCCCCCTGTCTGCCCTGATGTCCTGCCTCTCCTCCAGCGCTGAGGACGGAGCCACTGTCTGTGGACTGAGACCTCTGAAACTGTGAGCCCCCAAATAAGGGTTTCCTCCTCTAATTGTTCCTGTTACGCTTTCTGGCCACAGAAAGGAAAACTCTGACTGAGACACCCCCAAGTGCACTGGGCACACATGGCCCAAGCTTGCCTCTGGGCAGATTTGAACCAGGACATGGAGGTTCCCACCCTGGGTGTGAACGGGCTTTATTAGTACTCAGAGTTCCCAAGCGGATATATTCCACTGCACTTTTAGGTGAAGCCTAAAGACCAAGAGGGCTCCCTTATTCTAAGACCAGAGGCCACATCTACATAAAATTGAAGCCCTATCCACATAGGACTGAGGACACATCCACATAGACCAGAGGACACATCCACATAGACCTGAGGACACATCCACATAGACCTGAGGTCACATCCATATAGACCTGAAATCACATCCACATAGACCTGAGGATACATCCACATAGACCAGAGGATGCATCCACATAGACCTGAGGTCACATCCACATAGACCTAAAGACACATCCACATGACCTGAGGTCACATCCACATAGACCTGAGGACACATCCACATGGACCTGAGGTCACATCCACATAGACCTGAGGTCACATCCACCTGGACCTGAGATCACATCCACACGGACCTGAGGTCACATCCACACGGACCTGAGGACACATCCACATAGACCTGAGGTCACATCCACATAGACCTGAGGACACATCCACATAGACCAGAGGACACATCCACATAGACCTGAGGACACATCCACATAGACCTGAGGACACATCCACATAGACCTGAGGTCACATCCACATAAACCTGAGGACACATCCACATAGACCTGAGGTCATATCTACTTAGACCTGAGGTCACATCCACATGTACCTGAGGTCACATCCACCTGGACCTGAGATCACATCCACACGGACCTGAGGTCACATCCACACGGACCTGAGGACACATCCACATAGACCTGAGGTCACATCCACATAGACCTGAGGACACATCCACATAGACCTGAGGTCATATCTACTTAGACCTGAGGTCACATCCACATGTACCTGAGGTCACATCCACATAGACCAGAGGTCACATCCACATAGACCTCAGGTCACATCCACATAGACCTGAGGTCACATCCACATAGACCTGAGGACACATCCACATAGACCAGAGGTCACATCCACATAGACCTCAGGTCACATCCACATAGACCTGAGGTCACATCCACATAGACCTGAGGTCACATCCACATAGACCAGAGGTCACATCCACATAGACCTGAGGTCACATCCACATAGACCTGAGGTCACATCCACATAGACCTGAGGACACATCCACATAGACCAGAGGTCACATCCACATAGACCTGAGGTCACATCCACATGTACCTGAGGTCACATCCACATAGACCAGAGGTCACATCCACGTAGACCTCAGGTCACATCCACATAGACCTCAGGTCACATCCACATGGACCTGAGGACACATCCACATAGACCAGAGGTCACATCCACATAGACCTCAGGTCACATCCACATAGACCAGAGGTCATATCCACATAGACCTGAGGTCACATCCATGTAGACCAGAGGTCACATCCACATAGACCTAAGGTCACATCCACATAGATCTGAGGACATATCTACATAGACCTGAGGTCACATCCACTTAGACCTGAGGTCACATCCACATAGACCATAGGACGCCTCCACATGGACCTGAGGTCACATCCACATGTACCTGAGGTCACATCCACATAGACCAGAGGTCACATCCACATAGACCTGAGGACACATCTACATAGACCAGAGGACGCATCCACATAGACCTGAGGTCACATTCACATAGACGTGAGGTCACATCCACATGGACCTGAGGTCACATCCACATAGACCTGAGGTCACATCCACCTGGACCTGAGGTCACACCACAGAAACCTGAGGTCATATCCACCCGGACCTGAGGTCACATCCACATAGACCAGAGGACACATCCACATAGACCAGAGGACACATCCACATAGACCAGAGGTCACATCCACATAGACCTGAGGTCACATCCACATAGACCAGAGGTCACATCCACATAGACCTGAGGACATATCTACATAGACCTGAGGTCACATCCACCTGGACCTGAGGTCACATCCACATAGACCTGAGTGTGGATACGTCTCCCTGGGTCAGAGCCCTTGGGGACAGGACTGGATCTGGCATGCTCTCACTAGCCTGTGATTTCTTATATATGTTCTTACAGAGGATCCTGGATGGCAATAACCAGATTGCAAGGTTTTTTCAACACTCAGGGAGACATCTGTCCCCTCCTTCCACTGTTGGTGGTAAATAGCCCACTTGCAAATTATATTATGAACCTTAGGAAACTTAGTTCCCTAAATACTGCTTTTATGAAATGTTAAAATAACTGTCCTAGTCCCACATGGCTGTAGAACAAAACGTCTTGGACTAGGTAATTTGTAATTAATAGAAATTTATATCTCGTAGTTTTGGAGGCTGGAAAATCCCAAATCAAGTTTCCAAGACATTCAGTGTTTGGTGAGGGTGTTCCGTGCCTCCAAGACGGGTCCTTGCTGCTGTGTCCTCATTCTGCAGGAGAAGGAATAGCAGAATGGAGGAACAATGCTGTGCCCTCACCTGGCAGGGGGCAGGGCAGGAGAGGACTCTCTCTGAAGCCTCCTTCATATGAACATCCACCCCATTCAGTCGCAGACCCCCGTGGCTGAACTCCTCCCAACGCCCTCCCTCCTGACAGCCACCATCATCTAGGGGTTTACGTTCCAGCATGTGTTTTGAGGAATACACCCATTCAGACTGTAGCATTCCGTCCCTGCCTCTCTGATGCCTGGTTCTTGTTCTTCTCATGGGCAAGATACATTCATTCCATCCTGATGGCTCAAATAGCCTTGATCATTCCAAAATCAACTCCAAAGTCTAAAGTCCAGCATCTCATCTCATCAAATGCGGCTGAGAGTCCAGGTGTCTCATCCTGGGAGAATTCCCCTCCAGCTGGTGATATGGAGCATGCCATGTGCTGCCAATCACAACAGTGGGACCCATATGGGCCAGACATTCCCATTCCAAAAGCAAGAACAGGGAGGGAGGAAGGAGTGGCAGGAACCTTTGTGGCTCAGTGCTCTGTCCTCCAGGCTCACTAGGTGGGGGGTGCATGCTCTCAGCTTGGCCATGCAGATGTCTGAACCCTAGGGCTCCCACTCCCATGAATCTACTTGACCTGGTCCTAGCGGGGGCTTCCTTCAGGGGCCCCATCCCTGGGGTGGTCTGTGCCTGGGTCTCAGCAGCCTCTCAGGTGCCCTTGCCCCGACAGCTCTGCTGCACAAGATGCTCACTGCAACTGCCCTCCAGAGCTGCAGCTGGGCAGCAGGAATGCTCAGGGCAGGGCAGAGGGTGGGCCTGGTGTGAGGGTGAGGCAGTGCTGGGCAGCTTGGCCCTGGCTCGGCCCGAGGCCCTGCCTTCTGGCTCTGTGATGAGGAGGGCAGCCATGATAGATTCTGAAGTGCCTGGGGGATCAGTCTTCTCTTGTCTTGACCAGTGATTCCTGGCTTCTCTTTAGACGGCTGACCCACACTCATCTCCCTGTGACATGGCCACACACACCCTGTTTCCTCCCGAGCAGGTGTCCTCCTTTTCCCATGGATGGGTGAGGCTTTCCAGATTTTAGAGTTCTGCTCCCTTTTGATTGTCACTTCTGTCTTCCCATTTCACTAAAGGCAGTCAAGAGGAACCAGACCCCCTTCAACACTCTCTTAGAGTGACCCCTCTCAGGTTCTACCTGTCACGCAGCGCAGATATGTGGACACGCTGCAGCCAGCCATCGGCCTTTACGTAGCCAGAGTCACGGGTCCCCCTCCCTTCTCCACCAGCGTGGTTCCTGTTTCCATGGGAGACCCATCAGAATGGCCTTTCCCACCTGTATTTCCCATTCTACTCATAGATACTGTCCACGGAGCCTGGCCTTCCTCCACAGCTCTCCCACCCTCCTCCCCCTCACCAGAATCGCCCCGAATGGCCTAGTCATGACCTAGATGCATCTCTGGACACTTCTACTCCCTACGTCACCAGGTTCCAGAGCTGCTTCCCTACTTCTAACTATGGGCTGCAGCGGGACCCCACCCTTGGTGAGTATGTACCTTGTGTCACTGTGACTAAAAGGCCTGAGAGGAATGACCTAGAGGAGGGAGAGTTGATCTTGGCTCACAGTTTAGAGGTTCAGTCCACGGTTTGCTGAGCTCTTTGAACATCATGGCAAAAAGTGTGGTGGAGGGCAGCTGCTCTGTGCAGGGCATCCAGGAAGCAGAGAGAAACAGAGCTAGGGGCTCCAAGGAAGCTGCCCTCCCAGGGCATAGCCCCCTCCCCCTGGGCATAGCCCCCTCCCAGGGCAGAGCCCCAGTGACCCAGCTCCTCTGGCCGCACCTCACCTGCCTATGGCTGCCACCCAGTTGGTCCATTCAAAGCAGGATGGACGGATAGGTCACAGCCCTCACAACCAACCATTTCACCTCTGAACATTCCTGCGTCAACACAGGTGATTTTGGGCAACACCTCATATCCAAATTACACAGTGCCAGATTTCTGTCCTATTTTGATTTCAGTTCCTATAACAAACTGTCACTGATATGTGGCTTATAAACAACAAAGTCCGCTTTGTGTGTCTCTGAAGGCTGGAAAGTTCAGGATCAAGGGGTGCTAGAGATTCTGGTGCAGTTTGGTTTCTACTTCGAGATGGCGGGATCTGCTGTCTCCCAGGAGGAAGGGCACTGGTCCCATGCGTGAGGCTATGTCCTCATGACCTAAGCTGAACACCGTCACCATGTGGGCTGGGACAGCATCATGGGGGTTTTCAAGGGGGGGGTCCCAAGCTTGCAGACCACAGCAGCTACTTCCATAGGAGAGTTTGGTTTGGGGTTTGGTTTTTGCTCTTTTGCAACATACCTATGACTCCAAGTGCACTTTGGTGACAGTATTGGTTATAAATGAAACCATTTTCTGAGGAATGCGTCTGATCTATGCTTGTCTGTGAAGCTGAGCTGCTGCAGAGGCCAGGTGCCGGCGTGGAGTTTTGGCCTGGTGTGGTGTGCTGATTTCAATGGTTCTGCTGAAGCACACTTCGTCTTATGCTAAGTACTGGCCCACTTGGGTCTGAGTGCCAGTCTCGCCTAGGGCGTCCAAAGGCATGTTTGTACTTGGTTTAGTCTGTTCACTGAATGGCTGTTGTAAGTACTGGTGGCATCAAGAAAGCCACCACAAGGCTCTGGGCTGTCCCCTCTCACAGCATGTTATGCTAAGAACACACCACCGGGACTTGGGAGCAGGCCATGCTGGTTTTAAGCCCAAGACAGAGAAGGTTAGTTGTGCATGTGCTGACAGGTTTCCCTGGTTCTATCCGGGTCTCCCTGCCCCGTGCCCTCTGGGGCTGACTCTGGTAGAGGGGTCAGCAGGTGCTGCTGAAGTGGGCCTGCCCCTGGGAATGCCCATCTCTGCACAGTGTGCACCACCCCAGCTTCCAGCAGCCCCTCCACGCAGGCAGCACTCTCGGGGACCAGGCATCCAGGAGAGACTCTCTGGGGGTGGCCGTCTGCCAGCTCACTGTCACTCCTTCTGAACCCAAGAGTCCTGGCTGGCGGCTGTCAGGTGATGCTCTGTGGCCAGGTGTGACTCCCAGGGGGTTTCACCTTATCTTAGGACTGCAGGAAATGCCCACAGGTTAGCGGGAACGACGGCACTCACTCCACACGCTGAGAAGATCCAGGAGCTGGAGTTGCGAGGGAAACACTGCTGGCTTCTCCCAGAGCTCGGGTGGCATTGCTGTCAGGATTGGCCACACGGAGTGAGAGTGTGTCCTGAGGTCCACTTCTCATGCTGCCCAGGCTCCTCCTCTGAGGTTACCGAGGGCCGCACAGCAGCAGCGACGGTTTGTGTGGGGCTGAGGTCGGGCACGCCGGCTGAGCAACAGGAGCAGGCCTCTGCGTGGACCGCGACCTCTGCTGAGCAGCCCCAAGGACACAGGTCAGAGCCTCTGGCCGGGCAGGAATGCCAGAACGTCCTCTAGAGGTGCTCTGAGGTCAGCAGGCCAGCCTGTTCCTCGTGGAGCTGCTGCTCTGTGCAGATTCTGGCAGGGCCTGCCCACCCCGACTTGGCCCACACCCGCTCCCAGCACCATCTGCCTGCTCCCGGCTGGCGCTCTGTCAGCCTTCGCAGCACCGCGATGAGCCTTGGAAAGCTGGAGCTTGGCTTAGCAGAGAGATGAATTTGAAATCTTCCCTCTGGGCCCCCCTCTCTCTGTTCCCCCTCCTCGCCCCCCTCCAGGACCAATTTATCTGCCAGTCCAGCCTCCAAGTGGAGTTGGGGCCAAGTTGGCGACCTGCCCACACTTATCAGCCTCTGTGACCAGATGGCAGGAGAGCAGCCCACGGCAGACAGGACAGGGCTGGGAAGTCCCCATGTGCAGAGTGTGCTCAGCAGGGAGGTGGGAGGACAGAAGGTTCTTCCAGGCCACAGAGGAGGTGTGGAGGAGAGGGACGCCCTGTCCAGGAGGGAGACACTGAACCGTGGTGTGTGTCTGTGTGCACGTGTGTGCACGTGCATGTCACGCACATGAGCACACATACGGCTGTGCGTGTGCACACACGTTCCTGGGTGGTGGAGACAGAGTGGGAGGAGGCATTGCATACCTCCGGGCTGTGTGGAGTCCCTGTGTCTCCTGTCCTGTGGTGGCATGTGCAGATGGTCTTGGGACTTGCAGCTCGCCGTGCTTAGGGCTCTTGTCACAGTGGACACGGCATACCTGAAGCTGTGGGAGGACCAGGCCTGCCAGCGAGGGTCCCCAGTGCCGGGTTCTCATCTGCCTGCAGGATGCAAAGCACAGGCTACCCATTCACGGATGCTTCTCTCTGCGCGGGGTCCTGGTTTCTGGTGTGCCCAGGCCTCTGGACTGTGGGGGGCGCTGGAGAGGCCGGCGTAGGAGGATGAGCAAGTGTTCAGGTGGGAGGAGCCTCACAGGTCGCCCTGGTGCCACTGCGGGTCCCTTCCTGCCAGGTGACTTTCCGTGAGGTGCCCTGGGAAGGCGGTTTCCCGGACTCTGTTCTGCCTGGGTCCCCTCCCTGCCCTGACGTCTTTCCCTCTGCTCCCCAGAGGTCTATTCCTGGACTCTTTGCACCCTGGGGACAGTCCCTGGTGGTCCTGGCCACTCCCTCACAAGGCTCGCGTCTTTCTAGCTCCAGGCTGCACCCCACTGCCCAGGGACCACTCTGCTGGAGATCTCAGGAGCCCTACTCAGCCGCCAGCCAGGACTTTGGGTTCAGAAGGAGTGACACTGAGCCCTTAACCAGCCGCGGGGTGACTTTTACCCCCAGTCTGCCCCTTTCTGTGCTCCTTCTTGGGGATTTCCCTCTCTTCCCCAGTCCAAACCAGGAACTAGGGGGCCGTTCCACTCCCCGTGGTCCACCCACACCCCCTGCACGGTTCTATACCCACCGGTGTCTGAGATTCGGGTTTTCATTATCCTGGTCTCAGCCACTTCTGAAACCCAGGTTGGTCTCTTCACCCAGGGAGGTGCCCATTTACAGTGCCCCTTCTCAAGGCCTATTTCATTCACTGTCCACACTGTCCACAACGGCCTCCTTCTCACTGACCAGCAGGCATGCTGGCTTGGCTCTGTACCACCTTCAGTAGGTGTGGGAGACCAACCTTGCACCTGACTGAGTCACACTCCCTGGCTGGGTGCTGAGGGGCTCAGTCACAGAAATGTGGCAGAGCTTTCCCCACCCTTCTTGGGTTCGAGGGTCGGACTCGTGCAGGGTGTGTCTTGCTACAGCCCCATGGGTGAAGCTACGCTCACCTGTTCCTTTGTAATATAACCCCTTGCCATGTTTAGGATAGAATCTTCCATGGAAGCGCCTTGTGTGTGTCCCCTTCTCCTACTGTGCCCTTGGGTGTGGCCTACCCAGGTGTCAGTCAGCTGCTGACAGTGGACATCATGAAGATAGACTCAGCCTCCTGAAACCTGACCCCTTGCCTCATTTGAATAGCTTCTCCTCAATAAAAGGGGTCAGTGCGGGCTCTCGCGCTCTCTTCCTGCGAACCCTTAAGGTCAGAGGAGCGTCACAGTGACCCCAAACAAAGAAGCATTTGTGTCTCTTGTGGGGTTATTTTGCGCAGCCCAGTCAGCCCAGTTCAACTGGAGTGACCCCTGAGCCTTTTAGTCACGAACAGAAAACCAGCAAATAGGACCTCAGCTCTGACTTCCATGGGCAAGGCGCTCTGCCTGCTGCCCTGTCCAGAGTTGCTGGCCCTGCTCCTCACCTCAGCATCATGGCTCCCACTGGACTCCTGCTCCTGGCCATGCCTGGCCCAGCTCTGGCCTGCTGGAATCACAGCGGAGCTGCCCTCCTTTCTCTGCCACCTCCTGAGCTCTCGGGGCCAGACTATGTCACAGTTGTCTTTGTTCTGCAATCAGAGCGTGACCTTAAGTGTTGTGACAGCAGGGATGCAGCTGTCCCTGCCCCAGCTCTGACCTGAGGCTGGCTCTGAGCCCTGGGGCCACCCTGTCCTACCTGGTCTGGCTCTGACTGGTCTGGCTCTGACCGCACCCTCCCGACTGGGCAGAATTCAGACCCCTCACCTCCTGAGGCCTCCCAGAACCTCCCTCTGCTCTGCTTGACATCCCGCCAGGCAGTGGCTCTGTCCCCCTTCTGAACGCCCCAGCAGATGGGGGCAGCAGACCCAATTCAGCCCCGGCTCTGTGGTGAGCAGCTGCTGGCCTGGAAAGCCTTCCCTCAGAGCCAAGCCCAGTCTCATCTGCATCACAGTCAGCTCAGGGTGCTTTACCCAGAATCTGAGCTGGGTCCCTTCAAAGGCAGATTCTGCTTTGGAGCCTGGAACCTGCATTTCTAAGAAGCACATTTCGGGGCGTGAAGCTGGACTCAGCTCCTCCTTGTTCTCTGGACGTGGTGTCAAAGACCTCGTCTAATCCCTTGGTGCAGCTGCGCTGGAGCACAAGGCTGGGTAGTTCATGTGGAACAGAGATTTACTCCTCAGTCCTGGGGGCTGGAAAGTCCAGGATGAAGGCGAAGACCCTCTCGGCACGACCTCCCATGGCAGAGGGCAGAATGGAGGTGGGACAAACGTATGGCAGAAGAGTGAAAAGAAGCCAGCCCTCTGCCCCAAGCCCTCTCCAGACAGCTCTCGGCCCCTTTGCCAGGGCACAGCCTCATGGCCTGATTCCTCTGGGCAGCTCCCCTGCCCGGCACTGTTGCCTTGAAGGTCTTTCCAGTTCTGTGGGTCTGGGGACATATTCAGACCAGGGAAGTACCCCAGTTGATCTATGAGGTTCCACTGGCCTGGCCTAGGAGCTGCAGGTCAGGGATACGGGGTCCTCAGCTCTCAGATCTGGTCTCTGCCCCCCTGCAGCTGCAGAGACCTGGGGTGTGTGGCAGACCCCTTCTCATGTGGGGTGAGGACTCACAGCTTAGAGGACAAGAGGGCAGTCTCCACCCTGCACTTCTGACTGGCTCTGGCTTGGGAATGTGGGGTTTTACGTCCTGTCTTAGCTTCTAAGACTGATTTGAGGCTTCCATGCAGGCGTTGATGAGCTCACTGAGGTCTTGCCGTCTACTTGCCCCCTCCCTAAAGAGGTGACGGGCTGCAGCAGGGTCTTGCTGTCTCTGTTGGCTCCAGTGCCAAGGCCACACTTGGCCACGCTGGCTCTGGGCCCAGCCCTGGGCTAGGTGAGCTTGCAGGCATTGCTCCTGAGCACTTCCTCCTCCCAGGTCCCTCACTCCTGACCCTGTGGGTCTTTATGGATGTGCCACTGGGAGAGCAGTTGGTGCCCAAGCCCTGTGCTGGTGCTGCCCCCCTCCAGGTCCCTGGTGTCAGTCCCCCCAGGGCCACCCACTTCCCCAAAGCCAAGGAAAGTTCCCACTCCCACGGAGCAGAAGGGCCAGCCTTCTAGAACCTCTAGAGGAGCAAGTCCTCGAGTCACTAATGTTCATTTGTGGATGCGTTAAACGGGTCTACTGTGAAGAGGACAGAGGTAGGCCTGGCCCGGCTCCAGCGGGACCCCTGTGAGGGTGCCAGCCAGCCAACTCACCTGCGGTCCCCACCCGAGCGGAATACACCCTAAGAGAGGAAGCAGTCACTTGTCGGAATTGTGTCCAAATTTAGCCGACGGCTTCAGAGCTTTGAACTCAGGTTTTAAGAATGGCCTCTGCCAGTCTGCGGGTACCTCAGATTCCACCGACAGTGGAGAGCAGGGTTGATCTGGCAAACCAGGTGTCACGCCTGCATGAGAGGCGCTGCAGGACAGTGTGCCAGCCTCACACAGGAGCCACGTCCCCTGACAGCTGCAAGACGGAGGCCGAGTCCCCCAGAGTGGAGCTGCACTCTGGACAGTTGGACATGCCGCTGGGCACACGTCCTCCCCCCACCAGGGCCTTGCCAGCTGCCCGAGCTCCACTCTGAGAGACGGCCAGGATGTGAACCTGCCGTGCACTCATGCCTAGAGGAAGAATCCTGTTCTGCAGGGCATCTTTAGAAGGAGCCTGCATTGTAAGAGGGTGGATGTCAGTGCTTGTGGCCAAGCGTTTCCCTGGGGCTGACTGCTGGCTCTGCCATCTTTTTCTTGCTTGGCATCTGGAGACTGGGAAAGCACAGAGCTCTTCAACCCAGGAGGCTGGGATGTGCGGGGAGCTGGGCAAGGACACCAGAATGTGTGAGGGTCTTCACTCTTGCCGACCTGCCCTGCAGAGCTGTGTGTGCTGAGTGGGAGCCCAGGGGCACCCTGTCCTTCCAGCACAGGAAGCCGGAGGAGCCGTAGGGCAGGCCCGGTGACACCCAGCCCCCAGGGTGAGGAGGGCCTGCTTCTGCAGACCTGGCAGGCCGGCTGCCCCCAGGAGCCCTGACCCGCTGCTCAGCCTGTGTTGGGAGTGGGGGAGTCACAGAGTCACCTTTATGACAGGCTTTGAAATCAGGCAGAGGGTCTGGCTCCTGACCCCATGATTTTCCACCCCTTTCCCTCCTTGAGGAGAGTGGGACGGCAGCGACCTTGGCCTCGGTCTCTGTCCTCAGGAGAGCAGCAGAGCAGCCTGAGAGGGCCAGCACTTCACTGCTGTCTCTGTCCCCAGAGACGGGCCTGGGCAGAGGGGGCCCAGGGGAAGTGTGGTCACAAGGTGTGGCCCTGACCCAAGAGTAGGGGGTCCTTATAGGAAGAGATGAGGACACACACACACACACGAGACAGCCATGTGAGGGCCCAGGGAGCAGCCACAAGAGTCTCAGCAGCCTGTGGCACCGCCCTCTTGGACGGTGAGGATTTGTCCTGGTGTGGGCCGTGGTCATGGTCCCTTGTTGCTCAGCCTGAGCTGATGCATACGGCACAGCGTCTGCCTTGGGTCCCCGACAAGGACAGATCCAAAGCGATGGTGGCGGGCTCTTCCACGGGCCGCCAGGTGGGCTCTGTGGCCTGTGCTGGGAAGGGCTCGTGAGCGCCTCTTTCAAGTAGGGCTTTCCTTCCACCTGAGGACCCCTGGGCCCAGCTGCCATTCCAGAAGGAGCCTGGGCCACAGCGAAGGGCCACGTGGGCACACCTGCCCAGCAGGCTCACCGGATGCCATTCCAGAGTCTTCCAGGTGAGTGGGAGGCCAGAAGGTTCCTTCCCCAGCACCTGGGTGTCGTCAGGTGAGGAAGCTCCTCTCCTTCAGTGGAGCCTGCATCTGGTCCCTGGCCCTGGCCTCGGGGGTCTTGAGTCTCTCCCTCTGTGTTGGGCTGTCCTGCAGCTGTGGGCCACTGGAGTGCTGGCCCACTGTGAGCCTCACCACTGCTCACCCCAGGAGCTGCACAAAGTGCAGCTTCATCTGTGGCGACAACAGGGCTGACCAGCTGAGTCCCAGCTCACACCTCGGGCCCCACTGTCCTGGGCCCGTGACTGCTGTAACAGGTGGCCGTAACGTGCGCCTGCATCTTCTGCGCTTCACTTCTGTGGTCCCATGAACTCCTCCTCTTCTGTGGGTCCTATGTCCCTCTGCATCCCTCTTACAAGGACACCTATGACTGAGTCAGCGTCCCCAGATGACCAGAACCGTCTTCTCCTGTGATATTTACAGAGACCCTCCTTCTAGTTTCTGGGGATTGGGACCTGTCACCTCAAGGCCACCCTGTATAGGAAGGCTAGAGCTGCCACCTTCAGAGCAAAAACCTGGGTGACCATTGAGATTAGGTGGGGCATTTCCAGCTATCTGACCATAGGCCTGTGTTCTGCTTGTTGGGACCTCGGTCTGTCCACCCATGAGTGGGAGACCACTAGCCTCCTCAGCATTCTTAGGTTGTGAGGTCAGGCACATGGAGAGCCGGGCAGTGCCCGATGGATACATGGCCTGGGTGGGAGCTGCCCCCTCTCCTGTCCTCAGCTGGGTCACTGGAGATTGTCTTGCCCTCACCCCACTCTGCAGAGGTGACCGGCTTGTTCCTCTGTGTCTTGTGTGGACCTTAGTCTCAGGTTGGGGTCTCTGGGGGGATTTTTCCATAAGGAAATGAAGTGCAGTGATCGAAAGCCCACCCAGGGCACTCGAGGTGAGCTCCGGATGGAGAGCGGGCTGGAGACGGGGGCCAGGCCTGTGCGGAGGAGCTGTGGGAGGCCGGCCTGCAGCCCCCGCGCTAATGAGCCCGCAGAACTCCCCTCTCCGGATGGAGCTGCTGTGAGCCGCCAGCCTGCTGAGCTTGGCTTTCTGCTCTCCTCTTTCCATGGCAACGGGGAAAGGGGGCCAGGATGTGGCAATCTGCAGAGGCGTGGGCGGGCTGTCTGCAGGCAGTGCGGCTGGGAGGAGGAACCCGAGGACAGCAGCCCTGGCTCCAGCCGTCACCACAGGCCCGGGAGCTCCTGGAATAACACCGCATGTCCATCTTCCCGTCCGCCCTGGGTAGCCGCAGAGGAAGCTGTGACAGAGGCAAAGCAATGTGCCTGCGCCATCCAGCTAGTTAACAGGCCATTTGGGGGCTTCTGGGGTGTGGCCGTCCTCAGGGAGCCCTTCACTAGCCTTGGAGTTTCCTGAATCCCAATTGGATTGACCAAGGCCCTTGTTGGAGCCACAGGACAAAGCCATTCATCAGTGTGATACCAAGGAACGCTCATGGGCGACAGGATTTTAGGAAATCCAGGGATCTGAGGACATCCATGCACCCTGGGTTCTTGTCGAGTCAATCAGCACTTTTTTAGTCAGGAGCTATTGTCATGTGGAAATGGCTTGTTCACAGGGGATTTAAAACCCCAGTGTAGCCAGTCATTGCTGCAGGGAGGAGTTGGGAGGAGAGGCAGGCCACAGGAGTTGGCTGCAGAGTCAGGAGGAAGGTCTTGGCCCAGGGCTGCCTCTGGCCTGACCCTGCCTGGCCCCCCACGGGGAGCTCCGTGTCCTGCACAGACTGTGACCTGCTGCCATGGAGAAGCTTTCGCCCTGGCTGAGGCTACTTTTGCTGGTTCCAGATTGGCTGTTTGTGGTTCCTGCCCAGATCCCTAATTCTGCTCATGTCTGCTCCACAGAGAAATGACTGTCCCTCTTGGATGAAAAACACCCTTGGCATGTGGAGTCACCTCCTGAGTGACCCCCAAGGACGGGGGCAGGCCTGGTTCCCCCGCCTGCTGACCAGGGGCAGATGGCCTGCAGCTTGGCCTGGGCTCCCTACTCAGCCCTCAGCATAAATAAGCCAGGAGGATGTCCCAGGTGGTCAGGCCTAGAGGCTCCTGGGAGAGGCCCCCTGCAGGGAGGGACTTCAGAAATCAAGGGGGAAGAACATCTCAGGGTGCCAGACGTTCCAACAAGAGGAGACCTGCAGACAGGAGTGTTGAGATCCACTGTGGGAAGAGCCGGGGCTGCCTGCCTCCCCCTCCCCAGTCACCCAGACTCGCCTGCCTGCTTCTGGAGCAGGATGTCCTGCCTGAGGGTTTGGAGGCTGGAGGCTGGAGGCTGGTGGCCGGCTGGTTGCGAGGCAGCCCCTTCCGTGGGGACAGCTTTACTGGCAGAGTTCACGGCTGACATGTAGCTGAAGCCTCTTGCCCCTCGGAGCCTCCGGAGCCAACGCTTGAGGCTGCTCCAGCCACACCTTTGTTTTGGAGGCTCCCGCTGATGGGGCTGCCAGGATTGGGATGTGTCCTAGACCAGCTTCCTGCAGGTCCTGGGGTCAGGAGAGGCTGGGTCTGCAGGAGCTGTAGGAGGCGGGCTCCCTGCAAGCACAGGCCCAGACGGCACGCGTGCTGAGCACCCACTGATGCTCTGCTGGGCCAAGCGCACGTTCCCTTATTTTAAAGCTCTCATTCTATTTTACATTTCCAGGCTGCCTCTTGTCATGACTTGAATCTGAGTGTGTAATAATCTGAAGCCCGAAGGCTGGGTAGATTTTTCTTAAAGCTCCATCTGCTTTTTAATTAGTGCAGATTCCTCCAAGATTCTCACGCTAATTGCTCATCAGTCTCGGTTCTGGGTGCTCTGAGGGCTGCTCCGTGCTTGTGGGCCACAGCAGCGGGAAGGGTGCCAGGGCTGGGGTGTAGCCACGGACCACAGTGACCAGGCTGAGTGGCAGAGCTCCTTGCTGCTCACCAGGCCCCATGCAGCAGGTTGATCTCAGGATCTTACACACAGGCACCAAAGCACACGGGTTTCCCCTGCCACGGGGCCGAGAGCAAGCTGAACACAGAAGGGCTCCTGAGGCCAGTCTCCTGGGGGTGGGGTCTAGACAAGGACAATGACGGCCTACAAGGCAGAAACCCAGCCCTGACTCTTCCCAGACCCTACGGGGGGCGTCCTGGGGTCTCCACCTGTGTGCTCAGCTCCCCGGTCACTTGGAGGAGGCCAGCGGTGGAGGGCACCCAGGGCAGTGTCCACACCAGCCCTGCTTGTGGTCATTCTCAAGCCAGTGGCCTCCTTGAGCACAGTAACGCCTGCTCAGCGTCCTTGAAATCAAGTCGTACCTGCCAGGGAGAAGTTAGTCCCCCTCCCGACACCACTGTGGGGTCATCCTGGCATGGCCTTTGGTTCCTGCCCAGGGGAAGCCTGCCCTTTGTTAGGGTTTGTAAACAAGTCAGGATGGCGCCTGGCAAATTTCAGAGTCTGTAAACAAGTCAGGATGGCGCCTAGTATTTTGCCAGAGGGAGTGGTTTGTGAGGTGGCGCCAGCGAGCCATTAAGTGTGGAGATTCCTTATTGGTTGACTGCTGTATCTAGTTGATGTTAATTAGATAAGCTGTGTGTGATGTATATATACCCCTCCTGTCCTACAATGAACGGCTCCCACTCCTGCTGTATCAATCTACACAAGTTGTTCATCACCCCCCGGTTATTTTGCTGCAGCCGGGCTGCGGCAGCCCTTGGAGCAGGGGATCGCAGATTTTGTTTGGCTGTGTGTTGGAGATGAAGCCCAGGGGGGCCTCCTCAGCCCTGCCCTCCTCTTTCCTCCAGGGCCAGTCTCCTGCTGGCCATACACGTTTGGTTGCTTTGTCCTGACTTACAAGAGGCAGGAGGCCCCTTGGTCTGCCTGCCCTGGGGTCCAGAATCAGGAGCCAGTGCAGCTGGTCCTTGATCCTCCTCTGCAGCCTCCAGTGCCTGGCCCTCAGTCGGCTCAGCATTCAGCAGAACTAGGAGGGGCCGTTCACTGTCTTCCGGAGCAGCGCCCAGGGTCAAGGGTCATCACGCCCAGCTCCTTGCCTCCCGGCACCCGACGCTCTCCTTGGAAGCAGCGGGCTCCTTCAGGGTTCACCTCTGTGTCCAGTGATGTGCTCCTGCCCTCACACTGGTGGAGGTAGCTGATACTGTCTGGCTGGAAGGCGGAAGAGTCCTTCCTCAGCGCCTGGCTCTGCCTCCCTCCGCCCCGTCCAGGCAGAGGTCAGCAGCCTAGCCAGACTCTGCCAACTAGGCCTGCAGCTCCTGTTCCCTTGGGGGCTCAGTGCCCTCCGAGCAGGCCCCCTTCCTGCACAACTCAGTATCCTGTCGGCAGGCTGACTTCGGGAGGCGGATCTACTGACCAGCTGCTCGCCTGGGGCCGCTTGAGGACGCCTGGTCTCTTCAGAACAGCCTCCTCCAGGCCTTGGCCTCTGGGTGGACCCAGGCGGGGTTGTGGGGGGGGCATTCTGTTCCCATCTTCGCAGCCCCGACCCTGCCCCGGGCTTCCACTCTGAGCCCCTGGGGCCAGGGCCTCTCGGGCTCAACTTCTTGAGAGCCTCCCTGGAAGCCGGCTCTGCGTGTGTGGTCCTCCCAGAGGAAGGTGTGGGTGCTGACCTGGGGAGGTCCCGGGATCCCAGTCCTGTGCTGTCTCACCACTCCACTTCATCGCAGCCCTCTCCCCGCCCCAACTGTCCACTAAGACTGGGCCTGTCTGCCCACCATGGGCCCCATTTGTCCTACATTCACAACCTTGCTGTTACCTGGCACCCCAGCACCTTCTCCTCACACACTCACACATGCTCACACACTCACACACACACACACACTCATGCACACCCCCCACCCTCATACACACACTCCCACGCACACAATCACACACACTCATGTACACCCTCACACACATACTCATGCAACCCTCACACACACACTCACATACTCACACACACACACACACACCCTCATGCACACACACATACACACTTACACCTTCACACATCCCCTCACATATACTCATATACACACTCACAAACACCCTCACACACACACCCTCACACCCTCACACACATTCAGTCATTCTCTCACATAATTATACACACATACTCATACCCTCACACACACACACATTTTCACACACATACTTGCACACACACATTCATATACACACACTCTCACACACATTCACACCCTCACACTCACATACTCATATACTCACATATACCCTCACACATACTCACACATATTCACACACACTCTCACACACACATGCACACCCTCATATAACACACACTCAGATACACACACATACTCACACATACACTCACACACACATACTCACACACTCATACTCTCACACACACTCATACTCACACATACATACACTCATACACACACATACACTCACACATACACTCACACACACTCAGATACACACATACTCCCACACTCACACATACACACACTCATACTCACACACACATACACTCACACACACACTCACACACATACTCACACACACACTCATACTCACACACTCATACTCTCACACACAGACATTCACACATACACTCACACACACACTCACACACATACCCTCACACACACACACATTTTCACACACATACTTGCACACACACATTCATATACACACACTCTCACACGTGCTAATAAACATACACTCATGCACACCCTCACACACATTCACACCCTCACACTCACATACTCATACACTCACATATACCCTCACACATACTCACACATATTCACACACACTCTCACACACACATG
Organism: Callospermophilus lateralis; assembly: GCF_048772815.1. Lineage (NCBI taxonomy): Eukaryota > Metazoa > Chordata > Mammalia > Rodentia > Sciuridae > Callospermophilus > Callospermophilus lateralis. Next base: position 1,327,720 of record NC_135318.1, on the reverse strand, counting down.
CACACCCTCATATAACACACACACTCAGATACACACACATACTGACTCACACATACACTCACACACACATACTCACACACTCATACTCTCACACACACTCATACTCACACATACACACACTCATACACACACATACACTCACACACACATACTCACACACTCACACATACACACACTCATACTCACACACTCATACTCTCACACACAGACACACACTCACACACACACACTCACACTCTCACACACACTCACACTCTCACACACACCCATGTTGCACGTCGTCACTGACTGCATCATGACCCTCTCTGAATGCTGGGTTGGAGCTCGACTCCGCAGGGCACCTGGACCTGGAGCTGGGTCTCCAGAGGAAGTGAAGTTTGGGGCACAGGTGGGCCTCATCCACACGACTGTAAGAGGGGAGATGGCCAGAACCGGCCTGCACAGAGGAAGGGCCCTGAGGACCAGAGAGGAGTGGCCACCAATCGGGAAGGCACCTCGTCAGGTTCCGACTTGGACTCGCCGGACGATTGGAGCCGCTGGTCATCTGTGTGTCCTCAGGGCAGACGTCTACCCAGGGCCCTTCTCAGGGTTACACCAGGCTGGGTTTAAGATAACCTGTGACCCGTACGACTCTTCAGGTCCTTTGAAGATGAAGCCCTTATCAGACAGATGGCACCTGGGTTCTCCCGTTCGCCAAGTTGGTGACCCCTCCGTCATGCAGTCTGTCAGTTGGACGCAGTTCTACTTATTAGCGTCCTTCTGTTGCCTGTGCTTTGGTTTGCAGCAGTTGGATGATTTTGATTTGGTCTTGGTGACTTGAGTGTCCCTAGAGATCCAGCTTAGTTTGCTGTGTGCTGTGCCTAGTAGCCTATGGCAGTCCGCTTTCTTTCTGTGTCAGCAGATGTGACCTCTTTTCTCTAGTTTCTGATTTATCTGAGCCCTTACCCTCTTCCTTATTTTAGCAAACACTCTCCCAATTTCCTTTATCTTAGAAGAAGCTTTATTAGTTTTGTTCATTTTTCTACTCCAATTATTTCTGCTCTGATCTGTATTATTTCCTTCCTCCTGTTAACGTAGGGCTCGGTTCTTGTCTTTACTGCACTAGGAAGTGTAAATCAAGTTGCTTATTTAGGACCCTTTCCTACGTAGAGCATCTCCCCATGAGCCTCCCTCTTAGTGCTTCTCTGGAAATATCACCTAAGCTTTGGTGTGATTTGTTTCCTTTTTCATTCTTCAAGAATCATTTTTATTTCCCTTTGATTTCTTCTTTGACTTGATAATTGTTCAAGAGTGTGCTATTTAATTTCTACATATTTGTGAATTTTTCAGCTTTACTTTTGCTATTGATTTCTTGTTTCATTCCACTGTAGTAAAAATATATATTTGCTACGATTAGAATCTTAAATTAAGCAACACTTGTTTTTGAGCAAATACATCAACTATTCTGAGAAAAATTCATGTACAATTGGGAAGAAACTGTGTCCTGGGCAGGAGGTCCTGTGAGACAGGAAGGTGCCTGCCGTCTGTATTCCTTACTGACCTGTCTGAAGGCTCTGTCCACTATTGAAGTGGAGCACCCGAGGACCTGGTGCGGCCGCATTGCCGGTCTTCATTCAGTGTGTTTGTGTCTTCACGTGTCCTGCTGCTGTTGGGTGCACGTATGTCAAGAGTCACAGCGTCCTGGTGGCTCGACCCTTCTACCCTTAAGGGTCTGTCCCGTGGTCGTTGGATGGAAGGCTCATTGTGTCTCATGTCAACACAGCCACCCGTGGGCTCTGTCCCTTGGCTGTCCGGCTGTGTGTCTTCAACATGAGGGAGCTTCTGTCCACACGTGGAGTTGGGCCTCACCTTCGTGCCTGTGCGGCCACTCTGGGCCTTCATGATGTCTGCATTTGCTGGTGTCCCCTCGGCCACGCCACCTTTAATCCATTTGTGGTTGAGCGCTGATCGATGGACAGTGTCCGCCGCTGACCTGCTGGGGGGCTCTCGGCTGGTTTTGTGGTAGTTCTGGCCTTTCCTCTCCTGCCGTCTGCCTCAGCACTCGGTGGCTGCTTGTCTATACTCAGGCTCCTTTCCCTGTCTTTTGTGGGTCTCTGCATGTACCTACAAAACACCTTAAGGCCGCGGAAGTCTAGCTGGTAACCACTGGGCTTCATCGCATCCTTTGCTTTACCGCCCAACCCGGGGGCTGTCATCATTTACATGATTGATACTCTTTATCTTCCAGTGGTTTTAAAGTCCCAGTTATTTTACTGGGTTTGCACTGGAGTTCAGAGTGACCTGCCCGCTGCCGTCACAGCAGGGCAGTGTTGAGGTTGGTCTGTTGGCAGGCCTCGTCGGCCCCGCTCGGACTTTCTGTGCTGTCCTGCAGCTGACCTGCATCCTCCCGTTTCCCCTGCAGACCTCCTCCAGGGCAGACCAGTAAAGTGCCGCAGCTTGGCTCCCCTGGGAAGTGCTGGATCTCGCCTGCGCCGCGGGACGGGCGGCTTCAGCAGGGAGCCTTGGGTCACCGATGTTCCTCCTTCTCTGTCTCTCAGCACTTCATGGAACAATCCCACTTCATCTGACCTGAGGTTTCTGCTGAAACGCTCTGAGGGAGGCTCCCGTGTGTGTGAAACTGCTTTTCCCTCCATGTTTCCGGAATCGCCTCTGCCATGTGACTGTTTGGATGGGTCTTGAGGGGGGCTTCTTTTGGTTCATCTGATTTGATGTTTGTGGGCTTCCTGGATCTGGGTATTCATTTCTTCCCCCAACCTGGGAAGTGTCCGCTCATTATCTCTTGGAATAAGCTTTGGTTCCTTCTTTCCTCCTTGGAACTTTAGCAGTGCCTAGTCTCTGTGGGTGGTGGCTTTCGATCACTTCCTCCTCCTTCACCTCCTTACTTCCTCTTTCTTTTTCTCCTGTTTCCTTTCTCTTCTGACTGAAGTGGTCTCACGTGGGGCCCTTCCTCCTTCTCCAGGGACTGAGATTGAAGTCACTTGGGGGAGTCCCTTCTGAAAGTAGAACTCGCGTCCCATCCCACAGGAGGATTAAGAGGCAGATCCCAACACGCTGAACAAGAGAAGCAAAAGGAATGCATGCCAAGTGTATCATGGTCAAGACAAAGGATGACTTTGGAAGTATTAGGAGAAAAGTGGTTTTTCACATACTTGGGAACCTCCATAAGAGCAGCAGCAGATTTCCCAGCCGAAACCTTATAGTGCGGGGTCCTCTGGGGCAGGACGCGGTGGGGGAGGTTCTTCCTGGGGTGGGTGGACTGGGAAGATGAAGCCCAGGGTGGAGCTGCCTGGGGCAGGGTCACGACTTGCCCAGACCCAGGTCATGATCTGGGGTTTCATTCTAGGCTTGGCTGATGGAGCCTGGGTCTTGGTGCCCCTTCTGACACCCAGTTATTGTTCCTTTCAATAAATTGTTTTGCAGGTTGCAGCAGCCAGAGGTGTTCTGGGCCACTCGCACCAGGAGCCTGAGGGTGCGGCGCCCCTATCTGCTCTTACCTTGCACTCCCTCCTCAGGAACAGCCTCGGGACCTTGGAAGACCACAGCAAGACCTCGTTGTCACCTGGCGCCTCTCCCATTTAGCACACCCCAATCTGCTTACCCTGAATTACAGCCCCACATCTCCCAATCTCACCCACAGCTACACTTATCTTCTTGAAAATTATGTATTTAGCAAAAATATGTAGAGAGCCTGCTGGGTACTGGAGCCCAGGTGGGTCCCCTGAACGTGCAGAGCACAGTCTGTTTCACAGTCTCTGCTCCACATTTACAGTCTCTGGATTCTTATCCCCTGACTTCCACACAGCTGGGTCTTCCTCCCGGTTGACCTTGGACTAAATGCCTCATCCTCAGAGAGAGCTCTCTTGACCAGTGACTTAACATGAACACCAAGGTGTATGTGGAGCCGGTCACTGCCCATCCCATGCTCCTGCCTCCGGCTGGATCATGTTCTAGAGTGTCCTGATCCACATACACTGCTTGAGGCCACAGTGGACATCAGATTACATCCAGAGCAGCCAGTACTTATTCTCTGGAGAAAGATTTCTACTCAGCAGGTTTGTAGAGAGGGGGCAGGCCCTGGGCAGGGGCGAGAAAACAGCCTGTGGACACATGGGAATGGCCCTGCCTAGCCGCCTCCTTACACACTTACCACCCTGGCTCACCGTTTACTAGCTCCTGAGAATGAGAAGTGGCTCAGGTGGGCCTTGAAGATATCCAAGAGTCATTGTCACCAGTGGATTATGGACTGTCACAGTAGGACAGGATCAAAGAGCATATTAGAAGAGAGAGTTTTCAAATCACTTCCAGATGATCTGTTTTGGAAATTGGACATGGACCTATGCCCCATCCTGGTTCTCCACAAATGCAGTGGGCTGGTGGCTGGATACTGCCCCGAGCTCCCTCTGCTACCCTTAAGAGTCTGGAGTTGAGGGTACCCCCAGGACACTTGGGGGAGGACTCTCCCCCACTTCTCTGCTCCCAGTGCGGCTGCTCCTTAGCTCTGTTAGAGGAAATCAGAGCCTCCTTCTCCATGATCTTTCCAACTGGGCCACAGCTCACAGGGGGAGGCTGCATGGTCTGGATGTCTGCTTCCCAAGGTCACAGGATGATGGCAGCAGGAAGCTGAGGCCAGCCAGGGGGGTGTAAGCGTCTCTGCTACTGACCTGTCCAGAGCACCATTCCTGTTTGCCGCCTGACTTGGGGCTGTACTAGAAACCTGTATAAGTGGAACTTCACTGAGAGCTAAGGAAGAGAGGGAAGAGCCACTTCCCACACCACGGCGAATCCCACAGGGTGAGTGATCTCTCTCCCACATTGTGGGAAAGGCAGTAGCCCACTCAGGACCCCTGGCCCCATCCACCTGGCTTGGAGCTGGCTAGAGGCTGGTTCCCAGTTCTTACTTGGCTGTAGAAGAGAACGGTGTTTTCAAGGTCAATGACGTTATTACAGATGACATAATCAAAGTCTTCTCAGGTGTATTCAGTACAGTTACAACTGCGTGTAAGAAGACCCAGGTGATGACCTGGGACCGGCGAAGTCCCCCGGTCTGTGACAGTGGCACCATCCGGATCTTCCCTCTGAGCAGGATGGTGCCATGAGCCAAGCTGAAGAATCACTAAGATGCAGGCTCCTGTTGCTGTCCCCTGGGGGCAGAGTTCTACTTGTGCTGTGTGTTTGTCACAGTGTTTGAGAGGAGGTCTCGCCTGGTCGGCACCTGCGTGGAGAGCACGCCCAGTCCCTCAGTAAGCCTGCCCTGAGCAGGACGCAGGCCTTGCTCGGGGTCTCCCGGGGAGTGACAGGAGCTATTTTGGCTATTTGGGGGGCTATTTTGGCTTCCAGGACCAAAGAAGCGTGGGGTGTCCCAAGGCATCAGGGTGGAAGTCTGGGCTCTCCTCAAGCGCCCCCTGCAGCAGGCAGTGACGTCTCAGAGGGAGGCCGGACGGGCTGGTCTCTGCATCCTTTCCAAGCCTGAGTCCCACACAGAGCCTTGACACTGCTCTAGATTAGATGCGTAGCACACACCACACGCTTCCTCGTCTCTGAGGGTAGTGCCAGGGAACACAGGCCCCCTCCTCAGCACTTGCTCCAAGGTCAGGTACCTAAGAGCACCATCTGTGGCCCCCATCCTCAAACGTATCAGAAGCTACTGCAAACAGAAGTCTGTCTTGCTTTCTGCTTCCCCCATAGAACCCTTTGGAGTGCTGTGTGCCTCAAAAGGAAGACAGAGAGCCGAGCCGTGGATCAGGGTGGGGTGTACGACTGAGGGACCTGCTCCGTCTCGCGCCATCTGCCTGAATACTGAAGCCTCATGTGGGGGGGGGCACTGCTCAGCTCGCCTCAGTCCAACCAACACCTGGGCCTGGTGAGTGTCCTGTGTGGTCAGTCACTCCAGAGCTTAGGGCTGAAACAGAAGCCTTGAGACGGAGCTTCTCGACATCGGTGCAGGTGGGGTGGGTGGGGGGCTGCACACAGGTAAACCCACCGCAACGCCAGCTTCACCGAGTGCACGCTTCCCCCACCCCTGAGCTCGGCACGCAGGGCCCCGGGGTCTCATGTCTCCCTTGTGACCCTGGGGCTGACGGGGCCAGCACTGCCGGGAGGTTCATGTGGACTGCGTACGGCTGGCCTGGGGAGCTGCAGAGTTCAGAGTTCAGTATATGGTTTCTCTCAGACATGTGTGGATTTCACGCTGGTAAAGCTGAAAAATCATACCTCAGGACTCTGCAGGTCAGGGACCGTCTGTGTCTCCCAGCTTAGGAACCCAAGGCGGCTCACCGGGTCCCCTGACTGGGCACCACAGGCTGCTGCGCTCTCAAGGCAGCCCAGAGAGGACCCCTGTAGCCCTGAAGACCTCGGGTGCTGGCTGGCTGCTGCCAGGTTCTGGGCCTCTGGCTCAAGATGGCAGCAGGCTGTCCTGAGAAGACTCTGGAAGCCCGAACTGGTGAGGAAGACCCAGAGCAGGTTTTTCTTGTGACCCAATCTCAGGTGTGGCACTTACTCTGCTTTATCTTAGAACTGAGTCACCGGGCCCAGTCCACCTGCAAGGCAAGCAGAACCAGAGGGGCACAGACACCAGGTCCTGGAGACGGTGACCTGTCACTCTGTGAGTGGCTGGGATCACAAGGGACAGTGTGTCTTTGTTCCTGGCCCTGAGTGGCTTAGTGACAACTTAGTAGAAGAAGCAGGTAGGTTGGCACATTTATTTTGATAAGCGCTACAAACATTTAGAAAGTGTGACGGTGGCCCACGTGGCCCAGGGAAGGAGCGAACCAGCTCTGCTGTCAGAGGGTGGGGAGAACTTTCTGGAAGAGGGGAACTGCAACCACTGTGGGAAATGAAGAGCCCACCCAGCCCTGCAAGGGTGGGTGCAGCTGGCAGCCCCAGGGGCCACAGGCTCCTTCTCCTCATCCAATGCCCCCGAGAACGTCAGGGTTGGCGTGCCGAGTGCTGTGGCTCTGGCAGCAATGTTACTGTTGAAGTCAAGAGGAGCGTGTGTCCGCGCCCGCCGAGCTCAGTCAGCCGCACTGCGCGCTTGCCAAGATGGCCTTGTAAACATCAAGTTTTGAGGAAGTGCAGGGAATTATGTTAATCATATTCCTGAGAGCACTCGAGCAAGGGCTGTTTATCGAAAATATTGACAGGATGAAAAAACTGTTGGAGTGATCATTCCTCGGGGCTTTCTGGGACGCCACGGGGATGTGAGGGCTGTTTTGACGCTAGGATGGGCTGACAGATCAAGGATGCTCGCGTGACGTGAGGGGCACGTGGGGCTCTGAGCAGCAGACCTTGGGAGGAAAACACCCTCAGGAGGTCACTCTGGTCCTGGGGGGCTGTGGCCATTTTCTCACCCAGGAGCAGGGGACTGTGGCTGGCTGATAAGGACGAGGTCATTCGGATGCCGTCCTGCAGGATCTTCAGGGAGGTGGCTCAGGGGCTCAGCTGCACACACTGGGGGAGCGTGTCCAGGCTCTGTGTGGGCCCCTGGATTTCCAGATCCGGTCTGTTCCTCCCCAGTGAACTGCAGGAGTTCACCACCTGCCTTCCCAGGGCATGCCCCTGCGCCTGCAGGCTGCGTAGCCGCCCCTCTGATGACCAGGGTCAGAGAGATGCGGGTGAGTCGTGGCCACAGGCTCAGTTCTCGGAGGGCGTTGGGAATCTGCAGCCCAGCTGGTCTCTGGATGAAGCCTCTACCGTGATGTCATGTGTGTGCAGCTTGGAGGACAGGCTCCCAGCTGAGACCCCGGCTTTGACTCCCAAACCAGCCACTTCCTGGAGTCTGACCCTGGGTCAGTGCAGGACATGATTTGCACCGTGAGAAGTCCCGCTCCACCCTGGGATCGTGGGTTAGGGTTGGCTCAGAGGTTCTGGGTGATGGTGGCATTCCTGCTCTGGGTGTGCTGACCAGTGTGGACATTAGCCTCTCTCAGTGTGGAGAGTCTTAGGGAAGCTGTGAAGGGAGTCCCAGAGGCAGCAAATGTGGGCAGCGACAGGACCCTCCTGGACAGGGCTCTAGCTGCTCCATCTGTCTGCATGCTCATTTCCCCCAGTGTGTGCGTGTGGCAGGAGAGGCCTGCCCACTGGTACTGACCTTTCCCTGCCCTAGGGCGGCCACTCAAGAGAATCTGACGTGGACCAGCCAGGTGAGCCCATCCAGGTACAGTCAGCGGGGCCTGGGGCCCTGGTCTAGGAGACCCATTTCTCTGAAGAGGAGCTGTTCTCAGAAGCGGGGCACACTGAGGAGCTGGCCCCCCACACAGGGTCTGCCGCATGTCGGGATGTGACTCATGACCCTGAAGTGCGTGCCACCTGGGGGGTGGGGAGCAGGTGAGGGAGCTTCATTAGGTCAGGTTCCGCCGGGACATTTCCATGGGGGAATCTGTGACTTCTTTAAAAATCCTGTAAAGTTACTTCTTTATTATAAAAGAATGTGTTTTAAAACCTGAAAGTTTCAAGAAATATGCAGAGAAGGCATTTGCAGCAGTTGGTGGTGCAAGGCTATTGGACATACTTATCACTCTGCTTGACAAATTTTCTGTGAACTTGAGAGTGAGGCAATGGTAGCGGAGCAAGGTGTCAGGAGGGTCAGTGCCAATGGAGAGAGGCCACCTTAAAAGGGCTTGTGCGGGAGGAGAGGTCAGATGTCCTGTGCAGAGCCGCTGCTGGGTTCCCAGGAGAGGGGAAACCTGTCCTGGGGCAGAAGCTGTTGTCTGCTCCCGTCTCGGCTCAGCCCCACCTGCTCTGCAGGAGCCCCCTGCTGCGGTGCTCCTGGGAGCTTTGGTTTCTTTGCCATTCCCGGGGCATCGCGCCTGGACTAACAGGTCCCCTGACTCACACCGGGCAGCGATGCTTCCCCACATCTGACGGCTTGCCCCTGCCTTCTCAAGGCCCTGCACTTACTCCATGACTCTAGGGGCCTGTGCCTATCAGCCAGCCCTGTCCTTCACCTGCATTCTGCTGGACCTGCTGGTGCTGTCTGCTGGCCGGGCAGCTCTGGGATGCCGCGGGTGCTCCGTGGGCGTGTGGGCGCTCTAGTGGTGAGAACCAGGGTGTGCTCAGACAGCTGAAGGCTCCTCTCCTAGGTCTGGTGGAGGCGGAGTGGAGCAGCTCTTTTGGGTTTTGCTTTGCTTTCTCTCCACACTGGGACTCACATTTGCGTCTTGGTCTGGGAGGCTCTGTCCCTGGAGACACACTTCATCGGTAGCATCTCTGACGCGTCCCCTGATGCCTTCCCTCACATGGTGTGTCTCCCTGGAGGCCCTTGGCTCTGGTGCAAGCAGGATCGGGCAGGCCCACTCTGCCCCTTTACCCAACATGCCCAGGTGTGTCTCAACCCCAGGGGAACAGCGGCTTGACTCAGGCAACCTGTCAAGTGGCTGTGACTGACAGTTGTTGGACCCTCCGTCCAGGTGTGGGCTGCCCCTTCTGGACACTGCCCTGACTCTCAAGTCCAAGGCTGATGGAGCGTTTATTGGGCATCTGCTACCTGCTGGGCTCAGCCTGGTCACTTCCATATTGGCTACCTCACCTGGTGTCCGTATTAGAGCCTGTATTTTCATCGCTGGGAGACAGGACTCAGGGTGATTAATAAGCTGTCAGATTGTAGACTAACCTGTGCTGTGACGTGCTCAGACAGTCAGGTCCGAAGAGACAGGGCCAAGCGCACCCACCAACGCTGGGTTCTCAGCCAGTGTGGTGCCCACCGCCAAACCCTCCCACCAGAGTCTGGCGTCACCCTGGGTCTTCCCACCCACCAGGCCACCAGCAGGTGCACTGGCTCCACCACCAAGTTCCGGAACCCCAGGCCTTCTCTCCCGCTCCCTGATGCGGTCAGGCCCGCTCTGCCTCAGCTCCTGCTGGGCTCTGGTAGCAGCTGTGGTCCTTGGTGGCCCATGAGACATGTCCCTCCTCTGCTGGAAATCCTCCTGACTCTCCCTCGCTCCAGGTCACGGGGCAGCTCTGACAGCTGCATCCCCTGGCTCACCCATGCCTGCAGGGCCCTCCCTGCCCGGCCCTGCCCGGCCCTGCCCAGGCCCGGCTTCTGCTCTCTAGGTCCCCCTCTGTCCCCAGGCCCAGCCAAGTCCGGGCCCAGCTCTGCCTTTGTTACCACTTCCTGGAGTATTTTTCTCCAAGCTAGTCACATGGCGGTGTCTCAGCCGGTGTCACTCCCAGAGCTGATGTCCCTCCAGAGCCAATATCACCCAGAGATGTCGCCTCCTGAGGCAATGTCACCCTCAGAAGCAGTGTCAGCCACCAGACATGTCACCCCTTGAGAAGATGTCACTCCCAGAGGAAACATCAACTCCAGAGGTGAGGGCACCCCCAGAGACAATGGCACCCCCAGAGATGTCACTTCCAGAGCCGGTGTCCCTCCCAGAATCAATGTCACCCCCAGAGGAGTTGTCAGTTCCCAGAGGTGAAGATGTCACCTCCTGAAGTGATGTCAGCTCCCAGAAGAGATGTCACCCCATGTCACCCCAGAAGCAATGACACTTCCTGAGGGGAGGTTGGCTCCTAGAGGGACGACCCCTGAGGAGCTCTCGGTCCCGACCCTCCCTGCCACGTCTCCCGGCTGCCTCCATGTCTGCTCTCCTCTGTCCCTTGCTGGCAGTCTGTCCCCAAATTACAAACACACCCACGCGGCTGAGGCGGGCGGGAGTGGCCGCTCCACCTGGGCCTGGGAGAGACTGGCCACCAGGAAGCTCCCCTCCTCCTCTTGGAGGCGCCTGGTGTGGGGCTCTCCACATGCTCAGGACGATGGCTGCCGCAGGACATGGCCCTGGCTGGCCTCGGACTAGACCCTGGGCCACCCCATGTGACAGTGATGGGGACTCTGCCTGGTGGGGTCCCGGCCACAGGCCCCCGGGGCGGGGTGGCTAAAGGGAGGAGGACGAGGCTGAGGAGCAGGGGTGGGCTGGGGGACACGGTGCCGCGCAGGCCGCTGTGTGCCCTCCAGGAGCCGTGACGGTGGGTGGCCGTCCCTGTGTTTCTTACCCTCTCCCCTCGGAATAGAAGCTCAGTAAGACAGGCTCTCACGTTCCTTCTGGGAAGCCGGAATTCAGGCTCACGTTCCCTCTGGGAAGCCGGAATTCAGGCTCACGTTCCCTCTGGGAAGCCGGAATTCAGGGTCTCACGTTCCTTCTGGGAAGCCGGAATTCAGGGTCACGTTCCTTCTGGAAAGCCGGAATTCAGGTCTCACGTTCCCTCTGGGAAGCCGGAATTCAGGCTCACGTTCCTTCTGGGAAGCCGGAATTCAGGGTCACGTTCCCTCTGGAAAGCCGGAATTCAGGGTCTCACGTTCCCTCTGGGAAGCCGGAATTCAGGGTCTCACGTTCCTTCTGGGAAGCCGGAATTCAGGGTCACGTTCCCTCTGGGAAGCCGGAATTCAGGCTCACGTTCCTTCTGGGAAGCCGGAATTCAGGGTCTCACGTTCCCTCTGGGAAGCCGGAATTCAGGGTCTCATGTTCCCTCTGGAAAGCCGGAATTCAGGGTCTCACGTTCCCTCTGGGAAGCCGGAATTCAGGGTCTCACGTTCCCTCTGGAAAGCCGGAATTCAGGGTCTCACGTTCCTTCTGGGAAGCCGGAATTCAGGGTCTCACGTTCCCTCTGGAAAGCCGGAATTCAGGCTCACGTTCCTTCTGGGAAGCCGGAATTCAGGGTCTCACGTTCCCTCTGGAAAGCCGGAATTCAGGGTCACGTTCCTTCTGGGAAGCCGGAATTCAGGGTCTCACGTTCCCTCTGGAAAGCCGGAATTCAGGGTCTCACGTTCCTTCTGGGAAGCCGGAATTCAGGGTCTCACGTTCCCTCTGGGAAGTTTGAATTCAGGGTCTCACGTTCCTTCTGGGAAGCCGGAATTCAGGGTCTCACGTTCCTTCTGGGAAGCCGGAATTCAGGCTCTCACGTTCCCTCTGGGAAGCCGGAATTCAGGGTCTCACGTTCCCTCTGGGAAGCCGGAATTCAGGGTCTCACGTTCCTTCTGGGAAGCCGGAATTCAGGGTCTCACGTTCCCTCTGGGAAGCCGGAATTCAGGGTCTCACGTTCCTTCTGGGAAGCCGGAATTCAGGCTCTCACGTTCCCTCTGGGAAGCCGGAATTCAGGGTCACGTTCCCTCTGGGAAGCCGGAATTCAGGGTCTCACGTTCCCTCTGGAAAGCCGGAATTCAGGGTCTCACGTTCCCTCTGGGAAGCCGGAATTCAGGTCTCACGTTCCCTCTGGGAAGCCGGAATTCAGGGTCTCACGTTCCCTCTGGGAAGCCGGAATTCAGGCTCTCACGTTCCCTCTGGGAAGCCGGAATTCAGGGTCTCACGTTCCCTCTGGAAAGCCGGAATTCAGGGTCTCACGTTCCCTCTGGGAAGCCGGAATTCAGGGTCTCACGTTCCCTCTGGGAAGCCGGAATTCAGGGTCTCACGTTCCCTCTGGAAAGCCGGAATTCAGGGTCTCACGTTCCCTCTGGGAAGCCGGAATTCAGGTCTCACGTTCCCTCTGGAAAGCCGGAATTCAGGGTCTCACGTTCCTTCTGGGAAGCCGGAATTCAGGGTCACGTTCCCTCTGGGAAGCCGGAATTCAGGCTCACGTTCCTTCTGGGAAGCCGGAATTCAGGGTCTCACGTTCCCTCTGGGAAGCCGGAATTCAGGGTCTCACGTTCCCTCTGGAAAGCCGGAATTCAGGGTCTCACGTTCCTTCTGGGAAGCCGGAATTCAGGGTCTCACGTTCCCTCTGGGAAGTTTGAATTCAGGGTCTCACGTTCCTTCTGGGAAGCTGGAATTCAGGCTCACGTTCCCTCTGGGAAGCCGGAATTCAGGGTCTCACGTTCCCTCTGGAAAGCCGGAATTCAGGGTCTCACGTTCCTTCTGGGAAGCCGGAATTCAGGGTCTCACGTTCCTTCTGGAAAGCCGGAATTCAGGGTCTCACGTTCCCTCTGGAAAGCCGGAATTCAGGGTCTCACGTTCCTTCTGGGAAGCCGGAATTCAGGGTCTCACGTTCCTTCTGGAAAGCCGGAATTCAGGGTCTCACGTTCCTTCTGGGAAGCCAGAATTCAGTTGACACTCAACAAACGCCTGTGGAGTGGAGGAGCAGCGGTAGGAGCCCATGAGAAGGTGGGACTCCACTCACGTTCTCTGCCCCCCTGCGCACGTCCCGGTGCCTGCGCACATCCCGGTGCCTAAGCTCCAAGGCAAGTTCTCCCTGAAGCTCCCGCCCCGAGGGCACCTGGGGTGCAGGCTCAGTGTGCTCCAGGCCTCTGTGGCCTGCCAGCTGGTGGCCCCGGCTCCTCCCCAGACTCCCCGTCCTCAGCACAGGAGGAGCCCGTGGCAGCAGCCGGTCCACGTGGGACGGGCAGGAGAAAGAGGCCATCCGGGAGCCTCTGGAGCCACGACTTCACGCACCCCGGAGCTCGGCGTTAGACGTGGGCGTCTCCTGTCACCTCTAGCTCTGCCTCACCTCTCTCCTCAGCTGTGGATACCCCCCACTTGTCCCGTCATCGCCATCCCCACGAAGGCCCGAGTGACCATGCCTGCTGGCCCTCCGAGGTCTGTTCTGTGGGCAGAGGGCGTTTCTGTGGCCCGAGGTGAGGCTCTGCGAGGCTGATCTGTCTGGATAGCTCCCTGAGACCCCTGGAGGACAAACGCGCTTGCCTTGCTCTTACTGGATCTCACATAGTGTCCGTCAGAACCGACCAAGTGGATCGTTTCTTACATTTTTCTTTCGTAAGGTTCCTTTTGCCCTCTCGGTGGGGACTAGATTCCCGGCCATTCCCGGCTCCTTCACCTCACTGCAGCAAGGCCGCCTGGACCTCGGAGGGGACCGTCAGCACAGAACGCCCGCCCCGCGGCTCCTGCTCTCCCCCGTGTTACTGAATACCTCGTTGGTGAGAGACGATGGAGCCACCTGGTAGACCATGCCCACCGCTCACAGAGGACCCACCACTGACACCCGAGCGGCCCTTCATCACCGCCCACCCCCGCCGGCTTCTGGCTTCTTCACTTTTCTCCACTTTGCACTAGGTGAGTTCTCAGCTGTGTGGGCAGCCGTACATCACCTCCGGCCATTCCTGGGCTGCCAAGGGTTGGTCATGAGTGCTCGCCTCTTGTCCTCAGATTATCACGGCTGTCCAGATGCAGACACATGAGACGTGCGGGCGCAGGGCTGACCCACCCAGAGGGGTCCGGCTGGGACGGGGGCTGCTGGCAGTCTCTGGGCTTTGCACCTGGGATTTCTGGAGTATTGGACTTTCCTCATTCTCTCTTCTCAGGGGACCAGACCTCGCCCCTGCAGCCCCGAGGCAGTTATTCACAGCCGCCTTTTACTGTCACATTTGTGATTAGGAAAATAAACGCAGCCCCACCAGCTCCCAGCCTCAGCCTGCATCTGACCCACCCACCACCAGGCAGAGTCCCGTGTCCACCACGCAGTCAAGCCAGCACTGGGAGTCGCTGCATGCAGGTCAGTGCCCTTCCCGCCATGGTGGTCCAGCAGAGGACGGCTGGCCGCCGAGGTCTGAGCAGTCGGAGGCTCTGGGTAAGCCACCGCCTGTGACTCGTGACCCTGCTTCCCGTGTGGCCACGCTGTCTCATGAAGCGCTTTGTGCTTTCTGCCTTCAGGCCGTCACTCCAAGAGATTGCACAAGAGACTCCAGGAGAAGCCCACTCGTAGGGTCTCCAGTAAACAGATGACCCTTTAGTGTACGTTCATCAGCAGTGCCAAGAAGCCAACGAGTGCCCACCTCTGGCTGTTCCCAGACGTCACCTGGACACAGGACAGTGTCTGGCCACTGACTGTACACACCTGGGCCCACACTGGGAGTCATGCAGGAAGAACTGCGCAGAACGCCCACCTGCTCCCAGCACCTGGCCTCTCTGAGGACACTCCTTACCAGCAGCCTTGAAAGTCAAGCCCACCACCTTGTTCTGTGAAGCTCGGCTCAGTGTCTCCCAACACGATTGATTGGAATAATGGCATAAAAGATGATAAAACTAAAAAATTCAAGGGTAAGTGTCAATGTGATAATTGAACTCACTAATCAGGAACGTTTCAGCTGAGCATGGTGGCACACGCCTGTGATCCCAGTGTTGAGGGAGGCAGAGGCAGGAGGGTCACAAGTTTGAGGCCAGCGTGGGTGACTTTGTGAGACCCTGTCTCAAAATAAAAAATAAATAGGGCTGGGGATGTAGCTCAGTGGTACAGTGTCCCTGGGTTCGATCCCCAGCACCAAAAGTCATTAGGGAATCGCTCAGTTCCTTGTCCAAAGGTCGGAAGCTGGGAAGTGGAGGGGGCTGGGGGGCCTGGTGTCCTCGTTGTTTGAGTCACCTGGGGGACAGCTGGGAGCCCTGTCCCTCCCATGCTTGAAGCATCCTTGCCCAAGAGGACCTGATGGAGACAGGCCTCCAGGGAAGCACAGGATGGCCCTCCCACATGCCGAGCCACCTCGGGGTGGGAATCGCACTTGCGATGGGCTGGCCAGCGCTGTCGGTGCAGGGACAGGCCGTGTGCTGTAGGCTTGTGGGCTGCAGCGTCTCTCCTCCATCGCAGCGTGAAGCCCCGCCCAGGCTGGTAGATTGACAGCAGGCTGCGTTCCAGGAAGGCTTCGTGGGGAAGAGGAGGCAGCGCCCCAGCTGGCCAACTCCCGTCGGAAGGGATCCCCCAGGTGGCTGAGAGCTTGGAGAGCTTTCTAAGTGCTGCTTGGGCACACGCTCCCCTGGTCCTGCTGCAGCTGAGAACCCAGGCCCAGGTCTCTTGGTAGAGGTAGTGCTCAGACCAGGCAGGACCACTTCTTTGGCCGACCCAGGGAGGCTGCTGACCCTGGGAGCAGCCTGTTCTCACTCAGATGGTCCAGGGAAGTTCAGCTTCTCTTCGCTTTTCCTGGGTGCTCTGTTACGGACGGTCGCAAGGTAAGACCACCTTGCGCTGTTAGAAGGCCTTCCTCTTCTTTGGTGTCCAAAACCACGAGGGTCACAACTGATTTCACAGATTTCCCTGCCTTTGGCAAGAGAGGACGAGGACTGATATTACTGTGTGCCCGATGTGCCAGTGGCTAGGCTGGCACCACCCCACCGGGCCTTCTGGGCCTGGTTTTCAGGCAGGGAGCAGGCTCAGGGGCATGTCCTCTTCTCCTGTTCTGGGTGTGAGCTGGACCTCTGCGGCTCTGCTGGGCTCAAACCTGTGCAGAACCGTGGCGCAAACAGGGTTGAAGTGACAGTTCTCGGGGAGGGAGGTGACTTGGGTCTTTCCACGGCCCTTGGACTTGGAAGAGGCCACAGCAGACTTAGCAATCCCCTTCGGGTGGGTCTCCTGAAGCCGCACCTGCCTCCCTGTGCACTCCCTGAGCGAGGGACTTGCCATGGCTCCAGACGGGTGTCAGCATTTGGGGACAGCTGGAATCGTTAAAGAGCTTTGTCATTTTTAATGAGCTATTGAACCAAAATCTGCTCCCTGGATGTTCTCAGGTGACTGTTTTCTCTTGGCTTGGGGTGTACACAGCTCTGACTCGATTCTCCCCGGAGAGCAGTGTGAAACCCCAGCCCTCTTCAGTGGGCCACGGCAGGTCCATCAGCCAAACAGAACGGTACAGATGCTGCCCAAGCCCAAGACCCAGGCCCTCCCAGATCAGCACCCAAGACACATCCCCACTCACCCACACGGGTGTCGCTAGTGCTTTAGTGTTGGGCTGCTTCAGCCCCCCCCCCCCCCACCCCGTGTCAGGTCTGACCGTCTTCGGGCACAGAACCTGTCGACACAGGTCTCCGGGCCTCATGTTTCCTCCTGTTTTATTCAGCTTCACGTCACTGTGGCCAATGGCTTGGAGGAGGAAACCTTTATTTGGCCTTACTGTGCCAGAGGGTAAATCCAAGGTCATCGGACTCCATAGCTGGGACCCAAGGTGAGGCGAAGAGGAGGGGAGACGGGGGTCGCGGAGGAAAGCAGAGAGAGCTCGGTCCACCAGGGACAGACATGAGCCCGAGGCACCCCTCAGGGGCCCACCTCCCCCAGCCACTCCCTGCCTGAGGACAGTCACCACCCGCTAATTCACATCAGTGGATCAATCCACTGATCAGGTTACAGCTATCACAATCCGGCCAGTCGTCTCTCCTCTGAACACTCTTGCCCTGCCTCACACAGGAGCCCTTGGGGGATACCTCGTATCCTGACCACAACAGGGAGGATGAGACTCGGGTCTTGCCGTGAGAGTCTAGGCCAGGTCTCTTGAGTACACGGCCCTGGCTATCAGCTAGCTGTCACAGCCTGCTCAGAGCTGACCCAGGAGCCTCACTCAGCCCGAGTCCCCGCCAGCAAGTCTGTGTCCAGCAGCCCTTCCTTCTCAGCGAGGGGGATTAACCAGCCCAGCCCAGGCGCGGGTGTGGGGCGTCTGGTAGGGAGCCTTTGGTGGCCTGCTGGGCACACTCCCCCACAGCGGATTTCTCCCTCACAGCCCAGGACAGCAGATCTGCTCACCACGTAGCCGTGGCCTCCCGGGTGGCACAGGCCTATCTCAGGCTTTCCATGTCACGGGGTCACCTGGTGCCTCCTGTGTTGGGACCTCAGCTGGCCTTGGACTGAGGTGGCAGGGCAGCTCACAAACACCTGCGCCGCTTCTGAACCAGCTGGGACAGTGCAGGGGAAGCACAGTGCAGGGCACTGGGGGGTCTGGAGGCCTTTGCAGGTCAGAGGTGAGTGAGTGGCACCCAGACAGGGAGGCCGATTGTCCTCTCCCCACCACGTCCGCCAGTTCCAGGAACTTGAGGGGCCAACCTTCACTCCCGGGGGCCAACCTTCCCTCCGGGGGGCTGCAGGGCAGATCGTCATCCGGCTTCCCAGAGAGGCAGAGCCACTGGAAGGTGGGTGGAGTAGAGTCGTGATGTGAGGGGTTGGTCACCCATCCTTACCCTACGAGGGCCAGGGGCCGCACCTTCAGGACGCCACTGGGTGAATCCCAGGAGCCCCTTCATGTTGGAGGAGTTTCCCAAGCTCAGACCCAGGTAAGGGTCCTGGGAATGCAGGAGTGGGCTGGCCACGCGCGGGTCTGGCTGGCTGGTGTGCGGACAGCATTTGAACAGGTGCTATTTCCAACTGACGGTGGGTTGGTGGGGACTTGCCCATCCCCAGTGGGTGGACCGTGGAGGGTAGGAGGAGTCTGAAGACGGCTCATGCAGTCACAGAGGCCGGTGTGACCAAGGTGCTCAGGGTGGGATGGCAGAAGAGCCAACAGAGGGTCAGGTCTGAAGGTGACGGTCTGCTGCAAAGTGGCCTGTGGCTCCAGGGGCCTCAGGCTTGGTTCTGTTAGGGCCCTATATTATGCCGTGGCTTGAGGCTGAAACTTGATCCCCACCGCGAGGGACCCAGAGGGTGGGCTCCGTCTGTAGTGGTGGGAGAGGTGGGGCCCTGGGAGGTGATCAGGGTTAGGTAGATCACAGGTGGCCCCGTCACTGAGTCCTGGTGGCCTAAGAGAAGGGAGAGAGACAGCTGACCTCCCTGTCTCTGCCGTGAGATGCCCGGCCTGCCTCAGGGCGCTGCAGTGGAAGCCTCCGCCAGATGCCACCCAGGAGCCCCTCCAGAACAGGAGCGAGCCAGGCTGCTCTTCAGAGAGCCCTGTCTGTGGTGCCGAGTGATCACCACAGAAAGGCCCTGAGGAGAGCCAGCAGGTGCGGCCCAGACCCTCACAGAGGCTGATCTGCACCCAACGCCCACAGATGACCCAGTGTCGTGGCTCACTGTGAGAGCCCAGTCCAGGGCCTGCCAGCTGGACCCGGTCCACCGGTCGTCAACAGGCCCCTCTGTTTAATGCAGGTTCTTCTTTTCTGTTTTGTTTTTCTTCCTGGGCCTGATTTTATGTTGTATTTTGAGACAGGGTCTCACGAGTCCACAGGACCTAGGTTGCTGTGGATGCCCCATCCTCCCGCCCCAGCACCCCGAGAGCGCACCTTATTTAACCCCTGCTGGTCTCTGGGGGCAGCTGCGGCCCCAGGGCTGCCTAGGCCCTCCCTGGGGTGCTGGTGGCTTCCTGTCTGAGGAGCACCAGGGGCTGCCGCTCTCGCGGGGGCTGTTTCCCAGGTGGGCTCACCCACAGCAAGCACAAAAATGTGGGGGCGCAGCACTGACCAGGCCTGAGGAGACCTCTGTTCACAGGGTGGGGCCTGGAGCAGGACCTGGAGCCCCTGGCCCCACCAGGACCTGTGCCCCTGAGGCCAACGGCTTGCTCCCTGCGCACGTCCTGGGATGACTGAGGGCTTCGTGAGGTTGATCTGGGGGTGCCAATGGAACTGAGCACCTGGGTGAGTGCGTGGACACTGGAGACCTGGTAGGAGTGAGCCCTGCGGGTGGTGGGCGTGGCGATGGAGACGGAGGCTCCCAGCCAGTGAGGCTGAGGCCAGTGTTAGGGGACTTTCATGAGGACTCCCAACTGGGGCTCAGCGTCTTCCATAAGAGTTTTCCAAAGCGAGCAAGGGTTGGCTTTGCATTTTAGTTCTGTGGACTTCAGGTAAAGTTGGAAGTGGGGAGAGGGCATGAGGGTGATCACAGGGAGTGTAGGAGATGTCCACTTTCTAAACTGGCCTGTGACAGAGGAGTGGAGGGAGGAGGAGACGGCACGGGCATAGGAGCAGGCTGGAGGGTCTATGGCATCCTGCAGGCTGGGAACTGCAGTCCCTGGAAGGAAATCTGCTTTCACATTGCACACTCTTCTCCTGAGGCAACAGTCTGACCCCCCCCCCCCAGACTTCTCCAGGGGAACCCCTCGCCCAGGCTCTTCCTGTGGAGGGTGGTCTGCAGCCCCCCCTCCTGCCCGCCCTTCCTGTCCCGTTCCACGCATCTGGTGGGCAGCTGTATGCAGGGAGCCTCCCTCCCTCTGGCCATGGGAGCAGATGTGCCTGGCTGCTCCTGCATCTGACCAGTTGGATTGCCTGGTCTGAGGGAGGACCGTGCTCTGCCCTGCCTCTGCCCACGCGTCCTCCTAGGGAGGCAGAGGGACTCTAGCAGCTCTCCTGCGGACGAGCAGAAGGACTGAGGTTGCAGGAGACAGACTACCTCAGCCCTGCCTTCTTCTTCCCCTCCAGCTCTGAGCTGTACAGTGTCTTGAATGACTGACAGCCCGGCCCTGGCCAGGACCGGCTCCTGTTTTCCTCTGAGGGGCTTGCGAGCACCGAGCCCTGGACCTCTGCTCATCACTGCAGCACTGAGGAGAGGCCACCTTGTTCCCCAGGCCTGGCTTGGAGCTGCAGCCTCTTCAGATTGTGCACCCAATGGAGCTCCTGCAGCCCAGATGTACACCACGAGTAATGAATTATCCATGATTAATTACAACCAACCAGGCCTCCTTCTTCCCCAGGCACTGGATCTAAATATTTACAAGGAATTCTGATCAGATGCTCGCTGTCCAAATTAATATTATTTCATCTGAAAATACAGGAGTGTTTTCAACCAAAATCAGCTGTTGTTTGGAGTCCAATCAGCACACCCTGTGGGAAAGCATAGCCGACGGTTCTGTGTGCTGACGTGCAGTGTGGCTGGTCAGCCTTGAGGGAAGGCAGCACAAGGTAAGTGGACAGGCCGGGCTGCACCTGAGGCCTTGCAGGCCCACCTCCCACCCACCCCACGCACCTCCAGGGTGGCCTTCAGGGACCCCCGGAACCTGAGCCCCAGGTGGGAGGCAGGCCACCTGCTGCCCGACTCCCAGCCTGGACGGGGCGCTCCCCTGGGACCTGAGGCTCCTCTAGGTCCTGGCAGCTCTGAGGCCAGTGGCTGGGCCAGACTCTGCCAACTTCTACACACGGCCACCCTCCTGGTCCTGTCTACCTCACGACACCCTAATTTGGTCCAGGTTTGGGTTGGCTCCCTCCTGCAGGGGAGCTGGTGCCAGCCTCAGGGCTCAGCCTCAGGCTGAGTCTCCATCGCTCTAAGTCAGCTGCAGGCCTTCCCTCTGCCAAGGGCTGTTTGAGACAGGAGTTTGTGGCAAAATCTGGCCACAGCGCGGGTTGGGGCTGGGGGCTTCGGGCCATCCGAGAAAGGTTTGCAGAAGACCAAAGAAGTCCCCAGGCCTCCAGCTCCTTTCTCTTGCCCAGGAGGTCAGAAACCAGCGGGGAGGGACCGGATGAACGCCAGGACTGGGTCTCAGATGGCACTTTTGCTACATGGAATAATAAAGATGGTTTATTTTAATACTCTAAGAATTTAGGTTTCTTAAAAATGAGTTTTCTGTTTGTTGTCTCAGAAAAGTGTTCTAACTCATGTCATTTCCTTCCCCGCAACGTGGCCGGCTGAGAACCTCTGGAGGTGCCGCTGGGGGCCTGATAGAAACAGAGCGGGCTCCTCCAGGTGGCCCAGGCTGCGGCTCCTGCTCGCCTCCTTCCCCTCCCAGAGCAGCCTGAGAGACTGGCACCTGGCCTGCACCTGAGGGGGAGCCTGCCGCCACTTCCGCGCGGGCTCCCGCCAGGCCGGGGACTCCACTGCTCCAGGGCAGTGCCCAGCTCTGGAGGCCTAGCCCCTACAGGGTTCCGACCCTCACCTCCGGAGATTAGCAGAGCATTCCTGGGATAGAGCCTAGGATACTGCCTGTCGACAGCCTGCCCCTGGGAATTCTGACACGGGTTCCCGTCAGCTGGAACCCTGACGTGCTGGCCCTGGTCAGCCTGGTCAGGCTCCAGGGTGGCCCAGGTACGTCGCCCACTGGTCCTTGGCTGGGTGGTTTTGGACCCAGGGGTCCCTGGCAAGGTCTGGAGATGTGTGTTTGTTCCATCCTGGGGCTGCCACGGTCCTCTAGTGGGTAGAGGCCTAGGGTGCTCTGGATGCCCACGGTGCAGAGGACAGCTCCACAACCAAGGGTCAGCTGGCCTCGGGTTTGAGTAGTGCTGGGGAGGACCGGGCTGGTGCAGGCTCACAGTAGTGGGAACACGCTCTACTTCTGAGGTTGCAGCCTGAGGAGCAGAGTGTGGGCTGAAGAGATGGGGCAGCGCCTCCGTACAAGCCAGAGTCCCCTCTCTGCTGGTGGTCACCCCAAGGCAGGCAGGGAAGGCCGATGGAAAGAGCCTTCAACAGGCCCTGAGATGCTGAGCAGGGCCCAGACTTCACCCAGCACAAGCTAGGAGCAAGGTACTTGGGGTGAGTTACTAGGAGCAAGGTGCTGGGGTGAGGTGCTTGGGGCGAGGTGCTTGGGGGAGGTATTTGGGGTGAGGTGCTTGGGGCGAGGTATTTGGGGGTGAGGTGCTTGGGGTGAGATATTTGGGGTGAGGTGCTTGGGGTGAGGTATTTGGGGTGAGGTGCTTGGGGTGAGGTGCTTGGGGCGAGGTGCTTGGGGCGAGGTGCTTGGGGTGAGGTGCTTGGGGCGAGGTGCTTGGGGTGAGGTATTTGGGGTGAGGTGCTTGGGGCGAGGTGCTTGGGGTGAGGTGCTTGGGGCGAGGTGCTTGCTCTAGAGAGGCTGAAAGGCGTCTGTGGCAGCGCAGTCCTAGTGGAGAATTAACCCTTTCCTATCCCTTTGGGTTTTCTCTCTTTCAGCCTCAGAGTGTGGTGAAGTGGGGAGCGACTTTGCCAACAATAACATCTCCCGTTTCCCACACTGACTTCTGGGGAAGGGGATCTGCTCTGGATCTGATGGCTGACGTCCACTCTGCCCCTCAGAGGTGGGCATTACAGAGCTCCTGTACCTTCTCCTGTTGGAAGCTCCCGCCGTAGTGGCCGCGCCCACCGTGGGCCTTTCTGTTTGATGCTCTCTCTGTGGATGGCCCACAGTAGGGTCAGGTGGCCTAGAGCACACAGGGAGGTCGCCTGCACTGGGCTTGGGCCAGGCCCAGGAGGCCCCCAGCTGGACAGAGGCTGGGCACGGGGAGAGCGGAGTGTGATGCTGGTTCAGAGTGTCAGCAGCCCAGGGTGGGTGGGAAGGGCTGCTGTGCAGATGAGCACCTGCTTCTGACTGTGCTCCACGAACTGGAGGCACAAGAGCCCAGCTGGTCGAGTGGACAGAACAGGGAGGCTCCTGGACAGACGTGGTCTTGCTTTTGGCATGAGCTCTTTGATCCTGTTGGGTGAAATGCACGGCCTTCTACACGGGATCTGAGCACGTCCATGGCTGCACTTTCAGGAGTTGGGTGTCGCTGTCATGGCCAGGCCAACACACATGGTGACGTGTCTTGTCTGTGGTTCTTCCTCGTCTCCTGTCCACCAAGGCCACTGTCACAGTGGAAGACATTGTCAGGACGGTGCTCAAACACAAAGGAGCTGTCACTTGGGGTTTGTGGTGGGCTCTCTGTCTCCACTCCAGGCTGGGCTCAAGTTCTGCAGGCCTTTCCCGAGGTCAAGCACTGGACAGAGACCCAGCTGACTCACAAGCACACGGATAGCCTCTGCTTGCACAAGCAGTGCTTTTGCTCACACCCAATCTGCCTCCGCATGCTCACGTCAAGCTCAGGCCCGGGGCGGGCAGGGACCCCTTCCTGTGCAGGGCAGGGGGAGCACACAGGTCCACCACTCCACCTCCTCTCAGCTCTGTCTTCCATGGAAGGTGTCAGAGGTGTTAAGTGGCACAGAGAGACCTTGGACTTGCAGTATCTGTGCATGGAGACAGCGCTCACGCCCCACGAGGCGAGCGTCGTCCTGGCAACCACGATGCCGGGAGCTGTGTGCTCACAGCTTGTTCCAGTGTGGGCTAAAGAGACACTGGATTCTCACTGATGCTGTGGGTAGGAAAAGAAGGAGCCATTTCTGGCAATATACCTGTTCAGCCCTGTGCTCTGCTACTCCTGGGTCACATTCTCTGGAGCCCTTCTTGGTCTAATCAGGGACAAACCAATAAAGAAGAACATTGAATGGGGATTTGCATGCAGTCCGGGTCCTTGGCTGGCCTAGAAGAGGCACAGATGGCTCTGGCTGTGTGGCCCCAGGGCCATAGCCACCAGTTGTCACTGCTGCTGCCTTTGGACTGTGACTTGAGTGCGGCCATCTGTGGCTGAGGAGGTCCTGGCCCCGTAGCTGTAGACTTCTGTGACTACTGGTCTCCACACTGGTAGGGTGGCTTCAACAGGCACAAACCCAGGGGCTGCCTGGCCTTCCGTGGGTTCTCACCAGGCTCCCTGTGCTCCTGAGCAGGTCAGCGTGACTTAGGTCGCGACACACCCATGGTCACTTTCTGACCCAGAAAGCCTCCTGCCAGCACCCATGCCTATCCTTAGGCCTGAGCACCGCTCCCACAGGGTCTTGGCATCTGCAGGTCACTGCTCTGAACGGAGGAGACAAACCCTCTGCACCTGTTCTCATGGTCAGCAATGGCGCTGCCAGGTGGATTGGGGGTGTAGTTCATGCTTACCAGGGACTTGTGTGCAGCTCCCCAAGCCCAGTGGCCCTCACTAACCTGACCTGTGCACCCATGAGACACTGGACGCCGGGCTCAGGAGCCAGCCTTCCGCCTCAGCCCCTGCAGAGAGCCCAGCACCCCGTGGAGTGAGAGTCTCTTGAGGGAGGGGTCCAGGTCCCCGTCCAGCCTTTCCTTTGTACCACTCAAGTGACCCTGAGGAAGCCACAGAGCCTGGCCACGGCATGGTTTTCCTATCTACAAAACAGGACAGCAGCAGCACCTCTCCAGGCTTGCTCCCCACTCTGAAGTCCGGAGGGGTGCGTGGAGCTCAGGGGTGCTGACGGCCGTAACATGGACTGGGCATGACCCAACAGCATGTTAATAAAGGGGCTTCTGCTTTCTATTTCAGGTGTGAGATGGATGCCCAGGTCTGCCAACCCATGCCCCAGCTAACAACCACGCGCACACAGCCTGAGGATCTCTAACAAAGCTTTCCAGATGTTCTAAAACCATGCCTATTCAAGAGCTCTCGTTGAGGACAGTGGGCTGGGAAGCTGAGGAGGAGGCCGCCTGCCCTCCTGGAGATGGGCCGGACACCCCCGGTCCCCATTCTGCAGGCCTGCTGAGCTGCTTCCTGGGGAGAGTTAGCCTCCACCAAGTGAGTCTGAGTTACCCCGGAGCCTCACACCCCCTGTCCACAGAACGACACGTCCCCTGCTTCATTTCCTCAAGTCCAGGGCTCCTGCTCGGCCGCGCTCTGATGTTGATGAATACCCATTCACAGCCCAATTAAAAATGACTGCCAGCGTGCGGCCTTGGGAGACGGAGAAGAGGCTGGCGCAGCCTCGAGCGCTGACAAGCGGATGTCTTGATGAGCTCCAGCTTCTGGTGGGGGTCAGAGCAGCCCACGGCTCCCGCATTTCTGCAGGAAGCCCTGCAGGGAACACGTGTGTCCTTCCTGACAGGTCTGTGCAGTGCAGCTTCCTGCTCATGAGTCCTGAATCGGACCTCAGAGGGCTCTTCCCGTTCCCCACACAGGGCTTGTCATCGAGGCATGTGGCTGTCCTTCGGTCCCCCAGCTGTGGGTCTAACTGCGAAGCCTCTGTGCTCTGCAGCTGCCCTTGGCCCTTACTGAGCACATGCGTGCTGGGCCACCACCCAGACACTGGATAAAAGGAGTGGTCCCTGAGCTCCAGGAGATGGCCAAATGCACAGCATGTCACTGTGCAAAGAGCAGGACATGTGGCCCTGTGAGGCCCACATAGAAGAGCCAAGTGCAGGTCTAGGGCGGAAGGGTGAAGGGCTGAGGCCTTTCCAGGAGCAGAGGCTCAGCCTCCCTTGGAAGACTGAGTGTTGTTTTCTGTGGAGAGTTTTGGTGGAGGAGGAGTAACCCTGGGGTGGGAGGCGGCCCAGCGGCCAAGCAGGGGAACAGCTGGAGCAAGCTTCCTCTGCGTCCAGGGAGTGGCAGCGGCCGGAATGTGCAGAGTGCAGGGGGAGCTCGGGTGGGAGGACCCAGCCACCTCTCAACAGAGCGAGGCCCGTGGTCCTCTAAGTAGAGGAGGGGCCTCTGGGCCCCTCAGCCTGGGCAGGGCGACTGTGGCCAGCGGGACTCTGGGTGGCAGGCTCCATCTCCCTCCCTGTGGGTACAGAAAACAGATGCCGCTGTCTTGGCTGACAAGGAGGAGCCTGCTCTGTGGATTCTGTCACACTGTGACTGTCACTCTCACCCCCCTGTCATGTGAGGGGCCCTCTCTGTGCAGAGCCTTCCCCCATGAGGAGTGGGCTGCGTCTCGACTACTGCCAGGTCCAAGGTCACATGTGAGGTCCTGGACACTCAGACTAGAGGCTACTTGTTGGTTCATCGCCCCGGGGGGCCTCCCAGTCCAAGCTCATGGTGTCTCGGTGACCACCCTCTTGGGAGCCACGAGCTGTTTGTGCAAAGAGCTCTCTGTTTCGCATAGGGACCATCAGTGAGAAGCCCGTGCTGTGGTTAGCAGATTGGGGTTTGGGTCTGGGGTCTTTCTCAAGCCCATTTTCTTCAGACATCAGCAAGCATGAGCGCCGGTCTCTGGTTAGCGGGCACAGCCGCCTGTGGGTGAGATCCCTCCGAGTTGGCCAGAGTCCTCAGGTCCTGTCAGGGTGCCTCCTGGGTGCCTGCCCTTGTTCTCTGGCCCGAATGAGATCATCTCAACCCAACACTGCTCTGTGCTTCTCTCCAAACCCCGAAAGTTCTCTTCTTCTTTTAGGTGATATGGGGGTGGGGGGACCCCGGCCTCACACTTGCTAGCCAAGGGCTGTGCCACTGAGCTGCCTCCAGCCCTGCTTACAGACCCTGAGCTCCTGTGCAACCTCTGGACACCCAGGAGGGCTCTGGACCTCCCGCGGGACAGACCCCAGTCCCCCCTATGTCAAGATCTTCTAAGATCTTCCATTTCTTCATTTATTTCTGATGTTTTTAAAAAATGAGGTGGAAAACTGGTTCATGGTGTGGTTGACAGAAAACAGGTTATCAGTCATGTTCAGATAGGCCATCCCCAGCTCCTTCGCTTACGAGATGCTATCGCCTAAATAAGGTCATCCCTGTTGGGACATCAGGTGGGCACTCCGGGTCAGCAGAGGAGGCTGTCTGCAAACCTAGGATCCAGCACAGGGACGGGGGGAGGTCAGAACCCCCCATGGAAGCCCAGAGTGGTGGGAGGCAGATTCCCTCCTGGTCGCCACCGGGGCCTCTGCGGCTCCTGCTCCGCCGCCGCCCGGGGCTCCCTGCTCAGCTGGTGGAGTTTCAGCCTATCAGTGGGAAGCTCCGCTGGGTTGATGGCTCTGCTCTTGGTCTTGTAAAGGTGAAATTTCTAAGCTGATTCTAAGCCACAAAGCCTGAGTTAAAGTGTAAAAGACCGGGCATTGTAAAGCTTCGAGGTTAAAGAGTAAAAGACCAAGCATTGTTAAGTTCCCCTGCTACCCCCAAAACCTGTAATCCCTGTAGCTGTTAGGACAATACCCGAATTGCCCAGTAAATATTTCCACTGACTCCCGGGTTGCCTAATAACTTGGGACTCTGTGTAGTATGTCACGTAGGCATTGCAGGACCTAAACCAATCAGTTTGAATGTGTACCCCGCTTAGGAGAGACCAATCACCCCCGACCAATCTGTTCCCGCCAATGAATGTACTAATCATGTCCCAGAGTTGTTGTTCAATTTTCCTGCGCCTCATGAAGATTTGTTCTGATGTATGCAAAGCCCCCACCCTACCCAAAAAGTGTACTTAAGCTCTGCTTGACCTCTGCTCTGGGCTCTGGGCTGCTCTCCCTTTTTGAGTGAGCCTGCCTGGAGCCTCAGCGTGCTCAATAAACCCCCTCCTGCTTATTGCATAAAGTCAGTCTCTTGGTGGTCTCTTCCTCCAAGGCTTCGCCGGACCCTTACAGTCTGAAAGTCGCCGTCCCACTGAGGCCCAGAGGACTGCCTTTCTTGTGACATTGTCCATTTAACCTCTGTAACTTAAAGCTAGGACAGTGAGGCCACAGGCCGCTCCTCCCTGCATCCTGCGGGGTGTCCGTCAGCCTCTGAGCAGGAGGTGAGCAGAGTGGCGTTTCTCTTCAGACCCTGGGAACAGCAGCATGCCCATGGCCTCCACCCCAGGCCTTCGACTCTCCTGTTTCCAAGCTGCCTTAGGGCCAGGGCACTGCCTTGCAGCCATCTCTGCCAGGGTCCTTGTCCCCCACTCCCCCCAAGCTCGGCTTCCAAGGGGGCAAGGGCTGGGCTGCACCTAAGGCCAGGGTGTGGCGTTGCCCCTGGGTGGATGGTGCAGTCGTGCATAGTATTTATATGTATGTGCTTTCCGAGCCTGTTGCATACACTACCCAATTTCTTTTTAAAGATCTGCTTTTTCTTTTTACAAGTATCCTCTTAGAGAGGGGTCTTCTCAGAACCTCCTGGGCCCCAGTTTCTTTGCTCTTTGCTGTGGGTCAGCCTAACCCAGACGCCACTTATCATTCAACACAGAGCAGCCCAGCATTTGCTCAGCTGGAGCCCAGGCTCCCCGAGGGAGCCGCCTTGTTGACAGTTCTGTGCCGTCCAGAGCGTGAGCTCTGCAGAGGAGGTACTCTCAATGTGTTCAACCAAGAGGACCCCGCTGAGCGCCAGGCCGGCCTGCCTGCCTCTGGCCCGTGCTCTGCCACACACCATGCTCTGACTCCGCGTGGGCTGCCTAATTTAATCCCGGCCTCCTCATCTGTAAAATGGAGATCACAATTCCTACGAGGCTGGGTTGTCATGGAGACTTAGCTTCGTATGGCCTGTCAATCACAAAGCAGGGCTGCCAGGGGTCCCTCCCCGGCAAAGCTTCTGCTCAGCCTCTGACAGGGAGTCTTCCAGGCCAGAGCCAGGACGGCACTCGAGACGCCTGGTCTTCCACTGCACCACCTCCCAGACCCCGTCCCTCTGTGCCTCACAAGGTTCTCTGGATCTCTTGTCTAGTTATCAGTGATCTGCGATGGAATCAGGGGGCGCAGTTACAGAAGCCTGCTTGATTATAATTCAGTGGGCATCTTGAGAAATGAAGTGTTTGGTAGGTCTGAGAATTGTCAGGGGAAAAAAGGCATTTCCTCACCATTGTTGAAAATCCTCATAAAATCCTTACAATTGCAGTAATAAAAATAGCCAACATAAAGTGGTACTCATCATATACCAGGCTAAATGCTGGGTACTAAATGCTGTGGATGCAGTATTTAATTTCGTTTTCAAGGGTATTTTTCTCTCCTTTTTCTATACAAGAAAGCTGAAGTCTGAGGAGTCGAAGTGGCTGGCCCAGCCCAGGGACTTCCTGGGCCCTGCCCTCCTCCTCATTCTTGGGCTTTCCGATGGTTCAGCTACTTGCTTTTCTTAGGGGTTGTTTTGTTTTACAGTTTTCTATTTAATTTGCTGGAATTTAATTCTTGGTATGAAATGTAACAAAACTGCATTTTGAGGTTTTTCCATTTAGACAATTCTTTCAATGCCATTGAATAAATCCATCTTTTCCCTATTATTTCATGATTCTTTATCTTTTTTCATATTAAATTCTTAGTTCTACTAGATTCTGTTTTTTTTCCAACTATTCCTGGAACATCATTGTTTCTCCTTAAAAAAGCCGTACCCCCTTTCCATCTTAGTTGAAGGTCACAGGTGGGTGGTTTTTTGTGTAAATGTGGGGGATCAAACCCACTTATGAAGCCTCAGCTCCACCCCAAGTCCCCACCATATGATGTATGTGACCGTGGAGTCGTGAGGTTCTGGGGCTGATGACCATCTCATTTAAAAGGGACATCATCTCTGGGTGGGTACAATAAGCACAGCAGAGGCCAGGGTGACTCATGGGCCAAGGTCACTCAACTAAGAAGAGCCAAGTCTGGAGCCAGGCCGCAGTGCTCCAAGTCACAGCCCCAGGCCACAGCTCCATACTTACTCCTGGAGATGGAGGGACCCCTCCAGAGCTGCAGCAGACCCAATGCTCCCCTCCCCAAAGGAAATGCGGCTCTCTCCTGCAGCCTTCCCCTCTCTGCACCTTCTAAGGTGCGCACACTGCCAATTTCTTGTGACTCTCAATTTCAGATTCATCCACCGTGACTGCATCTACCTCCCCTGTATTCCAAGTCGCTGGCTTTCCTCCTCTCCAGAGCTGCCTCCTCCTCAGGCCACCACCATCTGACCTGCGGCCTTCTGACAGGGCTGGGCTGTTCCTCTCTCAGCTGTGTCTGACCCCAGCAGCTTCCACATGGGGCCAGGAGAGCTTCTGCAGAGCCGCAGGCAGAAGGGGTCTCAGCCCCTCAGGGACCAAGTCCTCTTCCTAGAGCGGGGCTCCTGGAAGTCTCTAGCCTTTCGGGTGTTCCCAGGGACCCTCCCGCTGGCCATCCCCTATGGCCAGGGCCCAGAGGACCGATTCTCAAATCTTAGCTCGAGAGGGAGCCTTCTCTGCACTCCAGTCTCTGTCTCTATCGCATGGTCCTTAATGGAACATGTCAATGGGGTGACTTGTGGGCTGTCTTCTCCCCTCTCTGGCAAACCCTGTTGCCCTGTCCACCTCTGCACGCCAGCAGCTGGTGGTGAGAGCGTGGGCCACAGGGAGCTCTAGGTGAGTCCTGGCTTCACCAAGGGCTCTTTTGCTGCCTGTGTGAGGGGATTGTTTGTGCTCATCTCCTGTGCTTGCTGGTGTCTGCCCATGTCTTCCCCACGGCTCACCTGCCCGAGGAGCCTGTAAGAAGTGCACCCAGGGTCTGCAGGCTGGAGTGGTTGGTCTGCCCAGCTGCATGGGAGCCTGGCCTCACGCTTCCTGTCACCTCCTGTTCACCTGAGACTGCAGAGATCACGGGTGTCTTGCTTGTGACTGGAAAATTTCCCCAGAGCTTCCTTTGGGAAGGGCCTTTGTGGGCAGGGATTTGATGCTGTGGTTTCTTGTCTGTACAGGCCAGAATCCTGGGTGGCTGAGTCTGCAAACTCCAAAGTAGCTCTGTGGATTTGAGAAACCCCACAGCCTGGGTTGGCCCAACAGACTCTGGTCATGTTCTGCAGGTTTCTGAGAAATGCTATTGAAATTAAATGAGTTCATCTTGGCTTCCAGGTAACTGGGGCCCCCAACTGAATTATCGAATACGGTGGTCTGATGAATAGAGCTTTAGACCTACAGTTACACCGCACCTGAAGTCTCGCGACCGGCCAAGTGCCGCAGAGACATTTGCTTGTTTGGGTTTTCTCCTTAGATGCACAGTAGTGAAGGAAGCACTTCATTAGCATAACCCAATCTTCACTCCCACACAAGGTTCCCACAAACCCACTCTGCCTGGTGCACTGCCCCTTCCTCTTCGTTCCCACCCTGGCAGCGGGTGGCTGGGAGCTCGAAGGCTTCAGAAATCCAGAAAAGATGAATACAGCCATTGTTTTATTCACATGCAATCTGAGACAGGAGAGGGCCAGACCCTGCCAAGTGGTCTTGGGGAGAAGTGAGTAACTCCATTCAGGGAGGAGTAGGTTCCGGAAGGCACATAGAGAGGGGCGGGACAGGATTCACCCCTGAGCCTGGAGAGAGTGTGGCTTGAGGATAGAACGTCCAGGGAACATCTGGGAAACAGGGCTGAGCTCTGGGAGAGGACGGTGCACACCAGGAAGGAGTTGGCGGACATCCCAGCACCGTCCGGAGCCTCCCGGGTTTGCCTTCCTTTGTTTGCTTGGCTGGGGGAAGAGTGACGGGGACAATGACAACTCTAGTGTGCCCTAAGTGTTTGCCCTTCCGAGCCCCTGGGCTGTGCCACTCATTTCGTGCCTCCTTTACAGGTGAGAAAACCGACGCAAGGTCACGCCGTGACCGCCTGGCAGAGCCTCGAGCCCCGGGTCCTGTCTCTGGGGTGTGCTGCGTCAACCAGGCTTGCTCGCCTCTGCCCACAGGGGTCACTGACGGCTTCTGGAAGGGGGTGCGAGCTGACCCACAGTCCAGCGCTTGCCGCCACACACTCATTCCTCCTCTGGGTCTCCCATGCGAGGACACACGTGCTGAGCTTGTGCTGAGCTGCCCTGGGGAGATGCAGGTGTCAGGGAGAGTCCTGGGAGAGTGCTGGTCCGGGAGAGCCTCTGGCCAGGAGAGCGGAATTACGAGGGGCCCAGGGCCGGGCAGTGTTGGGATGAGTGCAGCTGCCAGGCAGAGCAGTCTAGGGAGACGGGGTGGCGACGGCATTTGTGAGGTGGGCGTGGGCTGCCTGTCCCACTTGGAGCCCTGTGGCCTCACACCTCCCGATGGCTGGGTCTTGGTGCAGCCCCTCCCTTCTCTGTGACCCCATATCTGGCTCCCGCTGTTTGGGAGCTGCACTGGGGCCCTGGCACCTGCTCTTCCTGCTCTGGGTAGAAGGAAGGTCTGTGAGGTTCCGTCACTCACTGGGGTAGGAGTGTGGGGCACCACCCCTGGCACCCGGCCTTGGGGGGACCCAGGCAGCCCTCACTCTCCAGAGCCCTGGGCCTGCTCAGCTGAGCCACCCGCGCGGGCGTGCCCTGGGCGAGGCGTCTCTGTGCTTGGCGTCCTCTGTCCCTGTCTCCAGCCCCCACTCTGCAGGGCTTCCTGTGGAAGGAAGCACTGTCGCAGGGTCACTTGCCCTACGTCTCCCTCAGGAGAAATCTCCAGCAGGAACACGCAGCTGAGCAGGAAATATGGGGTGGGGGATGAATGGGAGGCTTCGTGTTGCTGAAGACTTGCGGCCGGGAGGTGAGGGCGTCTGGCCGCTTTAAGTGAGGCCTCTGAACGTGGCAGCAGAGCCTGGCGATGCTCCTCGGAGCTGTATCCCTCACTCCAGCTGACCCAGGTAAAAGGCAGAGGCAGGACGGCTTAGGCTGCACTCTGAGCTCTCCCCCAGACACCCAAACACTGAAACTTTGATACGTAGGCATCCTTATTAATCATCTCTGTAAAGTGAACATGAGATGAATACTCGTTAGTTCAGTGAGTTTGTTGATCGAATCTTTCCAACACGCTTGGCACACAGGGAGTCCTTTTTTCACACAACCTGTCTGATGCTCACCAGAAGTGAGGTTGTAGATAGCATTTTCTACAAGAGCTTGTTCAGAGCTGGGCTCTCACGGTGGACAGGGAGACAGGGTGGACAAGAGATGCCGGGTTGGGCCCTCTACTGTTGGAACCCTGGAAACTTTGACTTCCAAGGGAAGGGCCATGAGGGGACCTGGAGGCAGTCTCTGGAGGTAAAGCCATTTTTAGTAGGAGAAGTATGGCCCAGCTATTTTCCATTAAACGACTGAACTGTGAAATTGTCACAGATCATAATTTTTTTTTTTTTCAACAGAACAGGCATAGCTGGAAATGGAGCAGACTCTATGAGCAACCAAACCTAAGGAATCCTGCAAACACTGAGCTGTGAGTGGCCATGTCTCGGATTCCGCGTGTTGCCTGCCAGTGGTGAACTGTGCTCAGGGAGTAATTATGTAATCACGGGTGGCACATGGGGCGGAGGAGCGACCAGGCCTCATGTCAACACGCTGGTGGCTCTTGGGCTGTGAGCATGACACCTGCTAGGCTGTGAGAGGGACGGGGGGTGGAAGGTGCTGGTGGTCAGAACCCAAGGCTGCGGCTGGGGAATGCTGGTGCCCAATCCTCGACACCCGAGAAGAAGGCGGCGTCACCGTTAAACCTGCTCATGGACTAAGGGCACCCTCCAATTCAGGAGCCGCTGGTGATGGAATTGAGGCTCCCTCTCCTCTGCAGGAAGGTGCAGAGAGGAAGAGCAGCTCTGAAGGAAGCAGAGACTGTCACTGGTGACTAGCACGGCCACCTGCTCTCTGCAGATGCCGGGTGACTCTGGGAGCAGGCAGAGAGGCCCAGAGTGTGCAGGCCCACGGGGGAACAGGCTGAGTGACAGCCCTGGGTGCCAGGCCTGGCTTTGTCGACGCATTGCAGGCTCTGAACAGACGTTGTTGTTCGCCGGCGCCCAGAGGGTAGGCCCGGCTCCTGGACTTGGCCAACGGCTCTGGTTCTTGCTCATGCTTTAGTTCCTCTGCGCTCACCTGAGCTGCATGCTTTCCTGGACTCTCAGGGGTGTGAGGCACTCAAGAGGGAAGATGAGCAGGAACTAGGGCAGAACCTGTCCTAGGAGGTGTGCCCAGGAGGTGAGTCCCACTTCTAAGGCACAGGCCACTCAGGTGGGCTGGGGGGAGATGGTGGAGCAGTGCTCAGCAGGGATCCTGGTCCACACAGGAGTCCAGAGACATTTCCAAGAGGTGGGGGCCATGCAGGGTATGAAGTCCAGGAAGAGATGGCCAGTGAGGGAGGAGAGCACAAGAAGGGGCAACGAGGTCAGTGTCCAGGCACGGATGCTTGTGCTGGTGTGAGTGACTGAGTCCCTACGGATCCTAGAGTTTGGCTGTCAGGCGGGTGCAGCATGAGATGATGCTCCAGGGAAAAGAGCTGTCTGCTTATGGATGGTTTTGGCCACGAGAAAAGTCCGCACCTTGTACTACTGTGCGGGGACAGGTCTGGGGGTTTTGTCAGAAGGATGCGGTCTGCAGAGAGGCAGGTTCAGGAGACAGCGGCTGCTGCGGGGACAGTGGAGCAGGGCAGGCAGGTCCTGGAAGCCAAGGCCCCTGTGGCTCTTGGGAGTTCCCCATGAGAGTCCTGGGCTTCTGGTCACTGTGGTGGTGGGGTCACAGACACAAAGAGGACGTTAAATGGGCTGACCTGAGATCGACTGACGGTGGGTGGCGGAGGGGAACCTGAGCTGGCTCCACGTTCTGGCGGAGCTGATTGGGGAGGAGGCGAGTGTGGGTTTGGGACGTGGTTTTAATGTACTGAGGGATACGCTGCGGGACCTGGAGAGCCGTGATCTCTAGATCTGGGAGCCACCAGCCCGGTAGGGGCCACGCGCAGGTCCATGGCAGGTTGTGCTTAGGGTGAGAAACACA
Organism: Callospermophilus lateralis; assembly: GCF_048772815.1. Classification (NCBI taxonomy): domain Eukaryota; kingdom Metazoa; phylum Chordata; class Mammalia; order Rodentia; family Sciuridae; genus Callospermophilus; species Callospermophilus lateralis. The sequence goes on along the minus strand of NC_135318.1, from coordinate 1,293,029 downwards.
GAGTCTGAGGACACAGCAGAGAAGGACTCACAGCAGGAACTGAGCCAGCCTACGGAGGGGAGGACGGGGCTGAGGCCGCTGCAGTTGTGGTTGGAGGGAGCTGCACAGAGCCCAGCTCAGGTGGCTGGCGTCCCCATGGCCCTATCAGCCCGCAGCTGGGGGAGGTGGGTCTCCGAGGACCACTTCACCTCTGTTTGTCCTCTCTCTCTGTGACAACAAATGTGCACTTTTGCGGTTTCTGTAAATCCTTATCATTGGGCCTTACTCTTGGCACAGAGTCACCCTACCTATCCACCCAGGACATGCAAGGGTGGCTCTCCTGGAAGATCTTTGCTTCCAGGGGCTTTTGGCTGACAAGACATTGGGAAGAAGGAGAAGGAGGAGCGGCCCAGAGGGTCCTGCCTGCCACCGCCAGACGCTCTGTCAGCATTTTACAGGAGCTCGTCAAGCCGTGATCTCCCTGCTCAGCGGCAGAGGGGGTTCAAGCAGGGTCTGTTCAGCTCCAGAGCCCTTGTTCTCTGCACTGCATCCAACTCCCCCTCCCACATTATAAAACAGTCATAAACCTGGGCCATGCTGCATGCTAAGCACCACAATTAGGACTTCATCACACTCATTAAATACTGGATGACAAAATGCTCCAGTTCATGAACAGATGAGCAAATGGTTTGGAGCTGGGTAGCATGGCCTTGTTTCTCAGCAACACTCTGAATAACTGAGGCGACTCCCTTCGCATAGTAGCAGCTGACGTCTGCAGAGCTTCTGCCCGCAGTGGCCCTGTGTGGTGGATGGTAAAGAGGGAGGCTGAGATTCAGAGAGGCTGGTGGCTTGCTCAAGGTCACCTTGACAGCAGGATCTCAGCTGGGGCACGAACACAGGTTTCTGACCCAAGTCTGGTGGCCCCTTCCTTGTTTGTTGCATCCCAGTCAAAGGCAAAGGTGGAGACAAGACCGTGGGGAGCCACAGACCTGGGCTGCAGTGGCCTGGCCAGTGGTGTGCTCAGGCAGATTCCAACTTCCAAGATGTTTCCTTGGGTCCCTCTCTTTACAGCCCTCCTTTGTGAGCATTCAGCCAGATGGCGTCCCTGCGAACTCAAGTACTCACAGAAAGCCACGCCTTTAGATTAATTAGCTTCTGTTTACCTGCCTCACCTCAAAAAGCGTTAAAGCCATTCTTTGATTTTATAATTCCTATCTCCAAAGCCCGCCTATCTCCTGTGTCTCCCGTGTCTTTTTATTTTCCTGGAACAAAACCTGATGCCCAACAAGGACATGTCTGCTTTCTCAAAGCCATGACTTCCACGTGCCGACTCAGGGAGTAGCCACTAAACAGCCACCTTCTTTTCTCCTGGGCATCCTCAGGCCAGAGTGACTGTGCACATAGACTATAAAAGACGAAAGGCTTTTGCAGTGTAGAGAACAATGATTATCAAGGTAATCATTTGAAAACAGTGCAGCATTAGGCACACTGCCTTGATCTTGTCCCCCAAGCCTAGGAGGTAGGAAGTAGCTTGTTTGATTAGGTGCTTGTTTTATCTGGACACGTTCATGGATCTCCTGTTCTGTGGCAGGTACATGCTTGTGCTTTCTGAAGTTCGTCACTAGGCTCATGCCTGGCCCTACCGGCACCTCATGGTCCTGCAGCGGGCAACACACATAGGAGGAGATAGCACTGTCGCTAAGTCCTAGGTACAACGTGGGGAGTAGGATCAAGGTGGTTTGGAGGACCAAAGAACACATCTGAAGGGATCAGAGAAGGACATTGATGTTCAAGCTTCACCATGAAAGTGACCGAGATCAGAGGAAGAAGCAGGATGTGAGGAAGTTTCTGGCAGATGAAACCGCAAGTGCAAAGGTAGGAAGGCAGGAGGCGCGACGTATCTGAAGGACCCAGGCATTCAGTGTGGTTGAACTCCACAACACTGAGGGTCCTGGGGAAACGAGGCATTGGATACAAGAAGTTAGCTCAGAAAAGACGGAGTGGGGGCAGATCCTGAAGTCTGCACACCAAGACCTCCACCATGACCTCCGTGCACCATGGCTGCCCTGCACCATGACCTCCATGCACCCCAACTTCCCTGCACCATGACCTCCACCATGACCTCTGTGCACCCCGACTTCCCTGCACCATGACCTCCACCATGACCTCCGTGCACCATGGCTGCCCTGACCATGACCTCCACCATGACCTCCATGCACTATGACTTCCCTACACCATGACCTTCACCATGACCTTCATGCACCATGACCTCCCTGCATCAAGACTTCTGTACATAATGACTTCCTTGCATCATGACCTCCATCATGACCTCTGCACACCATGAATTTCCTGCATTATGACTTCTGTACTGAATGACTTCCCTGCATCAAGACTTCCTTGAACCATGACTTCCTTGCATCATTATTTCTGTACATAATGATCTCCCTGCAACATGACCTCCACCATACCTCCATGCACCATGACCTCCACCATGACCTCCATGCACCATGACCTCCACCATGACCTCCATGCACCATGACCTCCACCATGACCTCCATGCACCATGACCTCCCTGCATCATGACTTCTGTACATAATGACCTCCCTGCATCATGACTCCCTTGAGCCATGACTTCCTTGCATCATGACTTCTGTGCATCATGACCTGTGAGCTATGACTTCCCTGCACCATGACATCCACCATGACCTGGATGCACCATGACTTCTGTGCAGGATGACAGAACCATGAACCTTGAACCATGGCTTTTCACATTATGACTTCTGTGAACCATGACTTGTCTGCACCATGACTTTCCTGTGTCAAAACTTCTTCCATGCACCACGACCTCTGTGGGTCATGGCTGGCCCATGAATCTTGACTTCATCCACAGGTGACTGCTTTTCTTATATAAGAAAATAAATCCAGTGAAAGGATAACTTTAAAAGTGGTAAGTGCTGATTTCTTGCCCCATCCTCTCCCCATCTTCTGAATGGCCATTACTTTCTTACTAATGCAGGAGGGTTTGTTCTGTGGCCTGCAGAATAATATTTTAAATTGTGTTTTATTTTGCCTGCCTGACTCCAAATCTCAGGTTCTTTCAACCCCATGGCACTTATTACACTGTGTTCAAACTGGTTTCTGGACCTCCATTCGTCACCACCTCACAGGTATTTGTGAATCTGCCACAAATCCCATCTGAGAATATGATACATGGCATCGTCGGAGGAAATGGCCGCAGGGTGAGCTAGTCCTCTTCTCAGACATGAGCTCTGATGATGGAGCATCATGTCATAAAGATTTGGGACATAACTGCTTTTACAGTCATCAGCCAAGACTAGGAGTGCCACCTGGGCTGCCTGGGGTCAAGATTCTGCCTGGGTGACAACTCTGGCTTCCTGGCTTCTGATGCAGAGCCCTGGACAAGTTACTCCCTTCCTGTTCCCTAGATCCCTCATCTGTAATGAGGGCTGTAGTGAGGTTTCCATGAGGGTACAGATCAAAGGCTCAGTGGCAAGACTCACTTGGGGTAAAACTAGTCAACACTTACTGCTGTTAACAGAATAGGAGTGGTCTCCATTCCCAAGGAGCTGCAGTCTGGAGGGAAAGCTGCGTTAAAGAGGTAAAGATGAAGTACAAGGAAGACCAAGGTGCAGAGAGGCTGGGTGGGCAGGGAAGGCCTCCAGGAGGACACGCCCAGTGGGCTCAGAAGGGCTCAGAGCCCAGCCGAGGGAACGCTGGGGCAGGACTGCACTCCACCCCACTCCCATCTGCCCTTTAACATCCAGTAAGAACTCCCAGAACAGGGGAGGAGTAACTGAGCTGCCCTTGCTGGAGTGTCACCGACTGTGCAGTGCACTGTGCCCCACGATGACGAACGGATCAGATGCAGCTTTAGTTCAGGGCTTTCTCATCCAGACAGAAGCAGCGTGGGCTACATGAAACCCCTCCCTGCCTGGGACCGCTTTTTCGTTGCTGTTCTTGTGAGGACACTGAAGAAGAGCAGAAGAGACCAGCTGAGAGGAGGCTGGTGTTCTCTCCCTCCTGCATCATGACTTCTGCCAGGACCTCCATGCACAGGCCTGGGACCCATGGGGTTGAGTCAGCAGGGCACGTAACTGAGCTTTCTATCCGCTTCCCCAGCACACAGGTGCCCTCTGTGTGGTATGAACTCCATCGTGGGAAGTCCTCGTACCCACGGCGGCTTGGACTTGTTGGGAAGGTGTCGGTGGTGCAGCCATGCAGCGGAGGGGGAGTGGTTTCCGTCTGGACCCTGTGTGGCTACCTGGACCTGCGGTGAGCCTGAGGAGGCCCTGCTTGAATCCTGCTGCAGGAGCCCAGGGAAACACGCCCTCAGCCACAGGCAAGCGGCTTCTGCAGCTTGGGGGCCTGTTGCAATCCTAAAGCCTTGGCCTTTGTCTCTCAGGCACAGAGACCCCCTGACATGGTGGAAAAGTGGGGGGGGGACATGGAGTAGATCCAAGAAGGTGCTATGTGCAAGGGACCACTGGAGGTAGCTGATGAGGGCCTGCCCTGGATATAGGCAGGGGAGCTGGGTATTCATGGCCACTGGGCAAGCCTGGCCCTAGGTGCAGTTTGGAGGCATGTTCCCCAGCAGTGATGCTCTGCCCAGCTGTGCCTCCACCAATACAGTGAGCTGTGAGACAGCTGCTTGCAGTTGGTGCTGACCCACAGGTCCCAGGGCCCAGACCTACAAGACTGCCTTACTTTAGATACCAGGTGCAAAACTAAACAGCTATGAATTTGGGAGTCCCACAGCATCCCCTCAGGTCCGTTAATGTGCTAGAACAAGTCACAGAACTCTGGAGGGTATCGATCACCTTACCCCTTTATTACGAAGGATGCAATAAACAGCCAGATGAAGAGATGCACAGGGGGGGTCTGAGGAGGGGCAGAGTGTCGGCGCCCTCTCCGGGGGCCACCTCCAGCCTGTGTGTATGTTCACCACCTGGGAGCTTCCCAAACCTCATCGTTGCAGGGTTTTTATGTGGGCTGATTGCTCAGCCATGACGGTTAGCTACTGGCTGTTAGTGATGAGCTCAGTCTCCCATCTCTCTGAGAAGGATGGCAGAGGACAGCGGAAAGCTCCCAGCCTCTGAGCTGGGGTCTCCTGCCAGAAGTCCTTCCCTGCCCCCCGCTCACTAGCATAGGCTCATGTTTGTTGCAGGGGGCTCGTTATGAGCAACAGAGGACCCTCCTATCACTAGGAAATTCCAGGTGCAAGAGCTCTGTGCCAGGCAGCCGTGATTTAATGCTCCACGGGGGGAGGTTAAAGGGAACTCAGAGACTGCTGACCACATTTCTGACTCAGAGCCCTGGTCACTTAGGAGTTTGGCTGGAGGCAGCAAATAAAGTTCAGAAAATACCTGAGCCAACTGTTGGAGGATTAAAGCTACCATTTGGGGATAAAAAAGCAAGACACCTATTTTGCACAATCAAGAAATAGTAATCTCAAAGCTTAGTGTTTATCCAACCGTGATCAACAGCTTATGTGATTTTTCTTTTTTGATTTGAGGACAGCCATGAGCCAATTACCCTGGAATTAGAATAAAAATGAGCATGGAGATGAGACCTCTGGAACTACCTCGGGGGAGGATAGAATAACAAGGTAAGTGCCCACCTGGGCGAGGCACCCTCAGCTGCAGGCTTCCCTGGCTCTTTTAAGATGCATGAAGCAGGCACCATGACAGCAGTGTGGCCTGGCTCTGGCGTCCAGTGCGTATCTGCTGGGTCTCACCAGGCCTGTATTTCTCCTTGTTCCTTTTGGTTCTATTTGCCCAGAGAAATTTATTCCTAGTTGAGCAATCTGCCTAACAAGGAACTGCTCGCTGGGGAGTGACTGGCTTGGGGTTTGCTCCCCAGCAGGCATTTCCCAGGGACCCTGCCAGAGTTGGTCCTTCTACTCCTTTCCCACCTGTAGCCAGGCACAGGTGGTCCCACGGGAATAAAGTGGAAGAGAATAGCCAGGACTCCTGGGAGCCGGCTGATGCTGGGTGGTGTTTGGTGAGACATGACTGTTTTCAACAAGGAGCACGTTAGAACGCTCCCTTGCGTTGTCTTGGGACTTGCCATGGGTCTGTAGTGGTGCCATGGCTGTATCCAGCCATTTCACAAAGAGCGAAAGTGACACAAAGCAGCTGATTGTGCCCCCAAGGTCTTCTGATGGATGAAATGTCAGGGCCAGACCTGCACCTGAGTGCTGAAGTCACATGCCACACCTTCCCTGAGCCCACAGTTAAAATATTCTGTGAAAAGTCGTGTGCACTGGCATTTGGTTGCACAGAGTGAAGATTGGGCCGGAATGGTTTTGTGTAAATACAAGTCCATGGAGATGGTCAGAAGTCCCATCATCTAGAAATAATTAGGTGTTTCAATCAACCTGTATTTTAGACTGCCCTTTATTATAGGAGAAACAGACACCGTGTATGCATAAGCTCATGTTGAACGTCAAGTAATCCAATCCCTGTTGAACTCCCTCCTCCACCTCACCAGAGGTCTGGGAGCAGGGACCTTGGAATAGGCATTGCAAACCTGTTTCCAGCACTTTGCCCACAGACTGGCCAGATGCATTGGCCTAGGACTGTTGTAGGGACAAATGAGGCAAGGCACTGAAGATAGCAGGAAATAGTTTAATTTGGATGCAGCCAGGTTTAGAGGGCACAACTTTTGCTGTAATCAGTCAATCCCCTGCACCCGAGTTCAGGGAGTTTCAGTTTTATACCCAGCATGTAAGAGGAGGGGCTCAGAAGTTCACAATCTGCAAAAGTTCACATAAAGCAGCGTTTTCTTTCATTGTTCTGGGCAAGTTAACCCTTCAAGGATAGCACCTGGGAAGGGGAGAGCTTCTTCTCCCCTTTCTTTCTCCCCCTGCCAGCTGTTACCATGGAGCCCATTTGTAACTTATCTTAAAAATGTAGACCTCTCTGTGAAGCCCAGCTCAAGGCCAGCGGCCTGGTTTGCACATTTCTTCAAAGTGCTATACTGGATAGGTTTGTGAAAACTAGTAAGGGGTGTCCAGCACCTGGAGGGCTGGTATCTTCCCGGCCAGTGGCCAAGTAAACAGGGTGACATGAAAATAGGAGGTTTATCTACATTGGACTCTTTTGTAGAGACTCTTTTGCTGACGTTCCTAAAATCAGTCATGGTGAAGATTTCTGGAGAGGCCCAGTTAAGACTTTTCTGTGGAGAAAGGGGGTGCCACTTCAGGACCACTGGCAGGCTTTTGCAAGATGCTTTTAAGATAATACAGCCAAGATGACCCTCGACCGTACCTGTGATTACCTATAAGATTTACCTGTTCTGGATACATTTAGAGTCACTGTCAGTGTTCCAATTCTTCTGAAACTAAGACAGAGCATGCACAGGACCAGTATGATTCTAAAGGTAAATGCTTGACTTTTGATTATATTAAAATACGGAATTTTTCAATGCATCTCATTTGCACCTGGTTTTTAGAGATTGTGGTGGACATGTCCAACACAGACCTGTCTTCAAGGAAGTCAAAATCTGGGAAAGAAAACAATGTTTGAAGTGAAACAATCAAAGGCAGGATAGAAGAGGCACCATGGGGATGGGGGTGGGGAAGCTACTCTGCAAACAACACTTAGAAGGATCTCGGGTTGCAGGCGCTCAGGGTCGGGCAGAGGTGCCCGGGGTCACACGAGGTGGCAGAGGAGACAGGTGGTCATGGGACAAGTGCAGATGGGCATGGGAGGGAGGCTTCCAGGACCCATTGAGGTCAAATTCCAAGAGACAGAGTTGAATGTCAGGGATCTACGCTCGGCCTGGGTAGACGGAGGGACTCCAAGCAGCATCCATGCTCAGATGCTGAGCCCACAGAGGAGCAGTCAGGGTCTGAGATGAGCCAGGTCTGGCTAACAGGGCCCAGGAGCCTGGTGGGCAGCCTGTGTGGTGCCCAAAGCCAAGCAGAATTGTCGGCCCCTGCTTGTGCCCAGAGAGTGCAGCTGGACAAGCTGCAGGAGACCTGGTCAGTCTGGGTCAGGTCCGGCCACTCCACTCCAAGCCCAGCCCTGGAGTCTGTTCTGGCGGCTGTGGGAGGACTGCCGAGAGCTCTCAGGCAATGAAGCCGACAGGAGACAATCAAGTTCTAGAGCCCGCCAGCCCCACACTCTGCTCTCTCAAGGTCAGGGGCTGGTCTCCGGCTTCCTCCACCAAACCCAGCTCTCACTCCCAGAGCCTGGGGCTCAGGGTGCACTCAGCCTGTGGGCGGCAAAGCACCTCCCAACCACCCCGATTTCCAGTTCTGCCCAGTTTGTGCCCTGATTAATGAGGCCCGTTAATTAGAGAGCTGTATTCCCAGCATTATGGATGAGGCTGGGAGCCAAGTCCTGGAGACGGATTCATTGTCCGAAAGGATGGGAGAAGCTGCTGCCCTCAGGGGAGGGGCTGGGGCCTGGCAGGTGCGAGAACTGCCGCTCTCTGGGCTCTGACCCTCCCACCCCTCAGCACCGGGGGCAGCTCGCCCGGCCTGACACAGCCTCTCAGCCAGAGCAGGGTTCCTGCCCTGGCACACTTTTCTTGCTTCCTTCCCACGGTGGTGAGGATGATGGCCTGGTGTGGCAGCTTCTCTGCACAAAGGGAGGCACTTGGGGCCTGGGCAGAAGGGAGGAAAGAGGACAGGGAACAGTGGGGTGGGCATAGAGAGAGGGGCTCACACAGGGGGAAGCTTGGAGTGGGAGGGGAACCTGGGCCTCGGCAAAGTGGGGGTCTGGGGGGAGGGGAACCGGAGCCCTGGCACTGATGGGGGAGGGGAACCAGAGCCCTGGCACTGATGGGGGAGGGGGACTGGAGCCCTGGCACTGATGGAGGGAGGCTATAGGTACAGCTGTCACAGCCACTGGAGGAGAGTCACCTTGGAATAGCAGCTCTCAACTGTGGCTGCTGGTCAGAGTTGTGCAGAGTGGTCCCCAATCCATTGTCCAGACTGCACCTGTGTGGGCTGTCCCAGGGCCTCGGGGCCTCTGGGGACAGGACGCCCCACAGTAACCTGTGGACTATCACAGTGCGCACCTGGAGCCCAGACTCCTGCTTGGGCCGGCGGGCGGGTTTGTGTGGCTCCCTCTGCAGTACGGGTTAGAGGGGGCAGCCCAGGGACCACCCCCGAGGTGGCCCTCCATGTCATGCCCAAAATAAGTGACTCAAAATAGCACAGAGAGAAGCCAGCCTTGGTAAGGAGCTGAGCGTTGGTGGTCAGGGTCCCAGCACGATTAGGGCACCCTGAGGTGTGGGGGGAGCTTCAGGGGGTGCTGGTGACTCGTCATTACCACTGCACGTCTGGGCTGAGATGGCAGCATGTGGCACTGAGCTCTGTGGGTTTCAGTGGACGTGGTGCCCAGGCTGCCTGGGGATTCAGAATTGGGGAGGACTGGGGTGGGAGAGGACAGTTAGCCAGGAGGCCAGAGTCCTTGCCCAGTAAGCACAGAGGCAGCCAAGGCCCAGGACACCGCCAGAATCACCGGGGGCTGGGCACCTGGGCCGTTGTGCCCTGGGCCGTTGTGCGGTAGCTCTGCTGTGTGCGTGGCTCGCCAGGCTGAGCAGGGGCATCTTGAGAAAACATGTCAGACCTGCTGGGCATCCAGAGACCCCTGCAGCCCCCCATCCTCAGGCTGCCCGGGCACGCCCGTGACTATAACAGGACTCCCCTGGCAGGACTGTCATCTGAAAAGCAGAGGTTCCTACAGCCGTGATTCACATGGCGGTTTGCTATTGGTGGGGTCTGCACTCCCAGGAGGGGAGAATTTAAGCACCCAGGCCCTTGTCCTCCTGGCGTCTCCTCGGTGACCACCGCACCCTCTGCCCCAACAGCCCTGCCTCCTCAGGAGAGAGGTCCAAGCGATTACCGAGGTAGCCACTGGTCGTGGGTGCCAGGGGGAAGCTCAAGATGGACTGATGCCCAGCGAGAGAGCCCCTTCCCTCCTCTTCACAGGACTGGCTTGATGGCCCCCTTCCTCAGCAGGACGTGCTGGAGGGGCCGGGGCGCTCCGTCCTGGCTCTGCAGTGCGTGGGAGCAGCAGCCCCCTCTTGGCTTGCCGGGGTCTAGGGCCGCTCTCCCCTGTGGCTGTTACCAAAGATCAACCCAGGAAGCCTCCAGCCGCCCAGCACAGGGCCTGGCGACCATGAGCCACCTTGGCAGGGACGCTGTCCCTGGCAGCTGTGCACGGCTAGTGCAGCACCAGCCTTGGGACAGTGGAGACCCGCCTTCCAGGAGCAGAGAGGACATGGCCTCACTCTGCTCCATCCCACCCCCAGGAGCTCGGAAGCCTTGTTCTCCTAGCCCCCAGAGGCACACGGTAAGATCCCATCCCCAGGAGTCCCGAAGGGGACTTGTGAATCACCCAGGGGTAGCGATGCCCCATCCACTAACCTCCTACCTGTGCCTGCCCGTCTCCCCACAGCACCCCGAGCAGACAAGTGCTATCTACGGAAGGACCAGAGGGGACTGGAGGGCGGGCACTGGGACCAGCTCACAGTGACAAGTGGACCTTCCTTCCTCACACACCCTTCCTGCCAGGCCATCCCTGGCCCCTCCCTGCCCCTCCCCAACGAAGCCCCACTCTTGCTGATCTGACCTGTCCATCGTCTGTGACAATTCAGCTCTGCCCCAAAGTGCACATTTCACCCACCTTTTCCCACCTTCAGGATCACAGAGAAAAATGTCCAGGAAACCAAAAGACCCGCCTGTCTTGGAAGACAGTGGGGTTTCCACACCATGTTTGATATTAACAATGTCCTCATTGGCAGGAAGGGAAGCTGGGCTCCCTGAGGGGAGTCCGGAGCTTGGTGCATGAGAAAGGGACTCATCACCTGGGTTCCAGGCTTCCCCATGGTCCACAGGTTCTGACTCGGCCAGTGTCAGGGATCATGGGAATCAGAGTGGTCCCTCCAGACACCAGCCAGAGGACACTTCCTGGACCCTGAGTAGGTATGTGTGGCCACATGGTGAGTGGCCAGCATCCCCCTGGTGGGATCCTCCACCATCCTCCCCCTGGTTCTCATTGCTCACGCAAGTGGATGCTGCAGTTTCGGAAGTCAGGAGTCAGAGGTGGGAGAGGGAGAAAGAGGAGGAAGGGGGCCCAAGAACCCCTGTTGGAGGCACCGTGTTGCAAGAGCCCACTCCTGACCGCAGTGGGGCGAAGGTCAGAGGTCCAGCGTTTGGGAGCTTCGACTTGATGGCAGCCGGTGTTAGCTGACTCGGTGGGCCAGCGAGGACTCTCGGCAGCAGCCCACCTGCTCTGAGAACTTCTCTCTGCAGGGCCTTCAGACCTGCCAGAAGGTGGCGTCTCCTCCAAACCCAGCCACTCCTGCTCCATTGTCCTCCCAGGTGCTGTCCTCCATCACCCTCACCCCTTCCACAGGGCTGTGCCCAGCTGGAGGGAGGAGCTTCCCTGCTATGGGAACTTGCTCAGCAGCGCCCCCCACAGCCTGCAGCCACACCCCCTTCTCTCACGCTGACCAGCGTCCCTTTGGCCTGGCTTTCCCCAAGGGCTCCGGGTTCGGACTGGCACAGGATTGCTGTTTCTCCTTGAAGCCCGCACCATCCTTTACAATTAGTGGTATTATGGTTTGGATCTGGAATGTTCCCAAGGTCTCGTGTTTGAAGACTTGGTCCCCAGTGCAGAGATGTCCAGAGGTGGGACTCTCAGGAAATGACTGGGCTGAGGGTTCTGATCTCATCGGTGGATTCATCCATTTGAGAAATGGATAATTTGAGTGGATTACTGGGAGGAGATGGAAGCCGTAAGTGGGAGGGCCCGGCTGGAGGAGCAGACCTGGGGCGGGCCCTTGGGAACTGTTGTCCTGGTCCCCTCCCTCTCTCTCTGGCTTTCCACCTGCTTGAGTGACAGCTTTCCCCCACCACACCCTTCCACCTTGACGTTCTGCCTCATCTTGGGCCAGAGCCATGGACACTGCTGACCATGGACTGAACCTGTGGACCCTGTCCTGCTCTGCTGTTCTTGTCAGGGACTTGTCTGCGGTGATGAGCAGCCAACGCTCATGGTCTCCTCACCTGGCACAATCAGGATGTACTCAGGAGGCACACAGCAGGCACTTGTGGGACCTGTGTCCATCAGAGCCAAATGCTTTCCTGCTGGCCGCTCCCCAGCTCCAGGGGCTTACCTCTGCCCACACAGGGCTGGCTTTTGCTCTGCTGAGTGTCACCCTCCCAGGACAGGAGCAGACTTTAGCCGGGCTTCATTTGCAGGCCTCTTTCCTGGAGCTCTGGAGAGGTGACTGAGGGGCTGGAAGCCTGGCACCTCTGAGACCCCGACGTGAAGTTCCAGAACCTGGGGCCAGAACAGTTTCCTCTCCACCCCTTGAGGCCAGACTGTGTTACTTCCCTGAAATGGGAAAAATAATGGCCTTTTGAAGATGGCATGTCCTTGTCCCTGGGACTGTGAATGTCACCACATGAACAAACACTCTAACGATGTTGTTGGGGGTTTGGAGAGGAGGACATGGTCCTAGTCCCCTAGTTTGCTCCAAGGCAATCACAGGATCCTGTCATTAGGGGTTTGGAGATGAGGAGAGGGTCCTGGTCCCCTAGGTGGCTCCAAGGCAATCACAGGGTCCTGTCATTGGGGTTTGGAGAGGAGGAGACGGTCCTGGTCCCCTAGGTGGCTCCAAGGCAATCACAGGGTCCTGTCATTGGGGTTTGGAGAGGAGGAGACGGTCCTGGTCCCCTAGGTGGCTCCATGGCAATCACAGGGTCCTGTCATTGGGGTTTGAGATGAGGACATGGTCCTGGTCCCCTAGGTGGCTCCAAGGCAATCACAGGGTCCTGTCATTGGGGTTTGAGATGAGGAGATGGTCCTGGTCCCCTAGGTGGCTCCAAGGCAATCACAGGATCCTGTCATTGGTGGTTTGGAGATGAGGAGAGGGTCCTGGTCCCCTAGGTGGCTCTAAGACAATTACAGGGTCCAGTCATTGGGGGTTTGGAGATGAGGAGATGGTCCTTGTCCCCTAGTTTGCTCCAAGGCAATCACAGGATCCTGTCATTGGGGGTTTGGAGATGAGGAGATGGTCCTTGTCCCCTAGTTTGCTCCAAGGCAATCACAGGGTCCTGTCATTGGGGGTTTGGAGAGGAGGAGACGGTCCTGGTCCCCTAGGTGGCTCCATGGCAATCACAGGGTCCTGTCATTGAGGGTTTGGAGATGAGGAGAGGGTCCTGGTCCCCTAGGTGGCTCCAAGGCAATCACAGGGTCCAGTCATTGGGGGTTTGGAGATGAGGAGACGGTCCTGGTCCCCTAGGTGGCTCCAAGGCAATCACAGGGTCCTGTCATTGGGGGTTTGGAGATGAGGAGAAGGTCCTGGTCCCCTAGGTGGCTCCATGGCAATCACAGGGTCCTGTCATTGAGGGTTTGGAGATGAGGAGATGGTCCTGGTCCCCTAGGTGGCTCCAAGGCAATCACAGGGTCCTGTCATTGGGGGTTTGGAGATGAGGAGAAGGTCCTGGTCCCCTAGGTGGCTCCAAGGCAATCACAGGGTCCTGTCATTGGGGGTTTGGAGATGAGGAGATGGTCCTTGTCCCCTAGTTTGCTCCAAGGCAATCACAGGGTCCTGTCATTGGGGGTTTGGAGAGGAGGAGAAGGTCCTGGTCCCCTAGGTGGCTCCAAGGCAATCACAGGGTCCTGTCATTGGGGGTTTGGAGAGGAGGAGACGGTCCTGGTCCCCTAGGTGGCTCCAAGGCAATCACAGGGTCCTGTCATTGGGGGTTTGGAGAGGAGGAGAGGGTCCTGGTCCCCTAGGTGGCTCCAAGGCAGTCACAGGGTCCTGTCATTGAGGGTTTGGAGAGGAGGAGACGGTCCTGGTCCCCTAGGTGGCTCCAAGGCAATCACAGGGTCCTGTCATTGGGGGTTTGGAGATGAGGACATGGTCCTGGTCCCCTAGGTGGCTCCAAGGCAATCACAGGATCCTGTCATTGGGGGTTTGGAGATGAGGAGAGGGTCCTGGTCCCCTAGGTGGCTCCAAGGCAATCACAGGGTCCTGTCATTGGTGGTTTTGAGATGAGGACATGGTCCTGGTCCCCTAGGTGGCTCCAAGGCAATCACAGGGTCCTGTCATTGGGGGTTTGGAGAGGAGGAGACGGTCCTGGTCCCCTAGGTGGCTCCAAGGCAATCACAGAGTCCAGTCATTGGGGGTTTGGAGATAAGGAGAAGGTCCTGGTCCCCTAGGTGGCTCTAAGACAATTACAGGGTCCAGTCATTGGGGGTTTGGAGATGAGGAGAAGGTCCTGGTCCCCTAGGTGGCTCCAAGGCAATCACAGGATCCTGTCATTGGGGGTTTGGAGATGAGGAGATGGTCCTTGTCCCCTAGTTTGCTCCAAGGCAATCACAGGGTCCTGTCATTGGGGGTTTGGAGAGGAGGAGACGGTCCTGGTCCCCTAGGTGGCTCCATGGCAATCACAGGGTCCTGTCATTGAGAGTTTGGAGATAAGGAGATGGTCCTGGTCCCCTAGGTGGCTCCAAGGCAATCACAGGGTCCTGTCATTGAGGGTTTGGAGATAAGGAGATGGTCCTGGTCCCCTAGGTGGCTCCAAGGCAATCACAGGGTCCTGTCATTGGGGGTTTGGAGATGAGGAGATGGTCCTTGTCCCCTAGTTTGCTCCAAGGCAATCACAGGATCCTGTCATTGGGGGTTTGGAGATGAGGAGATGGTCCTTGTCCCCTAGTTTGCTCCAAGGCAATCACAGGGTCCTGTCATTGGGGGTTTGGAGAGGAGGAGACGGTCCTGGTCCCCTAGGTGGCTCCATGGCAATCACAGGGTCCTGTCATTGAGGGTTTGGAGATGAGGAGAGGGTCCTGGTCCCCTAGGTGGCTCCAAGGCAATCACAGGGTCCAGTCATTGGGGGTTTGGAGATGAGGAGACGGTCCTGGTCCCCTAGGTGGCTCCAAGGCAATCACAGGGTCCTGTCATTGGGGGTTTGGAGATGAGGAGAAGGTCCTGGTCCCCTAGGTGGCTCCATGGCAATCACAGGGTCCTGTCATTGAGGGTTTGGAGATGAGGAGATGGTCCTGGTCCCCTAGGTGGCTCCAAGGCAATCACAGGGTCCTGTCATTGGGGGTTTGGAGATGAGGAGAAGGTCCTGGTCCCCTAGGTGGCTCCAAGGCAATCACAGGGTCCTGTCATTGGGGGTTTGGAGATGAGGAGATGGTCCTTGTCCCCTAGTTTGCTCCAAGGCAATCACAGGGTCCTGTCATTGGGGGTTTGGAGAGGAGGAGAAGGTCCTGGTCCCCTAGGTGGCTCCAAGGCAATCACAGGGTCCTGTCATTGGGGGTTTGGAGAGGAGGAGACGGTCCTGGTCCCCTAGGTGGCTCCAAGGCAATCACAGGGTCCTGTCATTGGGGGTTTGGAGAGGAGGAGAGGGTCCTGGTCCCCTAGGTGGCTCCAAGGCAGTCACAGGGTCCTGTCATTGAGGGTTTGGAGAGGAGGAGACGGTCCTGGTCCCCTAGGTGGCTCCAAGGCAATCACAGGGTCCTGTCATTGGGGGTTTGGAGATGAGGACATGGTCCTGGTCCCCTAGGTGGCTCCAAGGCAATCACAGGATCCTGTCATTGGGGGTTTGGAGATGAGGAGAGGGTCCTGGTCCCCTAGGTGGCTCCAAGGCAATCACAGGGTCCTGTCATTGGTGGTTTTGAGATGAGGACATGGTCCTGGTCCCCTAGGTGGCTCCAAGGCAATCACAGGGTCCTGTCATTGGGGGTTTGGAGAGGAGGAGACGGTCCTGGTCCCCTAGGTGGCTCCAAGGCAATCACAGAGTCCAGTCATTGGGGGTTTGGAGATAAGGAGAAGGTCCTGGTCCCCTAGGTGGCTCTAAGACAATTACAGGGTCCAGTCATTGGGGGTTTGGAGATGAGGAGAAGGTCCTGGTCCCCTAGGTGGCTCCAAGGCAATCACAGGATCCTGTCATTGGGGGTTTGGAGATGAGGAGATGGTCCTTGTCCCCTAGTTTGCTCCAAGGCAATCACAGGGTCCTGTCATTGGGGGTTTGGAGAGGAGGAGACGGTCCTGGTCCCCTAGGTGGCTCCATGGCAATCACAGGGTCCTGTCATTGAGGGTTTGGAGATAAGGAGATGGTCCTGGTCCCCTAGGTGGCTCCAAGGCAATCACAGGGTCCTGTCATTGAGGGTTTGGAGATAAGGAGATGGTCCTGGTCCCCTAGGTGGCTCCAAGGCAATCACAGGGTCCTGTCATTGGGGGTTTGGAGATGAGGAGAAGGTCCTGGTCCCCTAGGTGGCTCCAAGGCAATCACAGGGTCCTGTCATTGAGGGTTTGGAGATAAGGAGATGGTCCTGGTCCCCTAGGTGGCTCCAAGGCAATCACAGGGTCCTGTCATTGAGGGTTTGGAGATAAGGAGATGGTCCTGGTCCCCTAGGTGGCTCCAAGGCAATCACAGGGTCCTGTCATTGGGGGTTTGGAGATAAGGAGATGGTCCTGGTCCCCTAGGTGGCTCCAAGGCAATCACAGGGTCCTGTCATTGAGGGTTTGGAGATAAGGAGATGGTCCTGGTCCCCTAGGTGGCTCCAAGGCAATCACAGGGTCCTGTCATTGGGGGTTTGGAGATGAGGAGAAGGTCCTGGTCCCCTAGGTGGCTCCATGGCAATCACAGGGTCCTGTCATTGAGGGTTTGGAGATGAGGACATGGTCCTAGTCCCCTAGGTGGCTCCAAGGCAATCACAGGGTCCTGTCATTGGGGGTTTGGAGATGAGGAGATGGTCCTTGTCCCCTAGTTTGCTCCAAGGCAATCACAGGGTCCTGTCATTGGGGGTTTGGAGAGGAGGAGAAGGTCCTGGTCCCCTAGGTGGCTCCAAGGCAATCACAGGGTCCTGTCATTGGGGGTTTGGAGAGGAGGAGACGGTCCTGGTCCCCTAGGTGGCTCCAAGGCAATCACAGGGTCCTGTCATTGGGGGTTTGGAGAGGAGGAGAGGGTCCTGGTCCCCTAGGTGGCTCCAAGGCAGTCACAGGGTCCTGTCATTGAGGGTTTGGAGAGGAGGAGACGGTCCTGGTCCCCTAGGTGGCTCCAAGGCAATCACAGGGTCCTGTCATTGGGGGTTTGGAGATGAGGACATGGTCCTGGTCCCCTAGGTGGCTCCAAGGCAATCACAGGATCCTGTCATTGGGGGTTTGGAGATGAGGAGAGGGTCCTGGTCCCCTAGGTGGCTCCAAGGCAATCACAGGGTCCAGTCATTGGGGGTTTGGAGAGGAGGAGAAGGTCCTGGTCCCCTAGGTGGCTCCAAGGCAATCACAGGATCCTGTCATTGGGGGTTTGGAGAGGAGGAGAAGGTCCTGGTCCCCTAGGTGGCTCCAAGGCAATCACAGGGTCCAGTCATTGGGGGTTTGGAGAGGAGGAGAAGGTCCTGGTCCCCTAGGTGGCTCCAAGGCAATCACAGGGTCCTGTCATTGGTGGTTTTGAGATGAGGACATGGTCCTGGTCCCCTAGGTGGCTCCAAGGCAATCACAGGGTCCTGTCATTGGGGGTTTGGAGAGGAGGAGACGGTCCTGGTCCCCTAGGTGGCTCCAAGGCAATCACAGAGTCCAGTCATTGGGGGTTTGGAGATAAGGAGAAGGTCCTGGTCCCCTAGGTGGCTCTAAGACAATTACAGGGTCCAGTCATTGGGGGTTTGGAGATGAGGAGAAGGTCCTGGTCCCCTAGGTGGCTCCAAGGCAATCACAGGATCCTGTCATTGGGGGTTTGGAGATGAGGAGATGGTCCTTGTCCCCTAGTTTGCTCCAAGGCAATCACAGGGTCCTGTCATTGAGGGTTTGGAGAGGAGGAGACGGTCCTGGTCCCCTAGGTGGCTCCAAGGCAATCACAGGGTCCTGTCATTGGGGGTTTGGAGAGGAGGAGACGGTCCTGGTCCCCTAGGTGGCTCCAAGGCAATCACAGGGTCCTGTCATTGGGGGTTTGGAGAGGAGGAGAGGGTCCTGGTCCCCTAGGTGGCTCCAAGGCAGTCACAGGGTCCTGTCATTGAGGGTTTGGAGAGGAGAAGACGGTCCTGGTCCCCTAGGTGGCTCCAAGGCAATCACAGGGTCCTGTCATTGGGGGTTTGGAGATGAGGACATGGTCCTGGTCCCCTAGGTGGCTCCAAGGCAATCACAGGGTCCTGTCATTGAGGGTTTGGAGATGAGGACATGGTCCTTGTCCCCTAGTTTGCTCCAAGGCAATCACAGGGTCCTGTCATTGGGGGTTTGGAGAGGAGGAGACGGTCCTGGTCCCCTAGGTGGCTCCAAGGCAATCACAGGGTCCAGTCATTGGGGGTTTGGAGAGGAGGAGACGGTCCTGGTCCCCTAGGTGGCTCCAAGGCAATCACAGGGTCCTGTCATTGGGGGTTTGGAGATGAGGAGAAGGTCCTGGTCCCCTAGGTGGCTCCATGGCAATCACAGGATCCTGTCATTAGGGGTTTGGAGATGAGGAGAGGGTCCTGGTCCCCTAGGTGGCTCCAAGGCAATCACAGGGTCCAGTCATTGGGGGTTTGGAGATGAGGAGAAGGTCCTGGTCCCCTAGGTGGCTCCAAGGCAATCACAGGGTCCTGTCATTGAGGGTTTGGAGATGAGGAGAAGGTCCTGGTCCCCTAGTTTGCTCCAAGGCAATCACAGGGTCCAGTCATTGGGGGTTTGGAGAGGAGGAGACGGTCCTGGTCCCCTAGGTGGCTCCAAGGCAATCACAGGGTCCTGTCATTGGGGGTTTGGAGATGAGGAGAAGGTCCTGGTCCCCTAGGTGGCTCCATGGCAATCACAGGATCCTGTCATTAGGGGTTTGGAGATGAGGAGAGGGTCCTGGTCCCCTAGGTGGCTCCAAGGCAATCACAGGGTCCTGTCATTGGGGGTTTGGAGATGAGGAGAAGGTCCTGGTCCCCTAGGTGGCTCCATGGCAATCACAGGGTCCTGTCATTGGGGGTTTGGAGATGAGGAGAAGGTCCTGGTCCCCTAGGTGGCTCCAAGGCAATCACAGGGTCCTGTCATTGGGGGTTTGGAGATAAGGAGAAGGTCCTGGTCCCCTAGGTGGCTCCAAGGCAATCACAGGGTCCTGTCATTGGGGGTTTGGAGATAAGGAGATGGTCCTGGTCCCCTAGGTGGCTCCAAGGCAATCACAGGGTCCTGTCATTGAGGGTTTGGAGATAAGGAGATGGTCCTGGTCCCCTAGGTGGCTCCAAGGCAATCACAGGGTCCTGTCATTGGGGGTTTGGAGATGAGGAGAAGGTCCTGGTCCCCTAGGTGGCTCCATGGCAATCACAGGGTCCTGTCATTGAGGGTTTGGAGATGAGGACATGGTCCTAGTCCCCTAGGTGGCTCCAAGGCAATCACAGGGTCCTGTCATTGGGGGTTTGGAGATGAGGAGATGGTCCTTGTCCCCTAGTTTGCTCCAAGGCAATCACAGGGTCCTGTCATTGGGGGTTTGGAGAGGAGGAGAAGGTCCTGGTCCCCTAGGTGGCTCCAAGGCAATCACAGGGTCCTGTCATTGGGGGTTTGGAGAGGAGGAGACGGTCCTGGTCCCCTAGGTGGCTCCAAGGCAATCACAGGGTCCTGTCATTGGGGGTTTGGAGAGGAGGAGAGGGTCCTGGTCCCCTAGGTGGCTCCAAGGCAGTCACAGGGTCCTGTCATTGAGGGTTTGGAGAGGAGGAGACGGTCCTGGTCCCCTAGGTGGCTCCAAGGCAATCACAGGGTCCTGTCATTGGGGGTTTGGAGATGAGGACATGGTCCTGGTCCCCTAGGTGGCTCCAAGGCAATCACAGGATCCTGTCATTGGGGGTTTGGAGATGAGGAGAGGGTCCTGGTCCCCTAGGTGGCTCCAAGGCAATCACAGGGTCCAGTCATTGGGGGTTTGGAGAGGAGGAGAAGGTCCTGGTCCCCTAGGTGGCTCCAAGGCAATCACAGGATCCTGTCATTGGGGGTTTGGAGAGGAGGAGACGGTCCTGGTCCCCTAGGTGGCTCCAAGGCAATCACAGGGTCCAGTCATTGGGGGTTTGGAGAGGAGGAGAAGGTCCTGGTCCCCTAGGTGGCTCCAAGGCAATCACAGGGTCCTGTCATTGGTGGTTTTGAGATGAGGACATGGTCCTGGTCCCCTAGGTGGCTCCAAGGCAATCACAGGGTCCTGTCATTGGGGGTTTGGAGAGGAGGAGACGGTCCTGGTCCCCTAGGTGGCTCCAAGGCAATCACAGAGTCCAGTCATTGGGGGTTTGGAGATAAGGAGAAGGTCCTGGTCCCCTAGGTGGCTCTAAGACAATTACAGGGTCCAGTCATTGGGGGTTTGGAGATGAGGAGAAGGTCCTGGTCCCCTAGGTGGCTCCAAGGCAATCACAGGATCCTGTCATTGGGGGTTTGGAGATGAGGAGATGGTCCTTGTCCCCTAGTTTGCTCCAAGGCAATCACAGGGTCCTGTCATTGAGGGTTTGGAGAGGAGGAGACGGTCCTGGTCCCCTAGGTGGCTCCAAGGCAATCACAGGATCCTGTCATTGGGGGTTTGGAGATGAGGAGATGGTCCTTGTCCCCTAGTTTGCTCCAAGGCAATCACAGGGTCCTGTCATTGAGGGTTTGGAGAGGAGGAGACGGTCCTGGTCCCCTAGGTGGCTCCAAGGCAATCACAGGGTCCTGTCATTGGGGGTTTGGAGAGGAGGAGACGGTCCTGGTCCCCTAGGTGGCTCCAAGGCAATCACAGGGTCCTGTCATTGGGGGTTTGGAGAGGAGGAGAGGGTCCTGGTCCCCTAGGTGGCTCCAAGGCAGTCACAGGGTCCTGTCATTGAGGGTTTGGAGAGGAGAAGACGGTCCTGGTCCCCTAGGTGGCTCCAAGGCAATCACAGGGTCCTGTCATTGGGGGTTTGGAGATGAGGACATGGTCCTGGTCCCCTAGGTGGCTCCAAGGCAATCACAGGGTCCTGTCATTGAGGGTTTGGAGATGAGGACATGGTCCTTGTCCCCTAGTTTGCTCCAAGGCAATCACAGGGTCCTGTCATTGGGGGTTTGGAGAGGAGGAGATGGTCCTGGTCCCCTAGGTGGCTCCAAGGCAATCACAGGGTCCAGTCATTGGGGGTTTGGAGAGGAGGAGACGGTCCTGGTCCCCTAGGTGGCTCCAAGGCAATCACAGGGTCCTGTCATTGGGGGTTTGGAGATGAGGAGAAGGTCCTGGTCCCCTAGGTGGCTCCATGGCAATCACAGGATCCTGTCATTAGGGGTTTGGAGATGAGGAGAGGGTCCTGGTCCCCTAGGTGGCTCCAAGGCAATCACAGGGTCCAGTCATTGGGGGTTTGGAGATGAGGAGAAGGTCCTGGTCCCCTAGGTGGCTCCAAGGCAATCACAGGGTCCTGTCATTGGGGGTTTGGAGATGAGGAGAAGGTCCTGGTCCCCTAGGTGGCTCCATGGCAATCACAGGGTCCTGTCATTGGGGGTTTGGAGATGAGGACATGGTCCTGGTCCCCTAGGTGGCTCCAAGGCAATCACAGGGTCCTGTCATTGGGGGTTTGGAGATGAGGAGAGGGTCCTGGTCCCCTAGGTGGCTCCAAGGCAATCACAGGGTCCTGTCATTGGGGGTTTGGAGATGGGGAGATGGTCCCAGGCCTCCTAGGTAGGCTCCAAGGCAGTCGCGGGTTCCCACACAGGGAGGCAGGGAGAGCCACAGAGGACCCCCTGTGTCCACAGAGGTGGTGGTGGTGGGGTGTGGCCAGAGCCCAGGAACACGAGTGACACCAGATTGGTGGGTGGGCGTGCTTTAGCTGGCAGCTCGGCTTCTCTCCTTCATAACTGTGAGCATGCATTTCGGTTGCCTTAAGTTGCTGACTTTGTGGTCATTTTTCAACAGAAACTAACGCCCCACCCCCAATGCTTACTAACGTTCCGGTTGTTCTTGGAGATGCCCATGATATCACGTGGGGCTCAAGAGGCACTGCGTGTCCAGGGGCCTCCCCTGCAGGTGTTTGAGCGAGTTGCCTGTGCACAGGTAGCAACACTCTGTGGCAGTGGCCTTGATACTGAGAGAGCCCCAGGCACAGCTGCTCCTGGTCAGGAACAAGAAAAGGCAGGTAGCCACCTCGGGTAAACTGGACAGGGAAGAAGGCAGTCAGCCTCTCCAGGTGAGCTGGACAGGGGAGAAGGCAGGCAGCCTCCCCAGGTGAACTGGACAGGGAGAAGGCAGGCAGCCTCCCCAGGTGAACTGGACAGGGGAGAAGACAGGTGTCCACCTCAGGTGAGCTGGACAGGGGAGAAGGCAGGCTGCCGCCCCAGGTGAACTGGGGTGAACTGGACAGGCAGGCAGTCGCCTCAGTTCAACAGGACAAGTGAGGGCAGCCTAGTGAGAGGGAAGAGATCCTAAGGCAGCCTGGTGGGCAGTGAGGACGGGGACAGAGCTGGGGAAAGGTGGGGTCCGCAGGCAGGCCATGGTCCTTCTGCTCAGTGTTGGGGGTGGGTTGCAGGACTGTGTGGTCCCGTGGTCAGACTTGTTCAGCAGGACCTTCTGCTCCCTGTGTGGAGGCCAGGAGGCCCCTCAGGAGGCCGCCACCCCCTTGGGGATGTCCAAGGGAAGAGGGGCCGGCGCCACCCTTGGTTCTGAATGAGCAATCAGCAGAGGGGTGACCCTTACTGGGCGGGGTGTTAGGACACGGTCTGGGCCCACAGGAAGGAGCCGTGTCTTAGGAATGCAGTGGGCTGAGGAGCCATCTGTCAGGCTTGGGGCCTTGACATTCTTCCTGCTCTGTCCCTCACGTTCCACATCCAGGGGCCACGCAACAGCCACCTCTGCTCAGACCTGGGCGCCTAGGGGAGGATTCCAGGGTAGCCCCAGCGAGCCCCTGAGGCTGGCGGGAAGGAGCGCCTTCCTGCCGCTCACTTCCCGAGCACGCTCAAGGCAGCGCAGGAAGAAGTCCCCCTTCCCTCCGTCCTTCTCGTCCCCCTTCTTCCCCCTCTCTCCTCCCTCCTTCCTCCTTCCTCCTTCCCTACTTTGTTTACTTTTAGAGAAGAAGTGGGCTCCAGGTTCACTCGCAGCGCTATCATGTGAGAATCCTTTCGCAGGCGGAACGGGCGCAGCCGCCTCTCCCTACTGTCTGGCCCAGGTCAGAGGAGAGCAGAGCCCCGGGGATCTGAGGACGGCTGAGCGGCTCCTGGGCTTCCAGAGCATGCAGAGGCAGGGTCTCCGGCCCTGGGGGTCCTCAGGCTCATTCAGGTGGCAGACAAGACCCTGAGGGGGCTGGGGAAGACATCAAGGGGTGAGCCAGAGCCACAGAGGGCAGGGGCCGAGAGGCACCACGCACCCACACCTGTCCCTCCAGAGACCAGCTGGGCTTCCAGCTGGCCCATAGGACATGGCTGTGCCCTCCTTCCTAGATGCTTTCCCAGGCAGACCCTGTGCCAGGGCAGCATGAGCCACAGGGTCTCCAGGGCCCAAGGACGTCCCCTGTGGGAAGGGCAAGGCTGCAGTGATGCCCGCAGCACGGGGCCCTGTGGCCTCCTTCCTGGTCATGGCTTGCTCTCTCTGCTCTCCTCTGAACACTTCTACGCTTTCAGAAAACTACAGAGGTGGCCACGTCACCTGCCACTCCAGGCCTGAGGACCGCGGCTAATTCGCTTCTCTCGGCACTAACCACTTTGATCTAAGGGAAAAGGTTCTGGGAGTGCAGCCCAGAAACGCCAGTGAGCCCCACTGAAGCCTGGCTCGTCTCCCCCGAGTCGGATCCGTGTTGCATAGAGCACAGACTCGCACCCGGGGCGTGCTGGGGGGAAAGGGCAGAGGCCCGGCTTCCTTCTCACTCCCAGGGTGTTGCCAGGAGGCCAGGGACCCAGGGCCACATCCTCGTCTGTGGGGCAGAGATTGGCGGACACACAGGGTGGGCTGGAGCTCCACTGCCCTTGGCCAGCACAGGAGGGAGCAGCAGGCGTCTGGCGGCCAGCAGCCCCTGGGGCAGGAAGCTGGTCTGATGAATGGCCCAGGCCTCCGCGAGCAATAGGTCAGTGCCTCAGAGCCCTGGGTGCTGGCACTCTCAAGGAGGGAACAGGGAAGGTGGCTGGCCCCAGGGCCCTAGGTCAGACCCAGTCATAGGAAGGAGGGAGGGTGGGCGTGGGTCTGTGTGTCCCCTGCAAGTCCTCAGGTAGGTGTCTGGCTGAGGCCTCTGTAGGTTGAAGCGGGATGCCTGAGTCTCCGGGAGGTCTGCCTGTAGGGCCTTCAGTGGGGTCCTCCTGAGGCAAGAGGTGGCCTGTGCCCCAGAGCCAGGCCGTACAGACCTCGATGGGCTCTGTGCCGAGGTGAGATCCAGTCTGCGTGCAGGGTGACTGGGAAAGCCTTACACCCGTGGCTCTGGTCTCCCGACACCAACCCTGGGGGCTCTCCGAGGGGCCTAGTGGCCCGAGCTTATTCAGGCTCTTGCTGTGGCTCTTCCCTGTGTCCAGGAGTGCCCATCCCTCTGGCCTTGTTGTGTGGTTGTGTCTTCCTGGGTCTCTGCCCAGGGCTCTCTTTGCACCACCAGGACCTCACACTCCCAAAGAGAGCCAGCGGCCACTCCCTGCCTCCTGCTGAGCTTCGCTTGCCAAGCCGCCCTGCCCTCTGCAAGTCCTGTGTAACCATTAGGGCCACCACTCACCACCACTGAGTGGCCACATGAACTTTTTCATCCCAGCCCTCTGATTTTGCCCACTACTGTGCTGCTGTGCTTGCCAGTGCTGAGGTGCAGGAAGGTGGGGTCAAGACCAATGCCTGGCAGAGCCAAGTCTTGTGAAGAACAAGCCCAGGTCAGCAAATGGGCCGTGTGCATTTCCTCCTGCCTGGAGTTGCCAGGGTGTGCCCAGAGGAGATGTGCTAGTTTCCTGACTTGGGCAGTTTCCTGGACAGGGACATCCACCCACTGATGCAGGAAAGGTCACGAGGTTTTGGCGGGGTGGGGGACGGTATTCAGCCAAAGGAACACTTGGAAGTGGGCTGTGCAATGGCTGATGGAGGACGGGACAGTCACACCGGAGGGTGCAGCGATGTCAGAAGGTCAAGCGAGGGGCCATCACCAAGGAGTCTGGATTCAAGGTGGGACCAGGCATCAGAGCAGTTGCAGGGTCTCTCTGCTGAAGAGACTCATTCTAATGAACCTGCGAATCCTGTGGGTGTCTCCTGCCCCGCTGAGCACCGCCACCCCCTGCCCCACTTTCGGGCCTGGTGGGAGCTGGCGTCTGCTGAGGGTGGTGTGGTCCTCCCACTCAGCCTCTGCCCACCCGGCTCTCAGAGGATCCTGGGGAAGCAAGTAGCTCATGGTGTGGCTGCTGGGCGTCTTCCGAGGGCTCCAGTTCACTCCCATGAAGACAGAAACCAAGGTCCTGGGGTCTCCAGCTCACTCCCATGAAGACAGAAACCAAGGTCCTGGGGTCCACTGCACCACGAGGCTCCTCAGCCTGGGCCTCTGGGTGAGGCCTCTGCCTCTCGCTGAGCAGAAGCCGCTCAGGCTCAGGCGCTGTGTGCTGGCTGCATCTCCCAGGGGAGCACAGGTGAAGAAAGCCCCTTTCTTGGGGAACGTCAGGCTGACACGAAGCACGTGATGCTGTGAGGGAAACGTCGTATCGCGTGGTTCAGGCCTCAGGGCGAAGCATCTCAGAAATGTTTTCACCTGGGGAGGAACAGGGTCCCAGGGAGTGCCGGCAGGAAGTTCAGTTGCTGGGCCATGAAGTCAGTGTACTTTCTCATTCTGCGCAGCGAGACGTCCTGGCTCCCCGTGGGATGAGGTTGGTAGGCCTGACTCAGCAGAGAGCTCACAGATGGCACATGCAGGTTGGAGCCGCCTTGAGGAATTCCAGGCGGCTCTGGCTGCGCTCACGGCTGCCTGTCCGCCATGACGCTGCAGACGGGAGCTAAGGGTCAAGCCCGGCGGCCTTCTCACCAATGCGCTTATGAGTTGTTTGCTGAGTATTTTCAGAGACAGTTGATACAGGTTGCCCTTGGAACTAGCTTCTGCCTTGGTAACACAGGCTTGATATTCATTTTTGCTCACTTTTATTAACTTAGAGAAAGAATGTTCCGTGGTCATTTGGAAAGATAGACAGTAATGTCCAGTTTTCTCTCCCACTTCTTCAAAGACCCACTTGCTACTGGTCATGGGCTTGCTCAGGTTGTGCTGGGCAGTCCGGCCATCAGGCAGGCAGCCTGGATGGGCTCTTGTTGGCCCCACCTCCAGGGCCAGGCTGTGGGACAGGAGGGCACTTGGTTGTAGGTCTTTCAGCAGATTCACAGAACTCTTTCTTCCTCTTCCGCGAAGGGACCCTGATCTCCTCTCATCTGCATCTGCCATTCTCAAAGCCACCTCCCCAAGGGACGACAGTGTGCCACGTGAACACGGCTGATCCTGGGATGGGGAAGTGGAAACCACGAGAGCTGCTGTGGCGGAGCCTGTGGTGCAAGGTGAGTGCATCCACAGGGAGGAAGCCTGCAAGTGACCTGGGTCCTTAGACCCCAACGGCTTGGCCGTGAGTTGGTGTATCCCCTTCTGGCTACAGAGGCCAGTATTTCTGCCACTCTTGGGTGCTTGGCCAGGTGCCTGCCGCTCACGCACATTCAGTGAACTCATTTTGGAGAATGAAGCCCGAGGCTCAGCAGAGCCCGGAGTCTCGCAGCTAGGAGCAGTGCAGGGGACTCACGTGGCTCCTCTCACCAGAACGTGCTCCTCCCACAGGAGTGTCTGGTCCTCAGGGTTTTCCTGAGAGGAAGAGGCAGGGCCAGCAAGTGGTATAGACAGCAGGAATGAACACAGGAGCCCCAGGAACCAACCCACGGGATTCCGCTCTCCAACCCTTCAGGTCGACTTGGAAGGAGGGAGAGGAGAGCTCCCACCTCCTTGGTTGTACTTTCACTGGGCACTTTCTGTGGGAGAAGGTTTGAAGAGGTGACCAACCCTAAGCAGACCTTCTGACCCGTCCTTCCCATCCCTGGAGAAACCGTTCTGCAGAGATCCTGGGACTGTGGCCCTGCCCTCTGGCAGGGAGGTGCAGTTTGGGCAGTGTGAGCCACAAGCCAGAGGGGACGGGCAGCTGCAGAGCAGAGGCAGCCCCCGGCCTCCCTCCTGTCTTCCCAGACCCTGGCCCTCGTCTTAGCTCTGCCTTGGGGAAGCAGAACCACCCTCAGGGCCCGTGTGGATGGACTGTGAGAGCAGCTGGGGCCCAGCCCAGGGCCATGAGGGGCCCAGCCCAGGGCCATGAGGGGCCCAGCCCAGGGGCATGAGGGGCCCAGCCCAGGGGCATGAGGGGCCCAGCCCAGGGCCATGAGGGGCCCAGCCCAGAGGCCTTTGGCCTTCTCTGGCCTCAGTACAGCACAGGTCTGGCCCAGGCGTCCCCTGGGTCCTACTACAGGAAACATGGGCACTTCTGCCTTGCTGTATTGTCACCAGCAATCATTTTTTTAAAGCTCTTGATGGTGAAATTAGTTTGAGGTTCACAAGATGTCGCAAAAATGAGGCAGAGAGCTCCTTGTCCTCCAGTTTCTACAAGGTCACCCTCTGGCCTCACTGCTGAAGGTGCCCCTGCCCTGGTGCCGAGCAAGCCAGGGTGACACCAGGAGACAGACTCAGGGGCACTGAGCAGGGGCTTACTCTCTTGCGTGGGAGACTTCCCTGAAGTCAGAGTTCCTCTGAGTGGACGGTGTGTCCCTCAGAGGGTGCCGTTCCAGTGGCCTGACACCAGCTTCAGGTGGTGTTGAATCTGCAGTAGAAGGCAAGGCCCTGTGGTCCTTTCCCCAGGCCACCTGATTCTGGCAGGGAGAGCATCTCAGCCGGGGGACTCTGTCTTCCTGCCACTCTTGCAGTGTCCCCTCTGGCCCAGGTGGACGTGCTGACCTGGCCTGGCCTGGGCCTCGGTGGCAGGACGACTCCTGGCTTCACAGGCTGTTTCCATCTCATCCTCGTTACGTCACGGTCACTAGGACCAGGGGCTCCGCTTTCCCTTGATGATAAGGATAGACCTTTATTATTTATTTATTTATTTTCAAATGAAACTTTCAAATAGAAGAATGCTACCGAGTGCTGAGGAGCGATAGCAGAGGCCTTGGGCCACACCTGTGGAGGAGGTGCTGCCAGGAGCTGGGGTGGGGTCCTCAGTCCAGCGCAGCAATGTGGGGCTCATGATTCTGGGTGGATGCTGTGACTAGCAGGGGCCAGTGAGCAGCAGGGTGGACACTGTGTGTGGAGGTGAGGGACTTCTGCCACTGTGGGAATGCCGCCTGCCGAAGCTCTCAGGGCTCAGCTCCTGCCCCACAGGTCAAGGGCTCTCTGCTCCCTGGAGCAGCCCAAGGAAGTGACTTGATGATGTGAGGTATGAGACCAAGGTCCTGAGCTTGCCCACCCAGGACGGCGCTGAAGGGCACCCCAGCCTGGCCTTCCCCTTGGGGTGGGCTGAGGCCACCCTGGGACTGCATCTTGGCTCATGCCTCCAGTGCCCGTGGCCTGGCCTCCCAGCCCGAGGTGGCCACGTGTGCCCACACTGACCTCCAGCTCAGAGCCTGCTCCCTGTCCGGCTGGGGCTTCACATCCGGGTGCTGGAGAAGGTGGTGGTTGTGGTCATCTCATGGGGCTTCCCGCCAGCCCTGCCACAGAGAGGTCTCTCAGCTGCAAGGAGAAGCAGGAGGAGAAGCAGGTGCTGGTCCACACCAAGTGGGAGGTGGACACCTGCTCAAGGCTGCACTTGGTGGTTGAGAGATGGGCAGGACAGGAAAAGGCGGACAGGGGAATTGGGAGACACTTCCTGAAAGGATGATGGGACCCAGCGGCTACTGAAAGTTGAAGCTGAGTGGGAGGCCTGGCCTCCAGGGAGGACAGGGAGCTGAGGGCTGGTGGGCAGTGCTGGGGGGAGGTGCTGGCTGCGCTGCAGTCCCAGGGCCGCTCTTCTGATGACCTCAGCCCCTGGTCCTCTGGATGATGCCTCCCCAGGGAGGACCGGGCGGTGACACAGAGTGGCAGCTGCCCCAGGACACTTCCTGGTCACATGGCTGGGGGCATGCAGCCCTGAGTCAGAAGGAAAGGGACTCTGTCCAAGGAGCTGCAGGCCAGGGGCAGGAGTGGAAGCAAATGCAGGCCAGGGCCCTGGATTGTGGAGCCATTGGGTGGACAGAGGGAGATGAGGGGCAGCAGAATGTGTGTGGGATGAAGGTGGCTTGGGAGAGGGACAAGGCCAGGGCCCTGGGTGGGACTGCATGGTGTGGAGTGCTCTCGAGACACCTTCTGGGACCCAGGACGATGCGGTGGCCCCTAAGTGTGCCAGGATGGCAGCTTCACAGGGTAGGTGCTGGAGGAAGGGCCAAGGCCCTGGGGCGGGGCCTGTCTCGGAGGACATTCTACCTGGGGATGGAAACCTCAGGACCATGGGAGGCCTGGGACACACAGCCGCTGCCCAACTGCAAGGAGTCCCCAGCTGGGGGACACCCAGGAGGACAGCCTTGGCAGCCCAGGTGGAGACGGATCCTCCAACCGGCCAGCACAGCTGCGTGCCTTCCTGCTGAGGCTTGGGGTCTCTGGTCCTTGGCCTCAGTGACGTGTCTTCTCTACAGTGCAGAAGTGACCCTCCAGACCGTCCGAGCCTCCATCCAAAGGAGCTTGAAGCTTCAGCCTGGGCCTCCTGAAGCCCTGCCTGCGGCAGCCCCAAGACTCACGAGAGCACCTTCTGCCCACTGGAGCAGCCCCCTGGGAGGGGCGCACTCCACGCTGTGGGGTGGGGGTTGCCAAGACCCTTGTACCTCTGATGCCCTGACCCTACGGCTCTGCTGTCACCCTGTGCAGGGAACTGCCCGCCTGAGCCCGACTTCAATCCCTGACTCACATTCATGACAGACGACGGACGATTGTTCATTTATTGTCAACCTCTAGGGTTTGGAGCAACTTGTTACGCAGAAATAAATATCTGGGACAAGTAAGTCAACCCAAGTGACTTTGCCGGGGGCTGGATCTCTGCCCACGCCCCCTCTGGCAAAGTCACACTTCTTGGGGGTGGAGTTTGGCAGGCTTGGAGGTGAGAGCTGAGCTGGCCACCAGGGGCACCTCGTCTCTGGCCAGCACTGCAGACGCCACCTGGCATCCCAGGGTCTGCCAGGGCCCGCCCTGGTACGGGGCTCATCCATCTCCATCACTGGCGCACCTGGCCCGGCGTTCCGCAGTGCAGGCATTCCGTGCCACGGCCAGGACGGATGGTGAGGGAGTGGATCCGAGCCCGCCGTCTGCAAGGAGCTGCATCTGCTTCGCCACGGGAGAGTCAGCGCCAGCCCCGCAGTGCTCTTGGAAGCCAGAGGGAAACACCGTGGCAAGAGCAGAGGCAGGAAGCCAAGGCGGGCAGAGAGGGTACCCAGGCAGCCCCTGGCCCAGGGCTGAGGGAGGGCTGGGAAGGGCAGGGAGGCGCGGGGAAGGAGGAGCAGTGATGGCCAGTGGGAAGAGCCTCAGGAGGTGGAGGCGGTGAGTATGAGGGCGGCCAGTGAGCAGGAGGTCTGCTCGGGACCCCATGGGCTCTGGGAGGTTTGACATCGCAGGGCGCAGGTGCATGCACCAGGCAGCTGCTTGGGGTCCTGGAGCTGGGGCTCACTGCTCACTCTCCCACTCAGAGCCTGCCTTCCTCAGGGGAATGTGAAAGTCAAGAAAGAAAAGAAAGCGCCCGAGCCCGGCTGGGGGAGAGTCGACCTTCACAAGTTGAGGAAAGGCGTCTCCTGGGGAAGATGCAGGTGGAGAGACACGGCTCTGGCCCGGGGCCAGCCCAGGGGACAGAGGGGACTCCAGACCAGTAGGACCATGGCTCCCTGCCTGGGAGCTCCAGTGCCCAGGCTGAGATCAGAGTGCAGGACAGGGGTCATCTGATCTGCCACTGGAAGCTGAATTCTGCCCCAAGTGGCTTCTTCAATTAGCAGGTTTTATTTTAAGAAGAGTTTGAACTCAAGGGGAAATTCAGCCCAGAGTGCACAGTTCCTGCAACCCTCCACCTCCTGCCCAATGCCTGGCGCCCACCTGACTCCTTGCAAAGGGGAAGCCACACTGACGGGTCCTCACCACCAGGTGTCCACAGTGTGCATCAGGGTCCCCTCCTTGTGTGCACTCTGTAGCTGTCTGCACCCTGGGGAGCCCACGACCCCAAGGCAGGGTCTGAGGCCACCGGCAGGACCCTCCCTTCCCACTTGGTGGCTCTGCCTGCCTATTTAGGGTGTCACTCCACACGCCCCGTGTCCTCAGGCCTGGCAGGAGCCTCCTGGAGTCAGCGTCTTCCCGACTCCCCTCCCAGCCCAGGCCTTGGCTTCGGCAGCTCTGCCTCCGGCCGGAACACCTCGCGCTACCCCACCCCAGCCAGAGTAGGGTGCTCACTCCAGACCTCTGAGAGTGGAGTGGCCCAGGGCTCAGGGGGTGGTGAGGCTACTCACTGTCCTTGCCCGACTCCCCTCAAGGAGAGAGGCACACATTCTGCCCTGCCTGTGGCAAAGTGGACCTGGCATCCACAAAATCCAGCTAATCAACTGGCAATTTCCTTACACCGAGGTTTTCAGTGAGTGCTGGTCAGTCACAGGGATGGTTTTGTGCTGTCATCTTACGGGCAAAGGCGGGGCAGTTGGCCGAGCCTCAGGTGAGCGGGGCTCTGGGAACAGGAAGAGGCTGTCTCTGAGTGGAGGAGGTGGGCTTCCAGGTGGGCACGGTATGGGTCCAGCAGCAGCTCCACGCCTCCACACTCTAAAAACTCGATTTTAACATTAGGGCCACCAACTGCTCCCTTACAGAGGAGAAAGTGGAAGTGCAGGGAGATGGAGTGGCTGACCAGTCCTCTCCTGGACAGGCTGGCCTGCTGCCTCCCAGGACACTCCAGGCCCAGGCCCAGCAGCAGCAGCAGTGTATGGCGACTGCCCCATGTCCTGCCTCTGGACTGTAGAAGATGACCTGTGTCCTCTGAAGGCTACCTTCCTGAGGTGGATGTGTCCTCCTGGGACCCGCTGGTAAACCCCGGGCTCCCAGGAAATTCCAGGCCCCCTGTGGAGGGCAGGGATCCCCGGGACTCCCCAGGACACTGTGGGAACTCAGGCTCCTCCACCCACCTCTCCCACTTCTGCTGGGAAGGGGCGAGCTGCACCTTTAGTTCCTACAAGTGACGTTGTAAGTGTGACACTTGGGAGCAACCAGTGTTCCTTGAGGACCTCTGGGTGGGGCCCTGTCCAGGTCCCCTTCCTGGCGCCCTTGGCACGGACACACCAGTTCATTGCAGGAAGTCGCAGCTCAGGGAGTCGGAGCCACATCTCAGAGCAGAGTCGTGATTCCAAACAAGATCTTGTTCCTGAAAGGAGAAGAACTTCTGCAGTTCCTCATCAGCTCATCCATTCCCGTGTTTTTTCCGAGAGATCCGTGTTGTATCTTAGAGTAGAACATCCGCGGACTCTATCTCTGCCATCGCGTGATGGCTCTGAGGCTGTCTCCAACATCACGGTGGGGCCTGGAGCCTGCCGAGGCTGGGGAGGCTCTGGGAAGGCCCCTAAGTGGCACTGCCTGCTGATGTGTGTCGGCTCGCCTCCTTGGGTAACCACTTGTGTTTCAGCGCTTCCTCCTCAGGGAGCCGTGGGGAGACGCGTGGGGGACTAATCTCCGTGGAGAATGGCTGGTCCTCGGGCTGAGGCAGGAAATGTGCCCGGTGAGCCGGGAGCGTCTGTGTACCAGAGCCAGGAGGAAGGAGGTGTTCAGAAACCAAGTGCAGCCATGAGGGGTGTCCTATGGGATGTGCAAAGCCAGGCCTCGGTGCTCTGGGTTCTCGGGAGAGACGCTGTGCCCAGAGGTAGAGCTGTCTTGGTGGGCTTCCACCTGTTCTTCCCCTGCCCTGCCAAGAGCGGCCAGCTGAGGCACGGCCAGCGCAGCTCCTCTGGCTCAGGCCTGCTGCCTGCTGCTGCTGGGTGACTCCCCTCGGGTCTCTCCATCTGGCCCCAACCTCGCCCCAGACCAAGGCTGGCGTCTCCTGGCCTCTGGCTGCAGGCTGCCCCTCATGTCTTGACTGCCTACACGCTGGCCGGACCTCGGTTCTTTCTGAGTGTGTGTCCCTTGGCTCTCCTGCACAATGTGCCAGGTCCATGTTCCGGTCATCAACAGCACACTTAGCAGTGCAGGCTTTCTTCTAGACAGTTAAGAAACACACACACACACACACACACACACACACACACACACACACACACGGCCAGGGCTGTGGGAGGGAGGGACCATGACTGGGAACCGCCACGTGACACAGGTTAACACACACAAAGTTAATCTTCACCAAACCCGAGAAACAGCCATTAGTCTCCCCATTAGAGGGAGCCTGAGGCTCCTGGGGTCAGCGCTGTCCAGCCTTCACCCAGGGACTACCTGCATGGCCTGTACATGGAGTCCAGAGCAGGACCTGCTGCCATCTCTGGGGCCCCCAAGGCAGTCTTCCAGCCCCCGGGGGCCTTGGACATGTGCTGCCAGGTCGTGAGCATGCAGGCCCGAGGGGCGTCCTCCGCAGCTTCACCTCCTCCAAGGCAGCTAACCCAGGAGGGCACAGCCAAAGGCAGGGGGCAGCCACAGGCCAGAGCAAGAGCAAGGCCGCCATCCTCATGCAGGTGGCATCCTGCATCACCCTCAGGACAGTGGCCTTGGCGTCGGTGTGGACAGGTGGACTGCACAGGTCCACCCAGGGCACAGCCACAGGCTTCAGTGAGCTTGCACCCCTGGACAGGAAGTGGGTGTCTAGCCTCTAGGGGTCCTGAGGGACACCCACCAGTGGACCCCGACGGTTGCACAGTTAGTTAGAGCAGACGAGGGGTAGACAAGAGGTCCTGCAGACACGCTGCGTGGGAGGGAGGGACAAGGCCGTGAGGCAGGCCCAAGGGTGGGGCTTGAATCCTCTGAGGCTGCCCCTCCCCAGACGCACCGCAGCCTTCTCACTTGGAATTTGCTGCAGCTTCCAGTGAGCTGGAGTTCAGGCCCACCCCTCCCTGACCCCCAAAGCTGGCTGGCCCGGCAGCACCTACGCCTACAGAGGCCCACAAGCCTCTCTGTCTCCCTCGTCCCTCTACCACAGCTCTGGGCACAGCCCAGGCAGAGGCCCAGCCGTGCCAGTCGGGGCCATCCTGGTCCAGCCAGCCCTGAGCTGACACCTGAGACAGCAGACTTCTGTGTGCGCCCAGCTGAGATCAGGTGAGTCCCAGGAAGGGGCGGACAAGCCAGCTCTGAACTCACAGGACATGATAAACAGCTGATGTTTAAATTGCTCAGTTTAGAGCGGCATTAGGCTGCCATACCACTTCATCCATATGGAGAGAACGCCGGGACTGTCAGGGCTGCGGGTCACAGTGAGACTTGGGAAATTATCCTGAGGGCAAGGGGAAGTCAGTGACATGTTTCACGCAGGGAAGTGATAAGATTAGATTGGTGCTCTAAAAGTGATGGTTCTGAGCAATCCGAGAACAGCGGCTGTGCAAGGTTCTCATCTACCAACCACAAGTGATACCACCAGCTTGTCCAGGAGGCAAGGCTGACCTCTGCCTCTGCCACCTGCTACCGTGATTATTAGCTCAATTTCATCAGTATCTCTGGGTTTTAAATCCTTGAGAAGTTAGAGTGCTCTGAGTGAGAGGTTACAACTGTCAACTATGGTCCTGGATCCTGTTATAAAGCTGATGTGAGTAAGTATCTGTGAATCCATCAACTCATTCAGTGCACAACCTACCCACCACCTGCCTACCTACCCTCCATCTACCTGCTCATCCACCTACCCATTCATCCATTCATCTATCCATGTAAGTACTCATTCTTCCATCCACTTGCCCATCCACCAACCCATCTACCATCCACCCATTCTTTCATTCATATATCCATCCATTCATCCATCCATTCATCCCTTCACCAACCCATCCACCTACCCATTCACCTGCTCATCCATTCATTCATCCATCCATGTACTCATTCTTCCATCCACCTGCCCACCCACCATCCATTCACCAATGCATCTACCCATCCACCCATTTATCCATCCATCATCCATCCATACATCTATCCATCCACCTGCTCATCCATCCATCCATCCATCCATCCAACTATCCATCCACCTATCCATCCACCTACCCATCCTTCCATCCACTTGTCCATCCAATCCCCAGACCATCTATCATCATGTCCCTCCTCCTCCTCCTGCTATCCATCACATCCCCTTCTCTCAGCCTCCTCCCTGGCTCCCTTTAGATCTCTGCTCAGTTTCACCGTCTCAGTGAGGCCTCCTGCAATACCTATCTAAAGTTTTGCCACACGCTCTCCGTATTTGCCTTTCCTGTTTATTTTATGTCTGTGACAAATTTCTAGCATATGTACTTTGTATCTCTCTTATTCATTATCTTCTCTACTAGAAGGTAAGCGCCACAGGAACAGTTCTGCCTGTTTTGAAACCTGTCTTAGTAAACAATACGTTATCCATTCCAAAGTATCTGTGGAATGAGGAGAGAAGAGGACAGGTCCACATCACTTCATTGGTCATCGACTACACCGCAAGGTCAGATTTGCTGGGCAGCCTCCTCTCCTGGGAGTACCTTACAAAGAAGGGTCCTGGGTGTTTCTGGCCACTGGAGGTGAGCTTGGGTTGGTGGGCCCCCTCCTTCGCAGTGCAGAGTCACCTTTCCAAGCAATCACTTCGTGTCAGACACTATTTCAAACTATTTGTAAAGATCTGGGCTTGGTGTTGAAAGGGGTGGCCCAGTATCCTCAGGAGCAGGAGGGTGTCGCTAACTTCTCTGCCTTCAGATTCCTCCCCAGCAAAACAAGGGGTTGGGCCAAACCTCCAACTTCCTCTAATCTCATTGTGAAGGCCCCAGGGAATGTCCCATCACCTGCTGGCCTTGCTGGCTTCCTCTCTTTCCAAGGCTGCTCCCCATCCCTCACCCTGACCTGTCAGCGTCTCTGAAGATCAGTCTAGAAATGCAAGATGCCCCCCATCCTGGGATGGGGGGGGGCATGTTTAATTGCCTCTCTCAGGGCTCCTGCTGAGTACTGCCCAGGTGAGGGCCAGTTCTGAGACCCTTTGGGTTCTGCAGTGGTCACAGCTCTACTGTTCCCTCCAAGGGTTCACGAAGGCTCCATTTTTAAGCCCTTTGCAGGACTTGCCCTGATGGCGCGCTCTCTGGTCACAGTCACTGCTGCAGTGAGTTCTGCATTCAGACCAGTCCTGGGGGGATTGGGTGGAGCGTGTCGCCATTAGTGCCGTGGACAGTTGGCCCTTCTCTCCCTGCCCCTTAAAGGCAGCAGCCATGTCAGGAAGATCTAACCTGGTGCTCCTCCAGGGCAGGGCCTGGGGGCTTCCCAGGGTCTCAGCTGTCCAGAGGCCTTTGGACAAGGACACTGCATGGGTACAGCCTGTGCCACCTGGGAGGCTGTGCACATCCTTCTGTGGCTTCACTAGAACCTATGATTAGGTGGAGGAGATTTCTAGACCAAACCCTCATTTTAAAGGGAAAAAAAACTGAGGTTCAAGAACGTGAGGGATTGATCAAGGTCACATATTAACTCACGGGGGAATGGCAGAAACATCCTGACACTGGAGGCTACTTGTTTGTAAGATCAAAGCCAGCCTCTAGGTCCCACGGGTTGCTCCACCAAGTAGTATTTGGATCCCCCAAGGCCCTTGAAATTCAACCTGCTCATCAAATGATTTCAAACAGTAATCAAGGAGCAGGACTTAATTGACCACCGTGAGGTCCCAGCACTGTCCCAGCGTGGCAGCTCGCCTCTTGTGTAACAGCAGAATGAGCTTCAGCACAGAAGTGAACAGGTCATGATCCAGCACCTTGCTCCCTCTAACACCCACAAGACGCTGTGGCTGGACTCTTGTCCTTACCAACAACAAGGTGACGACGATTTGTTGAGCATCTGTTATGTTCTGGGATTTTCCAAAATGACAGCTTACCTAGAATTATTTTTCTAGCACACGTAGGAGGATCTTTTTACTTGGAGAACTAGCTGAGGACACATGACAAAAATTTCCACCTTCCAGGGTTCTAAATGCACAGTTCAGCCACGCACAGTCCATTCCTCGTTGTGCAACCAAGTCCAGACTTCATCACTTTGCCAAATCCAGACTCTGTGCCCCCAAATGCTGATGCCCACTGACGCCCCCTCCCGCCCCTCCTCTGGCAGGTGTGGGTCTGCTCTGCCTCTAGTTCCAACTCTCAGCTCCCTCATAGGAGTAGAGTCTCACTGCATCGGCCTTGTGCCTGACCTGTGTCACCAGGGTGTGGTCCTCGAGGTCCGCTCCTTCGCACACCTGGCTGTGGCTCATCACCTTTCTGTGAACATGGTTGTGGCAATGACCTCCCGCAACGCCGTCTTCGGCTCCTTGAGGAGTGGACCCGGAGTGCAGTGGCTGGTCACACGGTCATTCTACCTCTTCCCTCTTCAAGGGGTCTCCACAGGGCCTCACCTCTGCCTCCCCACCTGGGCACCCAGGGCACCCAGGGCACCCAGGGCTTGGGCTCCCCACCATGCTGCTTTCTGGCTTAGGGCAGCCACAGGTGCCTGCAGGGGCCTCTGGTGTGGTACGTTCCTGAAGGCCTCTCGTGCAGGGGCCAAGTGGGGAAGGCATGGAGACACAAGACCATCCATCCCCGTACCTGCGACTGTGAAAGCTCAGTCCCTTGTCCCAAAGACACCTCGGGATTGATGCGAGGGACAAAGGGACAGCCAGGAGAGCTTGCTTCTGTGACACGGCATTTCCATTACTCCCTAGTAGTTAGGATTTAAAGACCAGATTTACAATGCAGACCCACGGTCTCCCCAGGGTACGCCCTTACAGTGACCCCACGTCACGGTCTCCCCAGGGTACGCCCTTACAGTGACCCCACGTCACGGTCTCCCCAGGGTACGCCCTTACAGTGACCCCACGTCACGGTCTCCCCACGGTACGCCCTTACAGTGACCCCACGTCACGGTCTCCCCAGGGTACGCCCTTCACAGTGACCCCACGTCACGGCCTCCCCAGGGTACGCCCTTACAGTGACCCCACGTCACGGTCTCCCCAGGGTACGCCCTTACAGTGACCCCACGTCACGGTCTCCCCATGGTACTCCCTTCACAGTGACCCCACTTCACGGTCTCCCCAGGGTACGCCCTTCACAGTGATCCCATTTCACGGTCTCCCCAGGGTACGCCCTTACAGTGACCCCACGTCACGGTCTCCCCACGGTATGCCCTTACAGTGACCCCACGTCACGGTCTCCCCAGGGTACGCCCTTCACAGTGACCCCACGTCACGGTCTCCCCAGGGTACGCCCTTACAGTGACCCCACGTCAGGGTACTCCCTTCACAGTGACCCCACGGCACGGTCTCCCCAGGGTACGCCCTTACAGTGACCCCACGTCACGGTCTCCCCAGGGTACGCCCTTACAGTGACCCCACGTCACGGTCTCCCCAGGGTACGCCCTTCACAGTGATCCCACGTCACGGTCTCCCCAGGGTACGCCCTTCACAGTGACCCCACGTCACGGTCTCCCCAGGGTACTCCCTTACAGTGATCCCACGTCACGGTCTCCCCAGGGTACTCCCTTCACAGTGACCCCACGTCACGGTCTCCCCAGGGTATGCCCTTCACAGTGACCCCACGTCACGGTCTCCCCAGGGTACGCCCTTCACAGTGACCCCACGTCACGGTCTCCCCAGGGTACTCCCTTACAGTGATCCCACGTCACGGTCTCCCCAGGGTACTCCCTTCACAGTGACCCCACGTCACGGTCTCCCCAGGGTATGCCCTTCACAGTGATCCCACGTCACGGTCTCCCCAGGGTACTCCCTTCACAGTGACCCCACGTCACGGTCTCCCCAGGGTATGCCCTTCACAGTGACCCCACGTCACGGTCTCCCCATGGTACTCCCTTCACAGTGACCCCACGTCACGGTCTCCCCAGGGTACGCCCTTACAGTGATCCCACGTCACGGTCTCCCCAGGGTATGCCCTTCACAGTGACCCCACGTCACGGTCTCCCCAGGGTATGCCCTTCACAGTGACTCCACGTCACGGTCTCCCCAGGGTACGCCCTTACAGTGACCCCACGTCACGGTCTCCCCAGGGTACGCCCTTACAGTGATCCCACGTCACGGTCTCCCCAGGGTACGCCCTTCACAGTGACCCCACGTCACGGTCTCCCCAGGGTACGCCCTTCACAGTGACCCCACGTCACGGTCTCCCCAAGGAACGCCCTTCACAGTGACCCCACGTCACGGTCTCCCCATGTTACGCCCTTCACAGTGACCCCACGTCACGGTCTCCCCAGGGTACGCCCTTACAGTGACCCCACGTCACGGTCTCCCCAGGGTACGCCCTTCACAGTGACCCCACGTCACGGTCTCCCCAGGGTACGCCCTTCACAGTGATCCCACGTCACGGTCTCCCCAGGGTACGCCCTTCACAGTGACCCCACGTCACGGTCTCCCCAGGGTACGCCCTTCACAGTGACCCCACGTCACGGTCTCCCCACGGTATGCCCTTACAGTGACCCCACGTCACGGTCTCCCCAGGGTACGCCCTTCACAGTGACCCCACGTCACGGTCTCCCCAGGGTACGCCCTTACAGTGATCCCACGGCACGGTCTCCCCAGGGTATGCCCTTCACAGTGACCCCACGTCACGGTCTCCCCAGGGTACGCCCTGACAGTGATCCCACGTCACGGTCTCCCCAGGGTACGCCCTTCACAGTGACCCCACGTCACGGTCTCCCCAGGGTACGCCCTTCACAGTGACCCCACGTCACGGTCTCCCCAGGGTTCGCCCTTACAGTGATCCCACGTCACGGTCTCCCCAGGGTACGCCCTTCACAGTGACCCCACGTCACGGTCTCCCCAGGGTACGCCCTTCACAGTGACCCCACGTCACGGTCTCCCCATGGTACGCCCTTCACAGTGACCCCACGTCACGGTCTCCCCAGGGTACGCCCTTACAGTGACCCCACAGCACGGTCTCCCCAGGGTACGCCCTTACAGTGACCCCACGTCACGGCCTCCCCAGGGTACGCCCTTACAGTGACCCCACGTCACGGTCACCCCAGGGTACGCCCTTACAGTGACCCCACGGCACGGTCTCCCCAGGGTACGCCCTTCACAGTGACCCCACGTCACGGTCTCCCCAGGGTACGCCCTTACAGTGACCCCACGGCACGGTCTCCCCAGGGTACACCCTTACAGTGACCCCACGGCACGGTCTCCCCAGGGTACGCCCTTACAGTGACCCCACGGCACGGTCTCCCCAGGGTACGCCCTTACAGTGACCCCACGGCACGGTCTCCCCAGGGTACGCCCTTACAGTGACCCCACGGCACGGTCTCCCCACGGTATGCCCTTACAGTGACCCCACTTCACGGTCTCCCCAGGGTACGCCCTTACAGTGACCCCACGGCACGGTCACCCCAGGGTACACCCTTCACAGTGACCCCACAGCACGGTACTCCCTTCACAGTGACCCCACGTCATGGTCTCCCCAGGGTACGCCCTTCACAGTGACCCCACAGCACGGTCTCCCCAGGGTACGCCCTTACAGTGACCCCACGGCACGGTCTCCCCAGGGTACGCCCTTACAGTGACCCCACGGCACGGTCTCCCCAGGGTACGCCCTTACAGTGACCCCACGGCATGGTCTCCCCAGGGTACGCCCTTACAGTGACCCCACGGCACGGTCTCCCCACGGTATGCCCTTACAGTGACCCCACATCACGGTCTCCCCAGGGTACGCCCTTACAGTGATCCCACGTCACGGTACTCCCTTCACAGTGACCCCACGGCACGGTCACCCCAGGGTACGCCCTTCACAGTGACCCCACAGCACGGTCTCCCCAGGATACGCCCTTACAGTGACCCCACGTCACGGTCTCCCCAGGGTACGCCCTTACAGTGACCCCACGGCACGGTCTCCCCACGGTATGCCCTTACAGTGACCCCACATCACGGTCTCCCCAGGGTACACCCTTACAGTGATCCCACGTCACGGTACTCCCTTCACAGTGACCCCACGGCACGGTCACCCCAGGGTACGCCCTTCACAGTGACCCCACAGCACGGTCTCCCCAGGGTACGCCCTTACAGTGACCCCACGTCACGGTCTCCCCAGGGTACGCCCTTACAGTGACCCCACGGCACGGTCTCCCCAGGGTACGCCCTTACAGTGACCCCACGGCACGGTCTCCCCAGGGTACGCCCTTACAGTGACCCCACGGCACGGTCTCCCCACGGTATGCCCTTACAGTGACCCCACTTCACGGTCTCCCCAGGGTATGCCCTTACAGTGACCCCACGTCACGGTCTCCC
Source organism: Callospermophilus lateralis (assembly GCF_048772815.1). Lineage (NCBI taxonomy): Eukaryota > Metazoa > Chordata > Mammalia > Rodentia > Sciuridae > Callospermophilus > Callospermophilus lateralis. The sequence goes on along the minus strand of NC_135318.1, from coordinate 1,251,776 downwards.
CATGGTACGCCCTTCACAGTGACCCCACGTCACGGTCTCCCCATGGTACGCCCTTCACAGTGACCCCACGTCACGGTCTCCCCAGGGTATGCCCTTCACAGTGATCTCACTTCACGGTCTCCCCATGGTACTCCCTTCACAGTGACCCCACGTCACGGTCTCCCCAGGGTATGCCCTTACAGTGATCCCACGGCACGGTCTCCCCAGGGTACGCCCTTACAGTGATCCCACGTCACGGTCTCCCCAGGGTACGCCCTTCACAGTGACCCCACGTCACGGTCTCCCCAGGGTACGCCCTTCACAGTGACCCCACGTCACGGTCTCCCCAGGGTACGCCCTTACAGTGACCCCACGTCACGGTCTCCCCAGGGTACGCCCTTACAGTGATCCCACGTCACGGTCTCCCCATGGTACTCCATTCACAGTGACCCCACGTCACGGTCTCCCCATGGTACGCCCTTACAGTGACTCCACGTCACGGTCTCCCCAGGGTATGCCCTTCACAGTGACCCCACGTCACGGTCTCCCCAGGGTACGCCCTTACAGTGATCCCACGTCACGGTCTCCCCATGGTACACCCTTACAGTGACTCCACGTCACGGTCTCCCCAGGGTATGTCCTTCACAGTGACCCCACGTCACGGTCTCCCCAGGGTACGCCCTTAAAGTGACCCCATGTCACGGTCTCCCCATGGTACTCCCTTCACAGTGACACCACGTCACGGTCTCCCCAGGGTACGCCCTTCACAGTGACCCCACGTCACGGTCTCCCCATGGTACTCCCTTCACAGTGACCCCACGTCACGGTCTCCCCATGGTACTCCCTTCACAGTGACCCCACTTCACGGTCTCCCCATGGTACGCCCTTACAGTGATCCCACATCACGGTCTCCCCAGGGTACTCCCTTCACAGTGACCCCACGTCACGGTCTCCCCAGGGTACGCCCTTACAGTGATCCCACATCACGGTCTCCCCAGGGTACTCCCTTCACAGTGACCCCACGTCATGGTCTCCCCAGGGTACGCCCTTCACAGTGACCCCACGTCACGGTCTCCCCAAGGTATGCCCTTCACAGTGATCCCACTTCACGGTCTCCCCATGGTACTCCCTTCACAGTGACCCCACTTCACGGTCTCCCCAGGGTACTCCCTTCACAGTGACCCCACGGCACGGTCTCCCCAGGGTATGCCCTTCACAGTGATTCCACATCCAGTGTCCTCCGTTTGTGCCTCCAGGCACACAGCCTTTCAGGGCCCTGCTCTTCTGTTGGGACAGGAACTCCAGACGCCTCCCAACACTGACAAGGCTGTGTGTGTTCAGGAGGTGTGAGCCCCGCGTGCCCCGTGCAGGGTGGGGCCTCTGTGGAGCTCGCCCCCGTGAGGTTAGTGTGTCGGGCTGGCTGGGTTGAGGTGGATGCCATGGCTGTCCAGAATCAGCTGGCCAACCTGCAGTGGGGCCCAGGGTTGTTCCCGGGGCGTGTGGGAGGGAGTGGGTTGCCCAGGTTTCCACCTGACAAATTTGGGCTGGACGGGGGGGCGCTGACAAGCTGCTGGGAGACCCGGGACTGGGACAGACTCTCCGTGAGACGATTCCCTCCTCTGCAGAGTGGGGACAGCATGGTGACCTGGGGACAGGAGCACTCCTTTCTCAGATGGGTTAGAAAGGGCGCTGACCGAGAGTCTGAGGACTCTCCCTGCTCTGACTGCCTGGCTGGGCCTTCTTGGGCCAGCCACTCGCCTCCCTCCACCCCTGGCTCCTCCTCGCTGCAAGGTGGGAATCGCACACACACCTGAGCTGGCCCAGAGGGCCACGCTTGGACAGCAGCACGTGTGGTCAGCCACCGCTGCTCTCCAGCCACGGTGCCCACCAACCTCGGGCCTGGGAAGTGCCCACAGCCTCGGCTCTCGATTTCACCTTGTGCAGGCTGGAGCGCAGGATGGTCTCCAGGGGCACACTGACTGCCATGCCTGCACACGTGGTTCTGTCTTTAAAGAGTGTGCACTTACCAAACTATCTAAAATAAGTGATATTCTGCAATTAGCTTCTTATTGTTCCTGAATTGGGGACTTTGTTTTCCTCTTATCACTTTTATGTTTCCTTCTACACCGTAATGAATGTTGGCATTTACTCTCAGGTAACTATGCAGAGTGACACGAGCTAATTACATACCTACAACCTCAAATCAGCAGAATCTCACAATATATCATGATAATGCCCCTGTATTTCACGGAGGGAGCAGGCTGTTGAAATACCGGGTTAATTATGCATGCATTTAATAGAATCATGGCATGCGGTGGGGGGAGTCGGGGGAGAGAAGATGTGGAGTCAGCTGCTTTGGCCCCGGGTACTTATCAGTACTAGTCGTCATCTGCCTGAGTGGGCAGTGGGTGCCTTTCTTTGTACAGCTAATGGCTCACCTTTGCAAGTCAGTTTATGTGACGAAAAATATATTCACGGATAGTAGCTCACTGATTCACCGACAGGCTCAGGAATCAGCACTCCAAGGAGTCTTGCCTGTACCTTGTATAAATGAGGACACTGAGGCCCAGAAAGGCACATCCTGGCCACAGCTGTGAAGCCGTTTCTGGAAGAACCAGGACTTCCACCCCAGGCCCTGGTCTGAGCTCTGGTCTCCTTCCAGGACTGCATGCCCAGGGTAGAACGACAGAAGAAGCATGGCAAGCTGTGCCCACCAGTTCCAGACCACCGCGCTCTCTCCTCCTGGGTGCGTGTTGGCCCCTTGATTGCACACACCACCCATTTTATTATCATAATCACTAAATCAGGCCACATCTGAGTATTCATGTCCCTGTCTCCTCACACAGAGCGCGAGAAGCATCGCTGCTGTCTGCTGTCCAAGGTCAGGGTCAGCCTCCTGGGTTGTGGCGTGAGCCTGGGAGCTCTCTGTGTTCATGGGCTGGATCCTTCCCTGCAGGGTGCAGAGGGTCACCTCCCCTACCCCCGGCGGCTCTTCCCACTCCCACCTTTCTCCTGCCTGTTATTTCCTGTGCTCTGGGTCTATCCGTCTTGTCACCGGGTTGCATGTGAGCTTACCCCATCTGCCGGGTAGGCCACTGTGTGTGCAGGCAGGACCCTGGAGCGGGGGGTGAGGAGCCTGTAACTCATGACCTGGTCTCAGCTGTGCCCTTTGTGCCGCGGTCAGTGCACGTGTGACTTTGGGGCAGCTTATGCCTCTGTCACCATCATGTCCTGACCTGCATTAGGGAGGTGGCAGCTGTGGGGGTGGTGTCCAGGAAGACCAGCCAAGCGAGTGCCTCCCCCTTCACCTGCTGAGGTTCCAGCGGGAAGGGTCTGGGAAGGCTCCAGGGATCTGCGTGGCAGCTGCTTCTGTGGACCCTGGTTCATGGGCTTCCACGCGTCTCTCCGCCAGGAGCTGCAAAGCCTGTTTGCAGGGGGAGAGAGGCTCACAGAGAGTGCTCTCCAAGCCCACAGCTGGCTCCGGGCCCGGCAGGTCAGGCCCTGCTCTCTGGAGGGCCGGATGTGAAAGTTCCCTTCTCTTCCCACTTTTGACCTTCTGCGTCTGGCTCAGTGGAAGAGGAAGAGCTCAGTAGAGGGGTACCTGTGAGGAGGGCATGGGAGGACAGGTGACACTGGGTATCAAGGCAGGTGGGCTGTGGATGGGATCTTTTGGGAACCAGGAGTGGGTGGTGGTCCCAAGCCTGCCCAGGGGAAAGCGCCATCTCCCTGGGAGGCTGGGTTGGGGAAGCTGGCCTTGGGTAGGTGGACTTGCAGCTGCAGGGAAGAGGCCCACCGTGCCTGACCATCCCCTGGGAGCCCTGCTAGACAGCCACTGGCTGGACCACCTGTGCTCCAGACACCTGCCCTCTGGCAGGCAGGTCCCTATGCAGTGGCTGTGGACTCTGACCGCTGACTCTTCCACTGGAAATGATACTTGAGCTTCTCAGGTGGAGGTTCAGCCAGGTCCAGGCAGCTCTGCCCTCACCTGGGCCTCTTGCACCTGGAACACTGGTGGCCTCCCGCGCCCATCGGTGTCCTCTCCTGCTCACTGTGGCTGGTAAGGAGGATCCCTAGACAGCCGCCCCTCCTTGTCTTTACTCCACTGACTGCGCCAGACACTGCGCCCACATCCTCTCAGAGCACTGTCCTCCTGGGACACTAAGGAAGGTGACCACACTCTGGTGTCCCTCCTCCTGGGGGTGGGGCTGCCTGGGCTCCTAGTGGGACCTCCACACTCTAGTGTCCCTCCTCCTGGGGGTGGGACTTCCTGGACTCCTGGTGGGACCTTCACACTCTAGTGTCCTTACTCCTGGGGGTGGGACTTCCTGGACTCCTGGTGGGACCTCCACACTCTAGTGTCCCTCCTCCTGGGGGTGGGACTGCCTGGACTCCTGGTGGGACCTTCACACTCTAGTGTCCTTACTCCTGGGGGTGGGGCTGCCTGGGCTCCTGGTGGGACCTTCACACTCTAGTGTCCTTACTCCTGGGGGTGGGGCTTCCTGGACTCCTGGTGGGACCTCCACACTCTAGTGTCCTTACTCCTGGGGGTGGGGCTTCCTGGACTCCTGGTGGGACCTTCACACTCTAGTGTCCCTCCTCCTGGGGGTGGGACTGCCTGGACTCCTGGTGGGACCTTCACACTCTAGTGTCCTTACTCCTGGGGGTGGGGCTGCCTGGGCTCCTGGTGGGACCTCCACACTCTAGTGTCCTTACTCCTGGGGGTGGGACTTCCTGGACTCCTGGTGGGACCTTCACACTCTAGTGTCCTTACTCCTGGGGGTGGGGCTTCCTGGGCTCCTGGTGGGACCTCCACACTCTAGTGTCCTTACTCCTGGGGGTGGGAGTGCCTGGACTCCTGGTGGGACCTCCACACTCTAGTGTCCTTACTCCTGGGGGTGGGACTTCCTGGACTCCTGGTGGGACCTCCACACTCTAGTGTCCCTCCTCCTGGGGGTGGGACTGCCTGGACTCCTGGTGGGACCTCCCCACTCTAGTGTCCTTACTCCTGGGGGTGGGACTTCCTGGACTCCTGGTGGGACCTTCACACTCTAGTGTCCTTACTCCTGGGGGTGGGGCTTCCTGGACTCCTGGTGGGACCTCCACACTCTAGTGTCCTTACTCCTGGGGGTGGGACTTCCTGGGCTCCTGGTGGGACCTCCACACTCTAGTGTCCTTACTCCTGGGGGTGGGACTGCCTGGACTCCTGGTGGGACCTCCACACTCTAGTGTCCCTCCTCCTGGGGGTGGGACTTCCTGGACTCCTGGTGGGACCTCCACACTCTAGTGTCCCTCCTCCTGGGGGTGGGACTTCCTGGACTCCTTGTGGGTCCTCCCCACTCTGGTGTCCCTCCTCCTGGGGGTGGGGCTGCCTGGGCTCCTGGTGGGACCTCCCCACTCTAGTGTCCTTACTCCTGGGGGTGGGGCTTCCTGGACTCCTGGTGGGACCTCCACACTCTAGTGTCCCTCCTCCTGGGGGTGGGACTGCCTGGACTCCTGGTGGGACCTCCCCACTCTAGTGTCCTTACTCCTGGGGGTGGGACTTCCTGGACTCCTGGTGGGACCTCCACACTCTAGTGTCCTTACTCCTGGGGGTGGGACTTCCTGGGCTCCTGGTGGGACCTCCCCACTCTAGTGTCCCTCCTCCTGGGGGTGGGACTGCCTGGACTCCTGGTGGGACCTCCCCACTCTAGTGTCCTTACTCCTGGGGGTGGGACTTCCTGGACTCCTGGTGGGATCTCCACACTGTAGTGTCCTTACTCCTGGGGGTGGGACTTCCTGGGCTCCTGGTGGGACCTCCCCACTCTGGTGTCCCTCCTCCTGGGGGTGGGGCTTCCTGGGCTCCTGGTGGGACCTCCACAAAGAGCTGGCATTTCTGGGCTCTTTTTCCTGTGCTCTTGGTAGAGGTGACCCCAATGCCTCGTGTCTCACAGGTTCCTTTTGTGCTCAACGTGCCGTACTCTGACCCCTCCTGTAGGCTGGGCATCACCTCTGGTGTCCCCGACTCCTGACACCCTGGGAACACCCCTTTTTCTGGCTTGTGCAGCTCAGGTCAGAGCAGCTGCTCTCCATCCAGAGTGGACGTCTACCTGCGTCTCCTGCAGGCCTGGGAACCTGCCCTGCCGTTGCTTCTCCTGTTCATCCAAGAGCCTCATGCTGAAGGGACAGACAGCCCAACGTTGCTAGTGGCTCCTGCTCCCTCTGCACATGGCCCCTGGCCTCCTGCGCCACTGGCCGGAGAGCTGGCTGCAGCATCACCTCCTGCACAGCCCAGAGGAGCCCCTCAGCAGTTCCGTCTCCTACCTGCTCTTAGACCCCCCTTGCTTGTACATTCTGAACGGCTCCTCCCGGGGTCCAAGTGTGGAGAGGACAGTGTGTGGAGGCCCTGGCCCTCCGTGGGAGGGGGAGTGATGGCATCCAGCTTGCTGCCTTTTGGAGAGTGACCACCCCTAACGGCCGTCCACTCAGGGCCATCCCCAGTGTCCAGCTTCCCTTCCCTGTCCCTTTCTCCTCCTGTGAGCTGCTTTCCCCTTCTGGTGATTGGATGGGATGTCGCCCACATATTCACACGGTGTCTGCTCTTCCTGTGATGACAGCAATCCATGTGCGGCTGCTGCCTGGGTGGGGGCTCACGCACTGCCCAGCGTCACCCTGGCAACCTGGGGAAACTGGGACAAGCTTCCAGGTACCACCAGGCCTGATGCACAGAGGAGGGGCCAGAGCTCCTCCTGGTGACTCACCTGCCCACACACCTGGCCAGCGTGGGCAGAGTTGTAATGTGGCCTCTATCCTTGAATGACACATCCATCTCCCGGGTCCTGCCAGGGGTGGCCTTCCCAGCTTGGGCCGTCACACCCACGTGGGCAGGACACACATAGTGTGTGGCACTGAGGTCGTGACCACAGTGGGTGGAATCCCCAGCCCCACCTCACACTCCACCTCCTGGCTCTGTGAGCCGAAGGCTGCATCCTCAAATCCCCAAGGACTTCTGAGCTCCAGGAGGCCAGCCCAGCAGGGGTCCCAGATAGGCCGAGTTAAGCCCAGCACCACATGGAGCCCAGCAGGGGAGGGTGGCCAAGAGGCCACAGGGAAAACAGAAGGAGTGTGTGTGTGAGTGTGTGTGTGTGTGTGTGTGTGTGTGTTGTGTACATAGAGTGATTGTGCCACATTGTATGTGTGCAGTGTGCTTGAGTGTGACGTGTTATGTGCACAGTCCCTGTGTATGTGTGACGTGTTATGTGCACAGTCCCTGTGTATGTGTGAAGTGCTGTGTGTGTGCAGTCCCCGTGTGTATGTGTGTGATGTGCTGTGTGTGTGCAGTCCCCGTGTGTATGTGTGTGATGTGCTGTGTGTGTGCAGTCCCCGTGTGTATGAGTGTGATGTGCTGTGTGTGTGCAGTCCCCGTGTGTATGAGTGTGATGTGCTGTGTGTGTGCAGTCTCCGTGTGTATGACTGTGATGTGCTGTGTGTGTGCAGTCCCCGTGTGTATGAGTGTGATGTGCTGTGTGTGTGCAGTCTCCGTGTGTATGAGTGTGATGTGCTGTGTGTGTGCAGTCCCCGTGTGTATGAGTGTGATGTGCTGTGTGTGTGCAGTCCCCGTGTGTATGACTGATGTGCTGTGTGTGTGCAGTCCCCGTGTGTATGAGTGTGATGTGCTGTGTGTGTGCAGTCCCCGTGTGTATGAGTGTGATGTGCTGTGTGTGTGCAGTCCCCGTGTGTATGACTGATGTGCTGTGTGTGTGCAGTCCCCGTGTGTATGAGTGTGATGTGCTGTGTGTGTGCAGTCCCCGTGTGTATGAGTGTGATGTGCTGTGTGTGTGCAGTCCCTGTGTGTATGAGTGTGATGCGCTGTGTGTGTGTGCAGTCCCTGTGTGTATGCGTGTGATGTGCTGTGTGTTTGCAGTCCCCGTGTGTATGACTGTGATGTGCTGTGTGTGTGCAGTCCCCGTGTGTATGACTGTGATGTGCTGTGTGTTTGCAGTCCCCGTGTGTATGACTGTGATGTGCTGTGTGTTTGCAGTCCCCGTGTGTATGACTGTGATGTGCTGTGTGTGTGCAGTCCCCGTGTGTATGACTGTGATGTGCTGTGTGTGTGCAGTCCCCGTGTGTATGAGTGTGATGTGCTGTGTGTGTGCAGTCCCCGTGTGTATGAGTGTGATGTGCTGTGTGTGTGCAGTCCCCGTGTGTATGCGTGTGATGTGCTGTGTGTGTGCAGTCCCCGTGTGTATGACTGTGATGCGCTGTGTGTGTGCAGTCCCTGTGTGTATGAGTGTGATGTGCTGTGTGTGTGCAGTCCCTGTGTGTATGAGTGTGATGTGCTGTGTGTGTGCAGTCCCTGTGTGTATGCGTGTGATGTGCTGTGTGTGTGCAGTCCCCGTGTGTATGACTGTGATGTGCTGTGTGTGTGCAGTCCCCGTGTGTATGACTGATGTGCTGTGTGTGTGCAGTCCCCGTGTGTATGACTGTGATGCGCTGTGTGTGTGCAGTCCCTGTGTGTATGACAGTGATGTGCTGTGTGTCTGCACTCCTGGGGTCTTCCCTTCTAGGTGCTGTGTGCAGAGCTGGGGGTCTGCTGCACTCCTGGGGTCTTCCCTTCTAGGTGGTGTGTGTCCAGAGCTGGGGGTCTGCTGCACTCCTGGGGTCTTCCCTTCTAGGTGCTGTGTGTAGAGCTGGGATCTGCTGCACTCCTGGGGTCTTCCCTTCTAGGTGCTATGTGTAGAGCTGGGATCTGCTGCACTCCTGGGGTCTTCCCTTCTAGGTGGTGCGTGTGCAGAGCTGGGGGTCTGCTGCACTCCTGGGGTCATCCCTTCTCGGTGCTATGTGTAGAGCTGGGGGTCTGCTGCACTCCTGGGGTCTTCCCTTCTCGGTGCTATGTGTAGAGCTGGGATCTGCTGCACTCCTGGGGTCTTCCCTTCTAGGTGCTATGTGTAGAGCTGGGATCTGCTGCACTCCTGGGGTCTTCCCTTCTAGGTGGTGCGTGTGCAGAGCTGGGGGTCTGCTGCACTCCTGGGGTCATCCCTTCTCGGTGCTATGTGTAGAGCTGGGGGTCTGCTGCACTCCTGGGGTCTTCCCTTCTCGGTGCTATGTGTAGAGCTGGGATCTGCTGCACTCCTGGGGTCTTCCCTTCTAGGTGGTGCGTGTGCAGAGCTGGGGGTCTGCTGCACTCCTGGGGTCATCCCTTCTCGGTGCTATGTGTAGAGCTGGGGGTCTGCTGCACTCCTGGGGTCTTCCCTTCTCGGTGCTATGTGTAGAGCTGGGATCTGCTGCACTCCTGGGGTCTTCCCTTCTAGGTGCTATGTGTAGAGCTGGGATCTGCTGCACTCCTGGGGTCTTCCCTTCTAGGTGGTGCGTGTGCAGAGCTGGGGGTCTGCTGCACTCCTGGGGTCATCCCTTCTCGGTGCTATGTGTAGAGCTGGGGGTCTGCTGCACTCCTGGGGTCTTCCCTTCTCGGTGCTATGTGTAGAGCTGGGATCTGCTGCACTCCTGGGGTCTTCCCTTCTAGGTGGTGCGTGTGCAGAGCTGGGGGTCTGCTGCACTCCTGGGGTCATCCCTTCTAGGTGGTGTGTGTGCAGAGCTGGGGGTCTGCTGCACTCCTGGGGTCTTCCCTTCTAGGTGGTGTGTGTGCAGAGCTGGGGGTCTGCTGCACTCCTGGGGTCTTCCCTTCTAGGTGCTGTGTGCAGAGCTGGGGGTCTGCTGCACTGGTGGTGTGTGTGCAGAGCTGGGGGTCTACTGCAGTCCTGGGGTCTTCCCTTCTAGGTGGTGTGTGTGCAGAGCTGGGGGTCTGCTGCACTCCTGGGGTCTTCTTTTCTAGGTGCTCTGTGTAGAGCTGGGGGTCTGCTGCCCTCCTGGGGTCTTCCCTTCTAGGTGCTGTGTGTAGAGCTGGGATCTGCTGCACTCCTGGGGTCTTCCCTTCTAGGTGCTGTGTGTGCAGAGCTGGGGGTCTGCTGCACTCCTGGGGTCTTCCCTTCTAGGTGCTGTGTGTAGAGCTGGGGGTCTGCTGCACTCCTGGGGTCTTCCCTTCTAGATGTTGTGTGTGCAGAGCTGGGGGTCTGTCTGCACTCCTGGGGTCATCCCTTCTAGGTGGTGTGTGTGCAGAGCTGGGGGTCTGCTGCACTCCTGGGGTCTTCCCTTCTAGGTGCTGTGTGTAGAGCTGGGATCTGCTGCACTCCTGGGGTCTTCCCTTCTAGGTGCTGTGTGTGCAGAGCTGGGGGTCTGTCTGCACTCCTGGGGTCTTCCCTTCTCGGTGCTATGTGTAGAGCTGGGATCTGCTGCACTCCTGGGGTCTTCCCTTCTCGGTGCTATGTGTAGAGCTGGGATCTGCTGCACTCCTGGGGTCTTCCCTTCTAGGTGCTGTGTGTGCAGAGCTGGGGGTCTGCTGCACTCCTGGGGTCTTCCCTTCTAGGTGCTGTGTGTAGAGCTGGGGGTCTGCTGCACTCCTGGGGTTTTCCCTTCTAGATGGTGTGTGTGCAGAGCTGGGGGTCTGCTGCACTCCTGGGGTCTTCTTTTCTAGGTGCTGTGTGCAGAGCTGGGGTCTGTCTGAACTCCTGGGGTCTTCCCTTCTAGGTGCTATGTGTCGAGCTGGGGGTCTGCTGCACTCCTGGGGTCTTCCCTTCTAGCCTCACCTTTGCAGGTGAGGCTGCTGGCAGGAGGATGAGGCTGCACTTGCCCTCTAGATAAGCGGGGTGGAAGAGGGGAATGCACCAGAGCCTGGCACGCTCCGTGGGGGACCTGCTTGTCTCTTTAACACCTGGGCCTCTTGGACAACCTCAGAGCCGACTTTTGGCTACTGGCATCTCTGCTCTGTCCTCTGAACCATTAATGAAAGTGGCCAGTCCAGCTGGGGCTCACCAGGTTGGCCAGTGGCTGGCTCCATATGGGCCCTCCATCTTCTGCCTCCAGCTCAGAGTCTCCTGCTTCAAAGACCATCCCAGCTGCCTCCCCCGGGGCTCTGAGGGGTCTGTCCCTGACACTTCTCAGCTTTGAGTGTGTCCTGTTTACTGTTTGACGCACTGCTCGGTCCCTGCTCTGGGTGGTGGCCAGCACGCTGAGTGAGGAGATTCAGATAGCTAACGTGTACCAATGTGAGCAGCAGAGCTTGGACACATGCACGTCACTGATTGTGAACAGAAATATTTTTAGAAAGGATTCCATACTTTCCTGTCTAGGCCTTAACTTAACTGTTCATTGTGGACACAAGTAGCAGACCACCCACCCTACACCCACCTACACTCACTCCTCAGTGCTGAGGAAGCAGGTCTGTGTGCCTCCCCTCCACCTAGGTGACCGAGACACCCAGGGGCCATAGTGCTCTCTGGCTGGGAGCCCTTCCTGTGGTGAGCTGAGGTGCTTTTTGGGAGGTAGATCTAAAGATGCTTTGTTCTCTTCTATTTTTCTTATTCCTTGAATAAAACATCGTATTCATTTCTTTAGTAGAAAATTTTTTTTAATTAAGCCAGCTCTGGCCGAGGCACCCCCAGCATGCTGGGGAGACGGCAGGAGGAAGGTCTCAGGGGGACCCATCCCGTGGGCAGGGAGGTTGGACTGGAAGCTGCTCCTCTCTGGTCTTCTCCCTGGTGAAGAGGGAGGTGTCCGTGGAGGCAGGACCCAGGGCCGAGTTCTCCGAGGGCGTGGTGGCTGCGGGCTCAGGGCCTTATTCAGATCCTGGTCTGCTGCTCGTTGACTGTGAGCTGGGGGAGGTCTCCCTCCTGGGTGGTGACTCTCACCGACCCTGACAGCTCCCCAGTGGGGTGGAGGGGAGACGGCTGGGCTGGGCAGAGAGCCGGGCTGGGGCTTAGGATTAAAGATGGTGTCAAAGTCACTCATTGTCTTGATCCCTTTTCTGTTGCTAATCATATCCGCTGCGAATGGCCGGGTTAGACAGGAATGAGGTTTATTTTGGCTCAGGGTTCCTGTCCAAGGTCCGATGGCACCTGGTGACTTCTTGCTGGCGGGGCATCCCCTGGCCTCTGCCCACCACCTCTCAGAGGCCTGCCCCTCGACACTGCCACATGCCAATGGAGCTCCCAGCATGTGGGACACTGGGGACCCGTGCGAGCACACCACAGGATTCAGGAGTCTCCAGTCTCAGGAACACGGCGAGGCTGGGAAGCCAACTAGCCCTTTCCCCAAGATTTCAAGACGAGACTTCTGACATCTATGGTGACCAGAGGCAGAGGGCCCACCAATCAGGGATTTATATCCAATGCCCCAAGTACGTGCCTCCCGAACACCCCCTTTCATATCCGACATACATGTGGGCTGGCGTGTGAGGCTCCGAGACCCTGAGGGGCAGCGGCATGTTGTCAGAGGAGGGCAGCAGGTGGTGGTGGAGGGCAGCCTGACCTTGGAGAAAGGGCAGGCATAATGACCAGCCGACGCCAAGTGCCTCCTGAGGAAGCTCAGACAGCTGGGCAGGGCAGGGCAACTCAGGTGAGGGCCGCTGTCTCCAGAGCAGGAGGAGCCTGGCTCTCGCCCAGGGAGCTCTCCCGACAGCCCGAGAGTCCCTGGCCCCCGCAGTGCCCCAGGAGGCCCTGCTGCTCCTGTGAAATCCCATTTTCTTGGCTCTTCTTATCTCTGAGGTGACAGGGTGACATTTTGAAAATCCTTTATGAATTCTAGGGGGAAACTAGAAGGGAAAGATTACAGGTTAAAAATAGCCAAGTTCCCAGAGAGCTGGGTTTCCTGCTAAGCGGCTGCTGACCCTCCCTGCTGGCCCTTCCTGCTCCTAGACTCTCTGCAGGCGGCCTTCTCTGGCCTCCAGGCTGCAGGCTGTCCCTTGCGGCAGGGTGAGATCCTTGGGCTCCAAGATCCTGCCTTCTGTGGGTCTGGCTGGTGCGGGCGGAGATGGGGAGCAAGGGGAGGGAAACTAGGTGTCTCTGGGGAGCTGCTGTCCACCCACCTCTCCAGGCAGGAGGCCCCTAGGCCTGGCCTGGTCATGTGCACAGGCCTGCAGGGGTGTGCAGTGAGGCTTCTGGACATTTGTTCCTGAGATGGCAGCAAGTGCAGAACTCTGCAGAGTTCTGGGGCTGGGGTAGGAGGACCAGAATGGCCACGGCCTTTTTACCAGCTCTCCTCCAGCTCCGCTCCACAGCTGCCAGTAAGGGGCACGCGGAGCTGCCTCCCGCCAGAGAGGTGCAGCTTCCGCTTATCCTTCCTTCTCTGCTTCCTCCTCCTGGTGCAGGGGTGCTGTGTGAACGTGTCCAGGATTGTCTGCACAGGACCTCTCCCCCAGATGCCGGCAGCAGAACCCCGGGGTGTGACTGCCCACTGAGCAGCTTGTGCCTCAGGCACAGGGAGGTTAGCTCACAGGAGGGAGGCTGGCAGCAGGGGGCCATGAGAGGGCACCTTCTTAGGGTCACCACGTGGGCCATCTTCCAAGGCATGACACATTTGTTCCTGAGAAAGGGCTCTCTTGACAACCCCGCCAGAGTTGTGGTGGGATTCTCAAAGAGAAACCGAGGTAGGGAGGCCCCAGAGAGGCTGGGTGGGAGGAGACAGGGAGAGGCCGGGAGCGGGGTGTGGCGGGAGGAGGGCCGGGGAGGTCTCAGGGGGAGGGCATGCTGCGACGCCCCCTTTCCAACTTGGCTGGGGCAGCAGGCCCAGCACTGATCTTCCAAACTCCATGGAGAACCACGGGAGAGAAGCAGCCAGGGGAGCACAGCATGGACGCAGCACCTCCAGCCCTGCCAAGGAATGCAGTGGCCGCAAGAGGGTGACCGTCCAGTGCAGGAAGCCATCAGGGTGGGCCACCTGGGAACCACAAAGGAGCCAGGGCCTTGCACATAGGACACCAGGGACCTTGGTCTCAAGGGATAGCATATCAGGATGCCAGGGACCCTGGCCTCAAGGGACAGCTCCCTCAGGAAAGAGTGTGACAACAGGAAACTCTTCAACATGTTCAGATACTGCACCCAGGCTTTCCAGAAAGTTCTGATGGCACCCATCTGGCCCGTTGTGCACCCCATGATGATTTTGTCCCCAGGTCCCCAGCTCCTCTGAACCCCGAGTCACCCTGGTTGCCTCCTCCAGCCCCTAAGATCCCCTCAAACACCCTTCCTTCCTCCTCTTCCAAGGTCTCTGTCTGGGGCACTGGCCTGGCCTCTCCAATCCCAGTGACACTTGTAATTCTGAACAAAACTTGTGCATGAACACAGAACTCTCTTTAAAAGCCCAGGGAAGGAAGGGGAAAGCTACAAATCTGGGGGGAGGGGGGGCAGTATCTGGGACTGAATTCAGGGGCACTCAGCCACTGAGCCACATCCCAGCCCTATTTTGTATTTTATTTAGAGACAAGGTCTCACTGAGTTGCTTAGCACCTCACCTTTGCTGAGGCTGGCTTTGAACTCGCGATCCTCCTGCCTCAGCCTCCTGAGTCACTGGGATTACAGGTGTGCGACACCATACCTGGCTAAAGCTACAAATATTGTCTGTTTGATTTTGTTCCATTTTAGAGGCTCCAAGACTTAAGAAGGAGGAGGGCCAGCCAAGCCCTCAGCCTGAGGGCCCTTCAGTCCTGCCAAAGGTCCGCGGCTGTGGGACCAGAGCAGCTTCCCAGGGTGCCCGGTGGGGGGTGTCAGGCAGGAGACAGAGGGCTGCCAGGAATGGCAAGGTCCTGTGCAGGTGACCCTGCGGAAGGCGTGTGAGCTGCTGGGCTCCTGTCCTGGCCCCCCCAGCAGGGCCAGTGGATGATGGAGGACCACACACCCCCTTGTCAAGAGCAGAATCTTTTGATCCCAGGTGAGACTGCATGTCACTGAGTCACTGAGCCTTCTGCAGGAGCGGCCCAGGGTCCTCTGACCCATGGGGACTGCCTTCCTGCCTCTCCTGAGACCGCCTTCCCTGGGGCTCACTGACAACCCTCTCTTCAGAACAGCCATCTGATCAGGGTTCCCTCCTCCCACCCCAGGAGGCCGGTGCCAGAGACCAGGGGCATTTTATTTGAGGGAGCCTGCTCCTGAGAGGATAACGAAGGGAGTCTTGAACAAAGGGGGCTCTGGAGGCCATGTGTGGGGTGGGGGTGGGGGTGGACCCTCCCCATTCCCTCCCGTCTGACCTCTCAGAATTCTGCTCGTTAACTGCGATGGCAGACGGGAAACGCCTGGACTCCCAAATTCTATTTAAATATCTCGGGCTGACTCTGGGGAAGCAGACCGCGCTTCCATCCAGCAGAGGAGTCCACGGCAAATCCCCTTCTCCACGCCTGTGCGCCATTCGAAACGCTGGTCACGGAAGTGAAGTCCCCGCGGAGTCACGAGCCAGGGCCTCCCCAAGACAGGCAGAAAGCCTCAGCTTCCTATGCTCCCAACCAAGGACACAAGGGGGGGTCAGAGCCTGCTGCAGGCCAGGCCAGGCCAGGTCCAGTCCTACGGCATGAGCGTGGCTGGAGGCAGGCTGGCCCCGGGCAGAGGGAAATAGTGTGCGCTGAACTCAGGGTAGGCCCTGGGTTCGCCTGGCCTCGTCCTACAGTGAGCAGGCAGGGGACAGGAGACCTGGCATGGGGGGGTGTCTGGTCCTCATGGTGAACACAGCTCAGCAGATGCCAGATTGCCAGAAGGACAGGAAGGGCCTCTGAAGGTGACATTGAGCAGGGAAGTGCTCGCTGGCTTGTCCCAGGGACTCTTGGCTCCGGCATCTCATCACCCTCTCGTCGGCCTGTCATGGGCAGGATCCTGCAGGAGCTTTCTGGTGGTCCCGAGGTGGACAGGAGGCAGCCCCAGGGGTCTGGCCTCCTCAATCCTGCTCCTGCTTTCCTTCCAGGGCCTCCATAGGAAGGAAGCCGGAGACAGAGTCGGAGACCGTGCATGCAGCCAGCCTTGCAAGGCTGACAGCTGCAGGATCGGCCCCGTCCTGCCTGGGTCCCTGCTGCCCTCTGAGCAAGCTGCTGCTGGCCCCACTGGCCTGCACAGTCCTGGGTCTGCAGGCCACACACTCTGCACCTGTGTCGGAGGCGTGACTGCAGCCCCCGTGGGCCTAGGAGGGGTAGCAGGGGGCACAGGGGACACGTGCCCAGCTCATGACAAATGCTCCCTCAAGCTGAGCCACTGTGGCATCCCCTGCCGGCAGCCGACCTGGCCTCAGCTTCCCGGAGGCCATGGGGGACTGATCAGCCTGTGCTCTGAGGCACGGCTGGTCAGTGCCCACCAGGGTGGGGGCCTGATGTCCGTTGAGGGCTCACCCTGGGAAGAGGAGGCCTCTCTGTCTGGTGCCTGCTGCCCTGCAGAGAAATGGCCAGGAGGGACAGCTGTGGACCTCTCATGGCGCTCTTCAAGGTTCCCTCCACGCGACTACAAAGGGCAAATAAATCAGCGTGTGAGAAGACACAGGGGGAGAAGCGGGTCCTGCAGAGAGCAGGCCTTCCCGCGGCCTCCAGGGTCCCTGGAGGGAGCAGCCTCTCGGGTGAGGCCAGGCCAGCCCTCACAGGGCTCCTTTCCAGAAGCAGCGTGGCCTCCTTTGAAAGACGCTTCAGCTTTCCACAGTGTTCCCTGCCATCTCCCCTCCTGGATGCCCGTGCGGCTGGCAGGCCAATCAGCTGGTCTGGCAGCGCGGCCGTCCGAGATGCAGAGCTCAGCTGACATCTCTGAGAACCCAGAGCTTCGAGCTGGGCACCTGGGTCGGCTCAGTGTGAGCACAGGCGGACGCCAGGCATGCTGTCAGCCGAGCGGTGAGAAGGGACAAGCTGCTGTGTCAAAAGTGACATGCCGGCTGCTGCTGGTCTTGCAAAGATCTCTGCAGAGAAGTGACTGGGGCTGACACGGCGGCAGCGGCTGGTGTCGGGGCTGGATTGAAATTCATCCAGCTCTGCCTTCGCAGCGGTGATTTCCAATGCTAATTCTCGGTGAGCCAGGCATGAAATATATTCACAGGCGCTGCTCACGAGGGCCCTTCGGAGCGGCTAGAGGTACCTGTGATGGAAACATCTGTGCCACTTGCTTTGTGCCTTTGGTTCCCTTGGTCTCAATTATGCAGTCAAAGAACCTCTGGGCAGGAGGGGGGGCTTGCCTGTGTCCCCCTTCCCTTCCTGATAAGAGCACGTGCAGGCTGTGCTGAGCAGGGGAGCAGTAGGGAGGGGCTGGCTTTCATCTTCCCAAAGACACAGCCCTGCTCATGCAAATGAGCTGTCTGAGAGCATCCCACTCCCGAGCTGCATCCCCAGCCATCCTCCCTGCAGGACAGCGAGCTGAGACACCTCTGTGAGCAGAAGTAACTGATAGGGCTGCAGGCAGGCAGCAGGGGGCAGTGGGGGCCGGGCAGGGCACTCTGAGCAGGCCCTCCTGGAGCGCTGCACGTGTGTGCTTTCCCACGTTGTGCTGCTTCCCGTGCTGCTCGCTTGGGAGGCCTTGTCTCTGCCTGCAGATCTCTGTCTTTGTTCTCTTGCGGAGAATGTGTGCCAAGCAGGGCGCGCCCAGAGGTGACCTGTGGTCTCAGCCTCAGAGAGGAGGCACAGACAAGCCCGGGATCCAGGTCCTCTGAGCTCAGAGGAGAGAGACCCTGCATCGCTCTCGTCCTCTGGGGGCTGCTTGTCTGAGGGCTGACCGTTGACTAGGACTCTCCTGGAGTAGACCCTCGCCTGTCTGTAGATGCTGCCCCGAGCCTGGGCTCTCATGTAGTAGCTAATGGCTTTGCAAGAAGCACCCGTCAATTCCTGAGGCTGCCCTACGTGTCCAGTGTCGTGGGAAGCACAGAGTGCCTCACTCAGTTACTCAGAAAGCAACAGTCCACAAAGTGGCACCAGGGGTGGACCTGGTCACTTGGGGTCTCCTCACATTCTGGACGAGGGAGCATGGACTCCAGCAGGCCTGGTCCCTGGGTTGTGACTGGCCCACCTGTGGAGGGGAGGCTGCTGCTTCACCCCAAAGCTCGGGTGGGGTGGGGGCTTGCCAAGCAGAGGTGTGCCCCTGCCTGGCGCGTGCTCCAGCCCCCCACTACCTCCTGCATGCTCTGTGCAGGGTCTGTGCACGGGGGTCTGGGCCTTCTCTCCCCTGCGTCCATTCTCCCTGCACCGTGCCCCTGGGCTGCTCACCTTCTGCTTGGCATCTTCTTATCTGAGTTCAGTCCAAGGGTGTCCCCCAATTCCACTGTTTTCTTTCTTTTTCTCCCAAAACTATGGGTGAGGCAGACACCTCTGTCCTGCAGTGACCCTGGGAGCTCAGAGGCAGTGCACACAGGCCATGCCCAGGGACTGAATGAGGGGCATCTCTCCCCTTCGCATGGCCCACTCCGCTTGCTCTGAGCCCCAGCACCCTGTGGCAACACCTGGCTGTCCTCAGTCCAGTCTGCACAGCACCGTCCCCACTGCACCCGGAGGCAGGGTCCAGGCCTCTCCATCATGTCTCCTGAGCCGCGTGCATGGCCAGCCCTGTGGCCGACCTGGGCTGCCAGTGCTTGGACAGGGTGTCTCGGTTCCTCCTGCTTCTTTTTGGCTTGCTGTGTTTTGCTCAAGTCACTATTTACCCACTTGCTGGGGTGATGGGTGTGACCTGGCCATCTTTCTGCAGACCAGAGCTGTGGGAACAGGGCCTGAGACCCACCCCGAGGAGGAGGCGCAGGCAGGGACCCAGGCTGGTGGGTTTCTTGACATCCCAGAAGCCGCCAGTACCGCTTGGCCTGTCCCCATGGGCCATTCTCCCTCCTTCTCCCCAGGGCCCGGAGTTGTCTGGACACCACCTCCGATTTCAGAGAACTCGGCAGCCTGCTCAGGGGTCAGCAGTGGATGGCCAATAAGGGGAAGCTTGGCACCAAAAAGGAGAGGGAGGAGGGGGAATTCTCAGCAGAGATGGGGCAAGGGATCTCTGCCCCGAGGGGACGTGACTGCTGGGGACCTGTACCCGTCCCAGGCGACACAGCCCCCTGTGTCCACTCTGTCCCTCTGCCCTGCAGGTCAGTCTCTCAGGTGCACCCCGCAGGTGCTGACTCTGGCTCCCACTCTGCCCGCCAGCCTTGCGGTTCCCAACTCCTTTCACCCTCAGACCCACAAACCAAGGAAAAGAGCCCAACGTGCCCGAGGCTGACGTCTGTGCTGGGCTGTGCAGAGGCCACCCTGGGCACGATTTTCCTCCTTGGGCCTGAGCCTGGCAGCCCCTGATCTGTCACCTGGAGAGGCCTGTCCCTGCTTGGGAGTGACAGCCCAGCTTGGGCCATCCCACATGAAGGTTGCTCGAGACAGCGCCTGGCGGGGGACCTACCAGGCCGTGCAGCTCAGGAGCACTCCTGGGGACGGCTGCTCACAGGAGAAGCAGACACGCAGGTCGAGGACACTGGCAGCCTGCTCCTCCTGACTGCCCAGGGGACACTGCCAGGAAGCGCCCTGACCCCAGGAGCAGCCAAGGTGGGTCCTGTTCTGAGCTAACCCTGAGCACAGGTTTGTAGGCAATCAGTGTGTGTGTGTGTGTGTGTGTGTGTGTGTGTGTGTGTGTGTGATATGTGTTGTATGTGGTGTGTGTGATATATTATATGTATGTGTGTGTTGTGTGCGTTATATGGTGTATGGTGTGTGTGTATATAGTAGGTGGTGTGTACTGTGTGTTGTATGTATATATGTGTGATGTGTTGTATGTGTGTTGCGTGGTGTTCATGTGTGGAGTATGGTGTGTGTATTGTATGTGTGTATTTGTTATGTGGTGTGTGAGATGTGTGCTGTGTATGTATGTATATGAGATGTATTGTATGTATGTGTGTGTTGTGTGGTATGCATGTGTGTATCTTGTTTGTTGTGTGTGTGGTATGTGTTGTGTTGTATGTTTGTGTGTATGTGATGTGTTCTATGTATGGTGTGTGTTGTATGTGTGTGCTGTGTGCTGTGTGGTGTATGATGTGTGTCTGGTGTGTGCTGTGTGGCATGTGTAATGTGTTGTATGCATGTGAGTATGTGTATGCTGTGTGGTGTGTGTCTGGTTATGCTGTGTGCAGTGTGCAGTGTGCTGTGTGCAGTGTGCTGTGTGATGTGTTGTATGCATGTGTGTATATGTGTGCTGTGTGCTGTGGGCTGTGGGCTGTGTGCTGTGTGTTGCTGCTGTGTACTGCATGCTGTGTGCCGCATGCTGTGTGCTGCATGCTGTGTGCTATGTGATGTGTTGTATGCATGTGCGTACATGTGTGCTGTGTGCTGTGTTCTGTGTGCTGTGTGCTGCTGCTGTGTACTGTGTGCTGAGTGCTGCATGCTGTGTGCTGTGTGCTGAGTGCTGCATGCTGTGTGCAGTGTGATGTGTTGTATGCATGTGTGTATATGTGTGCTGTGGGCTGTGTGCTGCATGCTGCGTGCTGTGTGCTGCGTGTTGTGTGCTGCATGCTGCGTGATGTGTGCTGTGTGTGCTGCGTGCTGCATGCTGTGTGCTGTGTTGTATGCATGTGCGTATATGTGTGCTGTGTGCTGTGGGCTGTGGGCTGTGTGCTGTGTGCTGCGTGCTGTGTGCTGTGTGCTGTGTGATGTGTTGTATGCATGTGTGTATATGTGTGCTGTATGCTGTGTGCTGTGTGCTGCATGCTGTGTGCTGTGTGCTGCGTGCTGCATGCTGCGGGCTGTGTGCTATTGAGGCTGCAGCCCGGGGCCTGCCATTGCTCTGTGCCCTCTGGGAAGGAGGGTGTGGGTTGTCTCTGGCAGCTGGGGAAAGGCCACCCGTCAGTTCTAGGATGCACGAGTTCTCTTCCACATGTGAATGCATGGCATGGCTCATTCAGCAGGGCCACCATTCAAGGTGGCCCCTGAGGTCCCTCCATGGTGGCATGGCAAGGAAGGATGCCACCCGCACACCTCACTGTGCACAGGGGACGGGGGCTGTGGAGGGGCAGACAGGTGGCCGCTGACCTCCCTGCTGAGTCGTGGCTGCGAGACACACCTGAGGCACGGGTTCCCTTCCCCAGATGACGCCAGGCCAGGGAGGCCAGCGGTGAGGCGGGCAGCAAGGAGAGAGGTGTGGCTAGGGTCTTTCAGGTGGAGGGAGGGTACAGCACAGAGCACTGCCTCAGGCAGCTCTCAGCCGGCAGAGCACCTGGCGGACACCTGCAGTCCCTGGAGGGCCCAGGGAGAGGCCGGGAGAGCCCAGACGGGGCGGCAGGGAGAAGCCTCATGTGCATGGCATCGGGGGCTTCTGCGTCCCCCACTGTCCAGGACGCGCCCCAGTCGCAGAGGGAGAAGCAGCCAGTCCTCAGCCCATCTGATCTGGCTCCAGCGTTTACTGCCCACTCACCACCCGGGGCCCCTTCAAAACGGGCCAGCTCCTGCAGGCAGAAGAGGGTGCTGGGAACAGAGCGGGTCACTGTGGGCTCGGCCCCTGTGGTCTCCCAGTATGTGGGGAGCTCGAAGAGGAAAGAAGGGGTGTCCTGACCCCAAGTCAGGTCTGGCTGAAGTGGGTGATTTTGAGACGTTCATGGGCTTCTCTAAAGGTGGCACCTGCTGAGTGAGGCATGCCCTGAGGTCACCTGGGGGAAGAGCGTGCCCTCTTAGAAGGGATGGCTGCCTCACCAGTGCACCTCTGGGGTCAGCGTTGCCTTTTGGGGGAGTCTACTGAGCCCCGATTTAGCTGGCTGTGAAGAGGGCCACGCAGGCCCCTGCACCTTGGGCGTGCCACGAGCTCCGGTGTGTGAACCCGCCGGCAGCTGTGCTGAGGAGGCCCCCGGCCTCGCTTGGGTCCTGCCACTGTCAGCGGGTGGACAGGGCTGCTGGAGCCGTGGTGTCCCTCTCCTGGCACCCTCGCCCATCCTGCTCTTGCCCAGGGCTGGTCCTGTTCCCAGGGCCAGGAGGTCAGAGGACACAGGACGGCTCCAAGTGCGGCTGCAGATGATTCCTCTCCCAGGTCCCCTGGCTGCGCAGCTTCGCTTCGGCATTTAATAATGCAGACGGAGGCTCTCGCCCTATGAATAATTAACCGTCCTTCCTGCACGGCTAAGGACAGCACGAGATGAGCCCAGGCAGACAGGGTGGGCTTGAGAGCGCCGCGGAACCCACCCTCCTCCATGCTTCTGCTCAGGGCCTGCCGGGTGGCATTCCCCGTGTCCCCTCAGACTGGGTGGCCTGTGGCTGCCTCCTTCCATCCCGCCTGTGTGTTGGTGTGCCCAGCGCTAGGGAGGCGAAGGCCCAAGTGCACAGGGCGGGCGCTCCAGAGGGGATAGTGAGGCTGGCTCCTTGGAAGGGCCCCTCTGGAGCCTGCCTGTTTACTCTGCAGAAGGTAAGGCCCATGTGGCCCAGAGTGTGACTCCCTGTCAACTGTGGGGCGGGGAACACTGTCTCTGCCGAATGTGGTGTCCAGGGCCTTTGCATGTGCACATTGCTAGCCCAGCAGCCCTCCTGTGCTCTCTGGACTTCTGCGCAGTGGCCAGGCAGGCGCTGTGGGGTGCGGCAGCCCGTTCCTGAGCTCTGGCTGTGCCTGGCACTGGGCTCATTGTGAAGGCTGGTGGCGCCACCTGGCCTGGACAGCCAGACTCCTTCCTGCTGTTGGTGCTCCCGTGTCCTGACGGAGGCATCCTGGCCTTGGAGAGCAGAATTTAATCATGAAGGGGAGAAAAAAGAAAAAAAGAATGTTTTGCCTCGGTTGCAGTCTGACGTGAGGTGGGAGGTCACCGACGAGGCCCTCAATGAGGGGCTGCCCTGGGGGAGGGGCTCTCAGGCCAAGGAAGCAGGGGCTGGGGCTGGAGGTCTGAGACCTTGGCGGCTACGGCCACTGTGAGGCGGGAAGGCCAGTGAGCCTGGCCCTGGAGGAGAGGGTAGAGCTGCCACTTGAGGTCCCTGCATTCTTGTGTGAACCTCTGCCACCGCATCAGGGAATTGCAGGCCACCATGAAGGGGCACCCCCCTCCACAGAAGCCTTCACTGGGCTGCTCCAGAAATCTCCGCCATAGCTGACGGAGGACTCTCAGCAAAAGAGTCTCTGCAAAAGAGTTCCATGTAGATAAACTGCCTATTGTCGTGTCGCCCTGTTTCACTTGGCCACTGGCCGGGAAGAAATGGGCCCTCTGGGTGCTGGACACCCCTTACTAGTTTCTCACAAACGTGTGTCCAGTATAGTAGTTTGTAGAAATGTCAAACCAGGCCTCTGGCCTTGAGCTGGGCTCCGCAGAGATGTCTACATTTCCAAGATGAGAGAAGTCACAACTGGGCCCCATGGTAACAGCTGGCAGGGGAGGAGAGAGGAGAGAAGAAGCTCTGCCCTTCTCGGTGCCCTTGAAGGGTTAACTTGCCCAGAACAGTGAGAGAAAAAGCTGCTTTATGTGAACTTCTGCAGACTGTGCCCTTGTGAGCCCCTCCCCTTACAGGTTGGGTATAAAACTCTGAAGCTCCCTGAACTCGGGGTTCAGGGGATTGACTACAGCAGAAGCTGTGCCCTCTGAGCCTGGCTGCAGCCACAGAAAACTGTTTCCTGCTGTCTTCGGTGTCTTGCCTCTTCTGTCCCTACAACAATCAGGGACATGGGGACAGGCCAGCACAGCATCTCCCCACGGCCATACAACACAGCCAGAGAAAGAGGGCCATGGCCACCCAAAAGCGACAACCCAGAACTGTCCCACAACACAACACGGCACAGCCACGGCACAGCTGCCGACCCTTGTGCACGTGGAGGGCCGGCTCCAGGACGGGGTGCTGGGCGGGGAGTAGGCCCCGTGTGCACCTGCAAGGAGACCCCCACGCTGGGAGAGGGTGCCTGTGGCCTTTCCCGTGGAGTCGGGTCTGTACCCTGGCACCTGGAGGCAAGCTGGGCGGCCGAGGGCTCGGGCCCCACTCTGCGGTGCCGTGCTTGCTCCGAGCTGAGGGCTGGAAGATTCCCTCGCGAAGCCCCACTATCTGCATTAGCTGTTTCCATGGTCCTGTCCTCACTGGCCCTAGGGCCCAGCAAGGAGTGCACATCCGCCCAGACCTCGGCCTGGCCCTGGCCTTGCCTCTGCTGCAGACCCAGCTGCGGAGCTGCTGCAGGAGACAGTGCTGGGCCCTTCCCTGGCCTGCACCTGGTCTCTGTTATCCTCCAAGAGCCCCGAGGGGGACCCGGCGTCTCCCAACACATGGAGGGGGACTGATGGCGTGTTCCCCGCCTTATCTCACTCTCACCCCCCCGGGGCCATGTGAGGAGCGCGTTCCCACCTCTCCTGACAGAGGGCAGGGAGATGCTGGCCTGTGCCTGGCTCCTCCTGGTCGCGTGTGCACACCAGGGTCTCCCAGTGGCTCCCAGCAGCGCCCGAGCTTCGTGCTGGTGGAGGCCCCTTACCACTCTGCTCTCTGTCCAGTTCATGCTAATCACCCAGGAATACTGTTGCAGAACTGGCCATTTCCCTAACGCAGACCCTGCACCGTTTCTGTTTTGTGATGTCATTTTCTGTGATAACCCTGGTTGACATATTTGTATCCTGGTTTCAGATTATTTAATTAGGGAAGGCTCCCCAAAGTTCCTAGTTACCTATAATTTTCCAGATAAAACTACTTTACTTCAAATTGTATCAGCCCAGCGGTGTCTGAGAACGACTTTATTGCTACACTCTTGTTAGCTCATCCCTGAACTTGATCGTCAGTGGCGAAACCCAGTTTCTTCCCGTGGCCTTCACTACTCTGGCCTGGGGCCTGGGACCTCAGGCGCAGTGTCCTGTGCCACTTCTGTTTCCTTCCCAGGACGTCCCCTGCTCCTGGCGGGACCGCCCTGGATCCTTAGCCTCTGTGGCCAACAGGGGATGGAGTGGTCCTGCTGCTCCATGCCTGACCCCCAGGGGCTGACCCCCAGCAGATATGGCAAGTGCCTGGATCCCGAGGTCTCCCCAGAGTCTCTGACCCTCCTACCTGTTGCCAGTCTCTGACACAAGGGTTTGGCAGATTCCAGACGCCCCAGGTGGCTCCTTCTTGAATCTCCCTGGGAAGCGTGGCCTTGACCTGGTCCCATGGCTGTGCCATGTCCCCCACTCCCCGGGAGGTTTTGGACTGGAGGCCTGAGTCCTGTTGGCTGTTCTAGCAGCTCCCCTGGGCTCACGGGCGGTGCTGGCTGTGCCACTGGCCGGGTCACCCGACATCTGCTAGCTTCCTGGGGTGGGCATGGTCACATGACTGTCCCCACAGGTGGGCGCAGTTGACCTGCGTTGGTACGATAGTGCCTCCAGGTTACCCCACACCCTGCTTCCTCTCAACCCAACAGAGCCTCTCCCCTGGAGGCAACGCCTCTGAACACGCAGGGTCTTCTGGCTGCCCCCGTGGCTGAGCTTCAGTAGCCGTTTGAAACCACATCCAAGGAAGGGAGCTCTCGGTTTCCTCTGAGCTGGAGGAAAGGGAGGGATTTAGATTCAGAAAGCGTACCACAAAAGCCCTTATTTGCTGAGTAGGGCTTTGGTGGCTGCCCCAGTGAGCACAGCTCTGTCACCAGAGAAGCCAATGCAGGGGACCAGGGCAGACGCAGGAAGGCGTGTGAAAGTCCCGGCCGGCCAGGCAGCTGCAAAGGCCACAGGATCTTCCGGAGCCTTCTGTGCCAGGGGTCACTGTTTGGGAGAGGTGCCAGGGATACCCCCCAGGCCGTCCTTTCTAAGAGCCGGGTGAGGCCTGTCAACGGAGCTGGCCGTGATCTAGTGTGCTAGACTCCTCTCCCCGTTTGTGAGAAGGAAAGAAGCCGTGGAGCCTTTACTTTTGTTCTTGACAATAGTAAAATCCCACAATGATCCCTGGGTCGCGGGGACAAGCTCCTCTCCCTGCCTTCTGATGGCCACGCGGATTCTCTTGCTCACTGGCACCGTGTCCAGGCCTGGCGGGACTTTAGTCTTGGACCCAGGCTGTTGAATATGACGCCCAGTTCCCCAGTGCAGGAGGAACCGGTCACCATGGGGCCAGGTTGGCCTCCTCAAGGGCTCAGGCTCCTGGAACCCCACATGGCCTTTCCCTGGCCACACGGCCATCCCTCCTGCACCACCGGACGAAGAGACTTCTCAAGTGGCCCACCCTCGGTGTCCTGCGTCCTCTGCACCCCTCACCTGCACCAGGCACTCACCCCACTCTCGCACTGACCTGCTGCCCTCAGCGGCTAGGAAGGCTTTGCCTTCTGCTGGACAACTATGGGGGCAGCCTCCTTGGCCCCCACCACAGACAGTGCCCAGAGAGGCCTTCCTGGGGCCACCTCTGCTCAGGTTGTCAGCTGGGTTGGAGCCTCTGTGGGCAGGCTGGCCTGCACCCATGCCCGGCGCCCAGGCAGGGGCTTTGGATCTGTGTGTGTGGCCAGGCCAGGCACTCCGGCTCCAGGAGTCTCGGGCCCTGGCCATTTCCAGGACCCTGACCTGGCAGAAGATGCCCAGCCTGTGAGAGGAGTGCCCTGGCCACAGACAGTGCAGAGGGCTCGACCCCAAGTCGTGGACATGCCACCCAGGGTCCAGGCAGTCTCCCCTGCAGCCCCCTCCTGGCTCAGAAGCCAAGTCATGAGATGGCAGCAGGAGGCTCTGCGGTAATCCCATGTCCCACGCGCCCCTGCTGCAATGGGCTCTGGATCCCTGATAGGACCTCTGCTCTTCACAGAGCCCGAGGAGCCCTGGGTAACGTCCCTGTCCAGGGAGGGGCTGAGTCCATGCATGGGACACAGCTGGAAAGCAACCACCAAGAGGGATTTAATAAGGAGTCTGCCCACGCCCAGCTTCCAGAGGGCCCTGGGAGCCCCGGAGTCGAGTGACAATTAGGCGATGGGTGGGAGGTCAGGGAGCTGGCAGCCCCGGTTAATGGGAGGTGAGGGATCGTCACACCTGAGGCAGAAGTACCTGGGGCAAACCGGAGGGAAAGGCTGGCAGGATAATCAGGAAGAGCAGGTGGTGCGCTCCTCTGCCCAGTGGGAAGGGGTCCCTGGGGAGCTGCGGAGCTTCCGACGACTGGAGGACAGACACGTGAAGGCGTAATGGTCTCCAGGGACCAATTGGGCCCTGCAAAGGCGCAACCTTGGTCTAATGCCTCTCCTGCCTCTGCCTTAACAATGAGACACACCTCCAGGGGAGGCAGGAGATGAGGCCCAGAGCTGCAAGTGGGAGGTCGCGTTGCCAGGGTGCCCAGGTCCCTCTCAGCCTCCCCTGCGCTGCTGACCCCACCACGTTCAGGGCTTCCACCTGCCACGTACTGGCTCCAACTACAGCATAGCCCCCCCACCCCATTTTTTACTGCACGGCGTTCTTTCGAAGGGACAAGGCACTTAGATTTGACCATGGGGAGGAGCATGTGTGACTACAGGGCACAGCTACAGGCGTGAGCCCTGGTGGCTGCACAGGCTGGAACGCGGGCTGGTCTCCGTCTACGTGGAGGCAGAGGGAGGAGGCAGTGCCCCATGGCAAGCTGGGAGAAGGACGGATGGCGGCTCTGAAGTGGGATGGACAGCCTTGGCGTCCCTCGGCCTCCGTCACACAGTGTGGGCACAGGCTGAGGCCCACGTGCTGGTGATGCTGGGCGGGGCTTCCACACAGGGAGGAACCGGGCAGGGACGCTGCTGTCCCGCGTCTGGACTTCTGGGCCAGGCTCTGTAACTGGAAGTAAATCACCAGAATTTAGTGGTTTCAAGCAACACATGCTTGTTTTCTCCTGGCCCCTGTGGGGCAGGAGTCCAGGACGGGCCAGCTGGGCTGTGGCTTAGGGTCTCACAGCTAGCACTGGGATGTACCTAGTCGCACCTCAGCCAAGCGCCAGCGGAGCAGGCCCACTAACCAGATGGCTCGATGTTGGTGGAAGCTATTCCCCTTTGGTTGGACAGGCACTCGCCCAGCTTCTTGCTGTCTGCTGGAGGCCACCTCAGAGCCTGGAGGTCACCTTCAGCTGCAGAAGGTCATTCATGGTTCCTGGCTTTAGAGGCGCTCCCACCAGGACCTCGCACTGCATCCGGCCAACAGGGAGGGAGCGTCTGGCAGGAGAGGCTGCAGGGGAGGTGGAGTCTAGGCAGTGAGGGGACCCAAGGGTGTGGACTCTCACTGCAGGTGGGCAGTGCAGGGACCAGGAGTGTGGACTCTCACTGCTGGCTAGCACTGAGGGGAGCTCCGGCTTCTGCCCAGACACAAATCAGCAGGGATTCCACAGGTGTGCGCGTCAGGCAGTGTGCTGCGGGGGCCGGCTGGTTCAGGTCTGGAGGGTGCCCCAAGGACCCAGTATTGGAAGTTTGTCCCGGGAGGCGCTGTTTGGAGGAGGTGGAGCCTTCAGGAGGCAGAGCCTAGTGACAGGTCTTAGATCTGGGGGACATGCTCCTGAAGGGCACGGTGGGACCCAGATCCTTCTCTCTCCCTCCTGACCATAAGGTGGGCATCGTGGCTCTGCCATACACTCCCACTGGGAAGTGCCGCTGGCCACGGCCGAGGGCAAGCCACAGACGGAGACGGCTGAGCACAGGCTGAACCCTCAGAGGCGAAAGGAGTCTGCTTTTCAAGTCGGGTATCTCAGGGTTTGTGTTGCAGTAGCAGAAAGCTGACTTGTGCAGGGCCCACCTACTGTCCAGGCACAAGTCACAACAAGACCTCCCTCTTCCAGGAGGCGCAACGGGAGGCGCACTCAGGCATCCAAATCCCACGGCTGTATTTTGAGTTGCTATATTTTAGGATTTGTAATTTTGGAGAGGTTTTATTAAAAAAATTAGTCTAACAGTTTATCCTTTCTAATGCCTTTAGTTTTATTTACTAAAATTGTCCGATAGTATTTTCGTCCACTTGGTTAGGACACTTTCAGGAAGAGAAGTCTCCCCCTACAAGCTCCTGAGCATTGAGGGGAGGCAGGCATTCTGGCTTTGTCCTCCCCAAGAACCTGCATTCATCTATGGGGGGGGCGGGGGTGCACATGGAAGAAGGAGAGGCTGGGGGCGGAGTGACCTGGGGGGGGTGGGATGGACGTCCACTGTGCAGAGTGCAGAATCTGAGCTGATTGACTGTCAGACATTCAGGGCTGGTGCACCAGGTGAGTATAAAACCAGGTATTCCCTCCCGCACACCTGCCCTTACAGCCAGCCCCTCTCTGTGCTCACCCTGGCTCCTGCCTTTGCCAAGGTCAGATGCCACCTGGCCTCCTGCACCTCCCGCCTCACCTCCCACAGAGCCCTTCCCACAGCTGCTTCATGTGCTTCTGTCCCCCACCTGAACCAGTCAGGCCCTTCCCAGTCCTCACACCTTCCCCTCCTGGCAGGACCGTCCACCCTCCACCACCCCACCCACCGCGTCCCCAGCCATCCCTCCTGCCTTCCTCCCCCACTGTTCCATTTCCAGTTTCAGCTAAGCCTGCTGATACCCTCCATGGAGCCTTGGCCCTGCCCGACCCCTGCCTGCACTTGATGTAAGGTGACCTTGAAACGTCCTCTCCTGCCATCATCTCCGCCGCAGCCTCGGGCTTTGCTCCTCCCTGGGCTGGTTCTGCTCCACTTTCCCTGCAGCTGCCCCTCCTCGCTGGCCTCCACGCGGGGCCCACCCTGGTCTCTGGTGAGTCTGCTAGTCTATACACACTTCCCACACGATTAGACATCGGGGTGCTCCTGAGTGTGCCAGTGTGAAACCTCCTGTGCCTACATCTCTGCGTTTGCCCCTCTGGATTTCTCTCAGGAGATGTCTGTACATCGCCTGGTCCTTTCCGGCCCTGCCCGTGGCTCCTCCTCCTCGGGGGCAGCCTCCTTCTGCAGAGCCTCCCCAACCCCAGCTGGAGACCGCCTTCTCTCCTCCGATCTTCCTCCCTTCCTCCAAGACTCTCATGCCACCTGTCACTTCCAACCTCATGTTATGTAATTGCCAGCCGCGTGGCTTCTCAGAGGCAGCCATGTGTCTCTCTGTGGTCCCCCGTGAGGTCCAGCCAGGCACTACAGCGTGAGGCCCTCTGCCCTTCAGCCCCAAGGCCAGTGCCTGCCCACGTCAGACCCTGTTCCATCCACCTTAGGTCTAATGCAGTGATCGCCTGGGGCATGTGCAGAATTGCCCGTGTGCTGTCTGGGTGGCACAAGGATCCAGTAAATGCAGCACAGCAAATGGCTGGAAGGATGGTCTGAGAAGGGCTTCCTCAGGGCAGGAGAAAGATCCAGCTAAAGGAAGCAAATAAAGGACCCCAAAGGGGCAGGCAGTGGCCATCGCGGTAGCTTCCTGCTGCTGTCTGACCTCAGCCAGAGTAAGGGTGCTCAGCGTGCCTGTGTGTGGAAAGAAAGGTGTCCTGCAAGCAGCTCCCTGGAACTCCCTTCCCAAACCTCCTGCAGACGGGTGTCTCCTCCTGTGCACTGAGGTGGGTGGTGTCCGGGCTTCAGATGTGGAGATTTCAGAGCCCTAACATGAGGAGCATTAGAAATCATCCAAATTTTTAGGGTGAGAATTATTTTTATCCCTCTGGATTTGGATTCAAAGCTGAACTTTCAAATTAAATGGATCTTGGGTGAAACGGCTCACAGAGAGCACAGTGGCTCTGAGCCCCTGCGCACACCCATGTCCAGACTCTCCTCCCTGGGGGACCCAGGGACGCGATGCTCATGCTGCCAGCGCGGTCCCTGCGAGGCTGCAGTCCCCTCGGTCTCTTCCCGAGTGCACTGAGGCAGGTCTGGGGTGGCCTCCCTTTCTGTCCCCTCCCACTGTGACCATCTGGGAGACAGCATCAGCGTGGAGATGCTGCAGAGGGGGTTGTAGCGGCTGATTTAAGTGAGGACTCCCCAACCTTTGATTTTCTGAGGTTGCTGATGAGGATGTGAAAATTCAAAGACATGATCTGTATTTTACATTCCCAAATTTATTGCCGAGGTAGCAGCATGTTGATGGCCTGTCTCCTTGTGGACCTCCAGAAATGAATTTCCTGACATTTAGCTCTTAAAAAAAATGTATATGTGTTGCCTGTCAAAAGGAGGGTTATTTATGTGTCCTGAGATTCACAGGTTCTCTCAGCTAATCTTCACGAATATTACTTGATGGGCCATTAAAGGCAAGATTTACTTGATATTTGTCCTTTTTCTAGGTCTGCACACTTATTTAGAACAGCATCCTGGACTCCGTACTGAGGAAGGCTGTAGGCCCAGCCGTCCTGCGCCTGGGCTGCTGCCAAGCATTGATTGTTCAAAGATAATAGCCTCCTCAGAAGCACTGTGGGCAGGGGAAGAAGCTCTGCTAGGTTAAAAATGAATAAGCAGACTGCTGGCCCTCTGCCGAGAAGAGACGGTAAACAGCCAGGCAGATGGGCCTGCAGGCCGGTCCAGAGATGCTGTGTCTTGCAGCGTACAAAGAGATGTGCACGTCTCAGCACTGTCTGTCCCCACTGCTGGGCAGGGGCTTGTGAGGGCATCTGCCCTCTTTGACGACGTGGATTGTGGGGGCTGAGGTGGCCCCCAAGTCCTAGGCCAAGTGAGATGCTGGCATCTGAAGTGATTTCCCATCTCTCAGGGGACCATGGGGCGGGTCCCCTTCAGGCAGCTGGCACACGGAAATGAGAAGCCAGGCTGCACACCAACAGAACCTGCATGACGCTGTCTGGGAGGTGGAGGTCCAAGCCTGTCCCCTCGGCCAGCCCTCCGGTTCTCGGCATTCAGTCCCCCCCACACACACTAGAAAATGGAGGTGCGGGGCAGGTCCTTCTCCCAGCCGACCTCTGATCACCTCCTGAGCATCAAGGTGACCAGGTGGGATGCCGTGATCTCTGGGCAGGGAGGGCAAGAGGCTCCGCGAGGGGAGAACTCCCCGGGGACAACTCTGCGAAGGTGAGATGTGGCTTCAGGGCAGGGGACCTGGGCCCTGGGTTCCCACCACCCAGGTGAGTCCACCCCCTCACGTGGAAATCGGGAGCAAACCGCACTCCTCCAGGACTCCTCCCCTCCTGCCCGCCCTGCGGGTGCCCAGCCCCTCCCCACTGTGCCTCTGTGCCCTTGATTTGGGAATGTGTCCCTCCAAGACTCACAGGTTGGGACTAAGCCCTAGGTGCTGGTGCTAGACAGTGAGGCCTCCAGGAGTGGACAGGTCTGAGGGCTCTGCTCATCAACGGGATTCGTCAGAGGCCCCGGGGACTAGTGAGACCTTGGCCTTCTGTCCCTCATTGCTTGAGGCCACAGCGTAGCACCCTCTGGAGGTAGCACTCTCAGGTGTGAACCGGTGGCACTTGAAGGTGGCACTTGACCTTCCACTTCTAGGCCCCAGCACCGGGAGAGACGCGCTTCTCTTGGTCATGAGTCACGCACTTTGTCCTAGCAGCCCACCCTTCCTGCAGCACCCCTGCCACGCATCCCCCGACTGGGATGGGGGCCGCCTGCGTCCTGGTGGCTTCCTGGTGCTGAGCTCCCCAGCCACTTGATCTGCCAGGAACACCAGGCTACCAATGCAGACACGTCTTTCTTCTGTCCTTCTCTGGCCAGATCACCTTCCCCTTCTGGGAATTATTGCTCCTCGCACACCCACTGGACTCCCCTGCCGTCTGTCTAGAACTCTCCTGCAAAGCCACGGTCCAGGGCAAACCCAATTTCCTCTCCACACTGAGCCTGCAGCCATTCAGCTAATTACTCCTGGGGACGCGTCCAACATGCTGGCTTGCCCACCTTTCAATTCAGAGAAGGGACGGACGAGAGTGGCCCTGCAGGCCTCCCGAACCTGGATCTGGTCACTTGCCCTTCCAGACCAGCGGCCCTACCTCCCTCTGAACCCCCACATCACCTCCTTCTCCCAACTCTGCTGATGACCTTGCTGCCCAAGTCACGGCAATAGAGGTCTGCAAGCCCCACCCGCCACGCTTGCCCCCTGCCAGCGCCTGCACCCACGCCCTCACCCTGCTGCCTGCAGGGCCCCATTGCAGGTGGATGTCCCTGTGCCCGGCCAGAGCTGGCATCTCCCCTCTCACCAGCCCCATCCCCTCCCACCTGCTGAAACTGTCCCTCCAAGTCCCTCTTGCTCCTGGATTCCTGGTTCCCTAGGCTAAGCCAGGGCTAGACCTGCCTCTCCCCCGCTGCTGCTCGGCTGACCTGCGCTCTCGGCAAGTGCACCTCCGAGTCCTCTTAGGAACCCCAGTCCTCTGCCCCCACTGGGCATGAGGTGTGCCACTGTGGTGCTCCTCTGGGGCCCCGTCAGCACCTGGGTGGCACAGACGTGCCGCTCAGAGGACACCAGGCCCCCTGGGCGCCCTCCGCGCCCACAGCCCTTCCACAGCCCCCAGCAGTTCTGCTGCATCTTGAAGGCCCGTATGCTTTGGGCCTCAGATCTGAGCTCAGCACCCCCTTTATTTACGTGAAGTCTCTGATGAAGCTGCTCCCCACGACCTCCAGCTCACACCCACCTTTGAACTCCTTTCCAAATGGGCGTCCAACACCCCTGCTGCGTGGCGGGCGTTGCAGGCTCCCTAAGCCAGCGCGGGCGAAAGGTGGTCCGCACAGCCTCCCCTCCTCAGGTGGAGACCTCCTCAGGGGAAAACCAGGGCCCATCTTGAGTCCTCTCTTAGCCCCACATGCCGGGGACACGCTGGCCCATTGCCAGGCATGGCGGGAATCCCGTCCCTCTCTCCCTCCTCCACTCCAGCCTGGTGGGAGCCCCGTCCACTTTCAGCTGTGCTATGGCAATGGCCTAACTGGCCTCTGGCCACTCCATCACCTTGGGCAGCCTGTTCTGACTGGCATTCAGCCCTCTCTTTAGAAGGCAGGGCAGCCCGGGCTGGGGCTCAGTGGCGGAGCACTTGCCTACCATGTGTGAGGCACTGGGTTCAAATCTCAGCCCCACATATAAGTGATACATGAATAGAATAAAGGTCAGCAACTAAAAACAATATGAAAACAGTTGGGGTGGGGGACATAGCCCAGTGTAGAGTGCTTGACTCACAGGGCAAGGCCCTAGGTCAGTTCCCAGCCTCGCCAACAAAAAAAAAGAAAACAAAAGAAGGCCGAGCAGCCCTTGCCGTTCTGCTGCTCAGAATCCTCAGGTGGCCCCAATTTCTTTCTGGCAAAAGCCAAATTCCTTGTAGTGGCCCAGTCCTTATGTCTGGCTCCTGTCACTTGCCTGACCTCAGCTCCGGTGCTGCCCCTGCCTGCCCAGGTCCAGACACACTGGCTCCGCACTGTCCCCTTCACATGCATGGGTCACACTGCAGCCTGAGGTCCTTCACGGCCATCGTGGGTGCCTCCCGCTGTCTACAATCCTCTCTCCTTGCCTCC
Source organism: Callospermophilus lateralis (assembly GCF_048772815.1). Lineage (NCBI taxonomy): Eukaryota > Metazoa > Chordata > Mammalia > Rodentia > Sciuridae > Callospermophilus > Callospermophilus lateralis. The sequence goes on along the minus strand of NC_135318.1, from coordinate 1,217,769 downwards.
CAGGCTCCCCTTGAGGCCACTCTCTGGGGACCCGCAGCTCACTTAGCCAGTCATCTCCCAGCACACCCCAGCCCTCCCACTTCCTCCCAGCCTCCTCCTTCAGAGCGCAGAGTTGTGGCTATGGCACCAGCCAGTTCCGTGTTCACAGTTGGCCTCCTCCTAGGATATCACTAGCCACAGGCAGGGACACTCAGGCTGCTGAGGCCCAGAACAGCCCTTGGCTCCAGGGCTGAGGGATGGGCGAGGTGGGCCGCAGCTGGGGCTGTGTTATGAAGACTCTCAGAGTGCATCACGTGGGCAGCGGTGGCCGGACCCGCCCGGGCGAGGGCCACTGTGGGAGAGGAGCTGAGCTGAATAGAGCTGGGGGGACAGCACACAGGGCTGGGGTCCTGGACGGCTGCCCACGTGGCAAGGACTGAGGTAAGGAGCAGAGGAGGAGAATGCCGTTCCCACGCTGCATCCCCATGGCCTGGACTCCCGGGCCCAGGGCCCCCGTCCTGTGTGCCTCTCGCTCTTCACCCAGCCGCGGCCAAACCGCCTCTTGTGAGTTGCATGTGGATTTTTCAATCTGTATGATGGAGATAAAATGAAATAGCTTCAGGTGACATGAGCCTCCACGGGGGGCCCGCATGGAGGGCAGCAGCCCGTGGACGTGCTCCGGGAGGGCTGGCTGTCAGCATGCCCCAGCAACCATCTGGGGCAGGTCGAGGTGGACCAGCTGGAGACCAGCCGCATGGAAGGACACGGACTCTGCCCGAGGGATGGATGGCTGGGACGCAGGCCTGCAGCTCCTCGAGGTCGGGGACTGAGTGCTGGGCTCCGTCCCTCTTCCCAGGACTCCAGTCTTGCACTCCGCCTCCCTCTGCTTCGTACGAGTCCATTTCTGGGCCACCGACATGCCCTGCCCCTCCAGGCCCCCCCTGGCTCTGATTTCCCTCAGTTCAGCCACCAGAGAGGCCGGCTGAGGCTGTGTCCTAGTTTCTGGAACCAGGAAAGATGTCTGGCTGGCAGCCAGGCCAGCCTCCTGCCCGCGTCCCATGACCACTGCCTACCCAGGTAGGTGAGCTCCCAGCTCCTGGCCCAGGCCACAGGCCACGGGTAGAGGGTCAGACCTGCAGGGACCTGGGAGCCCAGCCCTGGGGGGAGCCCAGCCGACAGTGTGGCGTCTGCAGACCGCGAAGGCCCTCAGGGCCAGTGTCCTCACCTGGCCTGCCATGACGTCACGGTCTGGGGACGGAGGACCTGGTGTGCCTGGGCAGACCGTCCTCCCCTCCTTCCGTTCTGAAGGACAAGGCAAAGTCTCCTGCCCCTGGGTCTGTGGACAGGCCGCGGTGATCCGTGGGCACTCACCAGGCTTGGCCGACGTGCTGAGAACCTAGGGTGGGGGACTGGGGGCCTGGGCACCGTCCTTGCCAGTGAGCCAAGGGGTCAGGGTCTAAGGCTCACCTGTGGCAGGTGCAGGCTCACCTGAGTTGCTGACCTGCCTGCCCTCAACCTGCAGAAGTCCCTGGTGGCGGGGCCCCCCATAGAACCAGAAACTGGCCCAGCCCTGGTTGGCAGCGGAGGAGGGTGGCTGGGGTGACAGAAGGCGGGGGACTGGGCCTCCCTCTGGCTCCTCCCAGTGAGCACTTGCAGATCCGGGGCTTGAGAACGAGGGGACCTTGGGGAGCAGCAGGTTTCCTGCTGGGGAGAGAACAGGGCAGGGCTGGCCTTCCCAGGCAGAGGGCAGAGGTGAGGACGTGCCAGGGGCATGGGTGGTGTGTGGGGAGAGGGTGAAGCCCGTGACTGGCAGTTGGGACCGAGGACGGCCATGGCCACTGACAGTCGGCTGACTGTCTCCCAGGCCCTGAGGGACTCTTGGCAGTGGGTAAGGGGAAATGTCACACGGCCATGGTAGAGTGAGAGTTCTCTGTTCTCTATGTCCAGCAGTCTGGGGAGCTGACCACCTTCTCTGCAGGAAGCTATTCTTCCAGAGCTGTGAAGTGGACAAAGCCCCAGTGAGTCCCCAGTGGCTCCTCTGGCTTCTGGCAGGCAGCCTCTCCTCAAGAGCAGATGACACTCCCTGGGTGCTTTGGGAGGGAGGTGCTTCGGGAGGGAGACCTAGAATCCGGGACACTTGTCCCAACACTGAGATGCCATGGGGCAGAGCCGTGCTGGACTGCGGTGCCCACTTTCTAGACAGGAACAGCCTCTGGAGCCGGCCCCTCCGTCTTCTGATGCCTCTGCCTTCAGTCACGTCATGGGATGATGAGCCACTCCCTGGGCCATTCCCTCCCCGAGGTCTTGTTCTGGTGACTTCCCTGAGACACTCAGCATGGCCAGGGACGGGCGACAGAGCCTGCACTCTGGCTGGAGCCACTGGATACCAGGCCTCTCGTCCATGGCACCACACAGGCCATGTGACACCCAGACGTCCCCAAGCAGCCGGGTGGAACAGGGCTCAGGGCTGGGCAGGGAGAATGGGGCAGAGGACGTGGGTGGGCATGGACACTCTGAAAAGGGACCCGAGCTCCAAGGCAGGCTAGCAGGAGCGGCTGGATGGCCTCCGGCGGAGCGGCGTGCACTTGGCTTTGTGAACAGACGGGAAGGCTCCTGCGGGGACCTCAGCTGTGGAGCACGTGCCCTGAGTTTGCACAGTGACATGAAGGAGCTGCCATCATTTAGCTCCCCCGAGGCCACAAGCTTCAAAGACAGGAGGTGGTCAGCACACGGCCTCTCGTGTCCTCCTGACCAGGTGCCACAGTAGATTCTCCCAACATCGACCGCAGCCTCGGGGCTCGGGGCGCCCTGAGCACCTGGATGCTGTGTAGCTCTCCCTCCTCATGTTCCTAGCCGTCTGCTCGTGGTCACTCATTGTCCCCGGTGTCCTGGGGGGAGGCCATGGGCTGGCCCTGGGTAGGCACACATTGTCCCACTCTCAGGGAGCATTTTGACTGGCACCCTTGTTATGACCTGGATACGAGGTGTTCCCCAAAAGTTCCTGTGTGGGACAATTTGGGGAAGCTCTGAGGTGAACTGGATTGGCTCACTTAACCCAATCAATGCCTTATCCTCTGGGTGGGTTGATAAAAGGGAACTGAAGGACCATCAGTAGGTGGAGGGAACAAGCAGGCGGGGAGGACAGGAGAGAGGGGAGCACTGCGGATGATTGCTCCAATCCTGCTGCGCTGTGCGCCCGAGTGACATGCACAATGGACCACCTCCACATACAGCTGTAGCCACCATGCGATAGACCTTCAAGGACATCTGCAAGGACAGCTGCTGGCGCTGAGTGCAGGTGGGTGGGCGATGCCAGGGAGGCCATGGGCTTGTCCTCTGTAGTCACACATTGTCCTTAGGCTGGGCTGGGGAGGTCATGGTCTGGCCCTGGGCAGTCCCTCATTGTCCCTGGTGTCCTGGGGGAGACCATGGGCTGGCTCTGGGTAGTCCCTCATTGTCCCTGGTGTGCTGGGGGTAGCCATGGGCTGGCCCTGGGTGTCACACATTGTCCCTGGTGTCCTGGGGGAGGCCATGGCTGGCCCTGGGTGGTCTTCCTTCTTTCTCTCTGCCTTCCAGCCCCCAGGAGCTGAACAGCTCTCCTGTGCCATGCCCTTTGCTGGAACACTGGGCCTAGAGCAGTGGAGCTGCCCAGGATGCACTGAGCATCTGAATCAGAGTCCCGAATCAGCTTTCCCTCCTTCATTGGTTCTTGTCGATATTTTGTCGCCGTGATGGACAGCTGGCACGCGCCCTCTCGTCACAGGGCTGATACACAATTGACCTCCTTTGCACTCGACTGTGGACCTCAGGGTGGGCCTGGAGAGTGGGCGTGTGCTCACGTGGAGGGCCTCACGGGAGGGTTCGGGTCCCCATCTCGGCCTGACTGTGAACGCGATTCTCACCGTCATTCAGGAAGGGAGCCTGGAAGGAGGTGGAGAGTCCCCAGGTGAGGACCTGGGAGCTTCCATGTGCTCCCAGGGAGAGGAGTTCTGAACCGGCACCTTTTCACACTCAGCCTTCCCTGGCGTCAGTGCCCTGGCCACACTTGGCTGCAGCAGAAAACATCAGGGCCTCTTCTCTGCTAGGGCCAAAGGCCGAGGATGGAAGAAGGACCCACGTTCAGGGTCCTCCAGGTCTGGCCTGTGGTGGGTCCAGGCTGGGATCCTGCGCTCCTCCCGCTGAGCTCTGGTCCTGCCCCAGGGCCTCTGCCCGGGTGGGAAGGGAGAGGGGAAGAAGGCTCTGGAGCTGCCCACACAGGGCAGGGCCCTGGAAGGAGGCAGGCTTCAGAGGGAGAGCGCAGATGGCCTCGTGAGAAGATGCTCACAGCGAGCGTGAGGCCAGGTGGAACTGGCAGGGAGCAGGAGTGCTGCCAGGGCTTCTCCTCCTGGGCCCAGGACGTCCTGGACACGGGTTTGAGTCGGCTCGTTTGATGGCCCATGGAGAGGACGCATTTATTTCATTTCTATGGAAAGAAAGGTCCAGCGTTGTACTCCACAGGTGACCCACATTCATGGTCTACTTCCCACTCACGGGGCACCGTGCTCGGGGGGCCCTCGGGAGACGGCAGCAGAGACCCCTGTGTGGGCTTCTGAGGCTGGAAGAGGCCTCCTCAGCGCAAGGCAGAAGCACAGCCAGCAGCCGGCTGGGAGCGGCCAGCTGGGAGCGGCCAGTGTGGCTGGACTCCTGCCCTGCTCCAGTGAGGAGGGACGCTCAGGGCAGCTTCCTGGAGAGGAGGGGTGGGCCAGGGCAGCGGAGGGAGTGCAGGAAGAGGACTGGGTGGCCCTTCCCAGGGTGGTACTGGGGGCCAGGGGGCACAGAGAGGTCTTGTGGGTCTAGCAGTGGACAGCGATGGCGCGTGGGCCAGCGTACTCTGATCCACGAACATCCGGATCTCAGAGGCTGGGACCCAAGAACCAGGCAGGATGCTGCTCCTCTAGGAGACAAGACCCTTGGTGCCAAGCTCCGGACGGAGCTGGCTGTGTTCTCAGCTGCTGGGACCCAGGAGCCCACAGGGAGGACAGGGCTCATGAGGGAAATGATTTTGCTGGGAGGAAGCAAAGTTGCTCTTCGTCCACCTTCTTACGGTTTTGAATGTGTATGTGCATCGTGAAATTGAGACCACCACACTGGTCAATGACCGCTGGGAAAGCCCTCAGAAATAAATATGCTGTGAGGAGCATGTTTATTCGAATGATTGAGGGTGGGAAAGAAATACGCCTCTGAGTGCTCACTGTGAGGTTTCTGATTCTCTGTGTAATTTATCTCATGAGTTCTCACAGCCACTCTGACAGCCGGGGGGACTTTCCCATTTAGACAATGGAAAACTCCGACAGGGTAAGTGATGTTCCCCAGCTCACCACCAGGAGGCGGTGGAGCTGGGATGGAATCTGGAGTGAGGCCAAGCTGTCCTCCTTGGTAGGTGAGACATTGCAGGGTTTGTTCACCCAACGACGTCGAGGGGAGGAAGGGCATCCCACCCAGTTGGGAAAGGTAGGAGTTTCAGCCCCCCCCCCAATTGTCCCGGACATCATGACAGTGGCCACTGGAGCTCAGGACCCAGGGAGAACGGGAACAGCTTTTCTCTCCAGGGAGATTCCGTCCTGGCATGTGGGCAAGCCCTCTGATCCTCGGTAGCAGGTGGAAAGATGGATGGCCCAAGGTGACCCACTGGAGCATGCATGGGAAGCAAGACCCGGGAGAATGTAGTCTCACTAGAGTCACTCCGGATCCTACAAATCTCTGACTGCTTGAGGATTGGGAGCCAGGACCCCCCAGGACAGCACGAGCCAGGAAGACCAGCGTCATCTGGGAGTGGGGCGGGCGTGAGCTGTGCTGGGCTGGGAGGCTCCGTGGCTGGGCTGGAGCCAACCTGAGCTTCCAGCCATTGCCACAGCCAGGAAGGCACGGACTGCCCAGGGCCGCCCTGCCTGGGGCAGCAGTGAGTCCAGTCCTGAGTGTGGACGTGGCAGTGGTCGCTGGTCGGGGAGTCCCAGGTCAGGGAGCTTCTGACCTGGAGCAGGGGGCAGACTGGCCGCCGCAGGGAAGGCTGAGGTGAGCCTTCGGGGTCAGGCTGAGGCTCCTCCTGGAGCAGCTCAGGGCAGCTCCTGGCAGCAGCTGGGGAGGGCTGGTCTGTCCCCAGCCCTGACCAGAGTCACAGTGATAGGGAGCCTCTGGGACCAGATTTATAGGATTGCCACTTCCTGTCCTTGGTATTGTAGAAATCAGTTGCTATGAAATTGACCTTATTTTCCCCATCGTCTTAGTATTTTGGGGTTTGTTGCTGGTTTTGGACTCTGGGCACGCCTGAGATCGCTAACTCTGCTTTGAAATGGCTTTTTGAACTAAGTGCGCTCATCTATCTAGCCGTCCTTTCAGCCTCGTTGTCTCACTTCTCCACAGTTCCACAGGCCGCTGTCGTCCTTTTCCCAGTGGGAGACCGAGCCCGCACTGGGCAGCCTAGGTGAGGAGTGGCAGTGTTCCTGCTCCCACCGGGTGACGGGGACACTGGTCAGCAGCCGGTGACGGGGGAAGGCGGCTGCACCTCTCCACCCTGCAGTGTCACTGCGACCCCCCCCCCCCGTACCCCACCCCACTGAGCAGCGAGGTGGGATCTTCATGATCTCCTAAATGGACAGGCACCAGAGGCGTCCAGGAAGGGAGAGGGTGCCTTCAGGAAGGACAGGATCACCGCGAGGACCCAGGGCGGGCAGGGCGTGGAAGGGCTCTCTGACAGCAGACAGCCTGGAAGCCGGTGTCTTCTGTGACAATTGCTGTCACTATGGCAACCACCTCTGCTTGGACTACAGGGTCACCTTCACCTGTGCAGACCTTTCAGCAGGGAAACTGCCCCCTCCTGTGAGGGGGGAGGGAGAACGGCTCTGAAGATGGAGAGGAGGCCACCAGGGGTGTCTGGCTGGGGTCCGACCTGTCTGTCCTCAGGTGGTGACACTCTCCACAGGCAGGGACGGCCGCACGGGGGCAGGGTCTTTTCAGGCAGAAGAAGCCGTCACACAGCTCTGAGCAGGACTGGGTGGGGGGCGTCTGGGCTGAGGGGGGCTGGGAGGTGCTGCTCGGTGGGGCGGGGAGCTGGGGAGCCTCAGGCTGCAGAGGGGAGCACTGGCGGGGTTGGGGGCAGCAGAGGGGTCCTGGAGGGCGGGAGGTCTGCAGAGCTGCACCACAGTCGGGAGAGCACTTGCTGCTTTCCTGGGCAGCAGGTCACCCCCTGAACCGTCGTGCCTCCTCATCAGTGGGTGCCGTGGGGGGAACGCACCAGCATTGCTCAGGGGAAGGTGTGCGAGGGGGAGTCTGGGTGACGTGGGGGCACTCGCGGTGTCGGGGGCAGGAGGAAGGGCAGCGGCCCGGCCCCCTGCTGAGTCTGAGTGTGCTTAGGTGCAGGTGGCCCAGCACAACCGGGGCCCGGGGCCTGTTGGGCCTGAAGGAGGACTCGGTCCTGCGTGGAAAGGTCAGCGTGCCACCTGCATGGCTTCCCTCTGCCCCAGAGGGTGGCTGAGCTGGGGCGTGCACCGAGACGACAGTGGGGTGCTGAGGCGGAGTCTCTGAAAGGCAGCTCACGGGACGGTGGGCGGGGAGGGGCGGAGGGGAGGCAGGGACCCGGGCACTAGCTCGGTCTGGGAGGGAGCGCCAGCAAGGTGGGGCAGGGCTCCGGGTGCTGGCTGCTCACAGCCAGGCTGGCACTCTCACCAGCAAGCTGTCCCTGACCGGCACCCAGCGCTCCGCGTTTTGGTTTCTCACCCACAGAGAGTCAGGCATGTTTTCAAATGAGCATTTCTTCCTGGTCCCTCCAATGCTCATGGCGCTGTCCCTTCTGGCTTTTAGAGAATATTGATCCTCTTCTTCTGAAGTGTCTGCAGGCTGTGTTTGGAGTCACCTCCTGCAAAGGGCTAACCAGAGCTGGGTGGGCTGTCTTCCAAGGCACGGAGACCTTGGGCGGGCAGGCCAGGCTGCTGGCCCCACAGGGGGGCATTGCTGTCCTGGTCGATGGATGTGTGCAGCATGAGGCCGGCCCTTTCTGGATGGGCTCCTCCTGCACACAGGCTGCTGGCTTCAGGTCCGCTTTCTCATGAAGCCCAGACTGAGCCCTAAGAGGCTATAATCTGAGGGTTTAAAAATGCCAAATCCAATCCTGCGGGATACCAGGGTACAAGATAAACAGCCCTCTGGCCTGGAGCCTGGGGCGCCCACCGCCGTCTTTCATTATCTGTTCTAGCGGCACGTGCTAGCGCTCTGTGCTGCTTACCACCTTGCCAGGCGAGGACCAAAGAGTCAGGGCCCCGGGGACAGCAGCTGCTTGGAGGGTCACTCTCCGGCTCTGCGGAAGGCAGATAAGCGCTGCTGCCCTCCACACGGTGATCTTGGGGAGATAGACTGGTTGCAGCGGTGAGTGTGCTCAGTACATGGCGCTCTGAACAGTCCAAGTGTTGGGACGCTGCGTCTGGGGTCTGGGACGCTGCGTCTGGGGTCTGGGACGCCCCCGCTCCACTCCCCCCTGGCTGCCCGTCTGTGCCCTCCACCTTGGCAGGGGTGTTGCGCAGCTATTTTGGAAGGTCTGCCTGTGACTGAGGAGCGTAGAGGACTGTCTGGGTGAGGCTGCCTGAGGCCAGCCGAGCTGGCCAGTCGAGAGTGACCGGGAGAGGGGTCCCAGGACTCTGTCTCCTGGGTGTCGCCTCACACTCCTGGGCCGTGCTCAAGCCCACCCCGGCCTGACACCCCACTGTCCCGCTGTGCGTGCCACTGGGAGTGGTGAGACCCTCCACCGGGATCACTTTCCAGACAGAGAAGACCCCACTGGGCCCCTATGGCCGCTTTGCACCTTCTTGCCAAGCCCAAGTCAAATCCTTCCACGCGTATCACAAGTTGGCTGGCAGAGGGACTGACGGCCATTTTTGAAGAAGTCGGAGTCCCACTATGTTCATGTTTTGCAAAAGTACACTGGCAAGTAGACACAGATTGGGAGGAGCTCCGCACGTGGCCCATCCCAGGTGGCCGCGGCAGGCACCCCGGGAGCAGCTCCTGGGCACGGCTGTTCCCGGATCGTTTCAGGGGAAGGGTATGGATCGCTCTGTACAATCGTGCTATGTTTTACACCCCTCAATCTTTCCCGTGTCCTTCGTTGGATGCTTCCTGGGGCCCTGCTGGTTGGCTGCTCGGTGCGGCAGCGGGAGGCCGCATCCCTCTCCGTCTTTTGGTGGCGCATTGCTGGCTGCCATCTTGACGGGTGCAGAGAAGGTGCTGCCTGTGGCACCTACCGCAGAAGTGCAGCAGGGCAGGGGTCTGGGAGGGTCTCCTGTTTCCACTGCTGTGCCCAAGAGCAGAGTACGGCATGGTCTGTGACAGAGAAGGACGCGGGGCGCACCGCGGCCCCCGCCCGCCCCAGGGAGCAGGCTCAGTTGGGCTCCCCGGGGATCGCACAGGGAGACACGCTGCCTGTCATTAATGTGGGACACATTCTTCAACCCGACGTTCTGTGTCAGAAACTATGGACATCTGTATGGTCCTTGAACAGCCAGGTGGTGCTCCGGAAGGGCCTCTCCGGCTGGTGTTCCTGCCGCCAACCAGAGAGGACCTGGTTATTGGGCTACTTTTTTTTTTTTTTTTCAAATACTCTGTGCCTTTATTGTCATGTCTGTCAATTTGATAGGTTCCAATAGTACCTGGTGTTGGTCTTAACTTGAAGTATAACTAGTGAATCAGGCCATTTTTTTTTCATATTTATTGACCATTGACATTTCTAATTAGCTTTTTCTTTTCACTGTCAGTACTAGTTTTCTTGTTTCGTTGTTAGATTTCTTAATATTTTAGATACTGATTTGTCACATGTACAAATACTTCTGTTCTTATTTGTCACTTGATTCTGTCATGATGTTCTGGATGTGTGAAATCGTTGCTTGCGTACATAATGCGGTCCGACCCTCGTCTCCCCTGACTGTGGTGTCTTGCTCACAGCCACGTGGTCTGACTTTTCACTCCACCCGGCCATGAGGGCAAGCGCTCTTGTGAAATGGTGCTTCTCCTTGGAGTTCCAGGCTCCTGACCCCTGGCCGAGAGCAGAGAGCCCAGGCGTCCCTCAGGTGGATCAAGTTCGGCCCTGGGGCGGAGACAGGCGTCCTGTTTGTAGGGCAGACTGTGTGGGCGCCTGAGGGGCTGTGCCTGGGGCCAGCGGCAATGACACAGGAGGTAAGACACCCATTGCAGAGCCGGGAGAGCCACTCTGTCCTCACACCTGTCCTCTCAGAATCCACCCTGACCCTCCTTCTGGATGTTTGGCCATCTGTCGCCATGCCTTCCTTCCCTTCTGGAAATAAGTCAGGCTGGAGTCAATTTCTTGCTACATTTGCCGCGTCTCTTCACTCATCCCATATGTTCATTACCGTCAGCGGGTGCCTGCTCCTGCCCAGCCTCTCGCTTCCCCCACGATGCCCAGCTTTTACTCCCCGGACTCGGTCTACAAAACATGCTTTACTGTCCTTATTAATCCCTCTGCGATGCCCCCAGACTCCACTGTTCTCCAAGAGAGTCAGAGCACTTTTAAAAGCCTCGTTATTCCATGCAGGGAAGTAAGAAGAGAGACTTTCCAGGGACCTGCCTTCGCCAAGGTCAGCCCTGCGCGGGGCCTTACCCACCTGCGCCTGTAGCTTGGCTCCATAGGGAACGGGGCTGCTGGTGGGAGGTAAGGCCAGTGGGGACCTGGCCTTGGAGGAGGACGCCCTGTCAGCTGAGTCTCAGGGCAGCTCTCGCTCCCCGCTTTCCGCAGGACCGGGCACCGCTGGGGTGATTCCCACCACCCGGGGTCAGCCCCAGCAGCAGAGGCCTCACAGGAGACTCGGAGCACAGAGTCTGTTCTCCCTGGAGGACATTGCCTCTGTACCCAGCCCTTGGAGGGCTTCTCCGAAATGACCCACGTCGTCCTGGGGCCTGTGACTGAGGCCATGTGACCCCCAGCAGTGCTCCAAGGAAGAGCGCAGCCTGCACGAGGCCGGCCCCACGGGTGTGCGGACAGCCTGCCTGGCACCAGGGCCCTGCTGGTGCTCTTGTGGTGCAGAGGTGGGGCTGCGGCCTCCCCACTCTGCATCAGAGGGGACGGGCCTGTCAGCACAGGCGGGGGAAACAGGCCGCGGTCAGAGAGCGCGCCACCTGATCACTCCACCCTGCGAGTCGGGAAGGCACTTTCTTGCTTCATTGGGTCTCTGAGCTGCTTTAGGAATGCTCTGTGGGTAGCAGGCTGCAGGCTGACACTTCAGTGCTCATGACAGGACTTCACCGCCGTCACCTCTACTTACTGGGCAATGATAGGCAGTTGGCTGGACTCTGAGCTGAGACATGCTCTATCTGGGGGACAGTTCAAAGCTAGGTGGGTTGTCTGCAGAGGAGACTGAGGATCAGATGGCGTGGACAGACAGCAAGCCACAGGCCCTGGTGGCCCAAGCAAGTTGTAAAGGAAACTTGTTCTCCCTGGGTTGCATCTGGAGGCCAGGTGCAGGAGCAGGCCCACTGTTAGTCTTTTCTCCCTGGCTGTAAGAAATCACCTGAGGCTGGGTAGCTTAGAAAGAAACGAGGCTATATTGAGCTCACAGTTCTGGAGGCTGAAATCCAAATGGCAGGGTTCTGCTCTAGCAAGGACCCCTCACGGCCTCATGCCATATGGATGGAGTGGCAGGAACAGCTGTGGAAGGGGGAGGTCACCTGAGGAGACAGGAAGTGAGTGGCTGGGAGGGGACAGGCTAGATCTTTAATGACAGGCTTCTTAGGAGAACTGAGTCGGTGTTTGGTGAGGATGGCCTGGTCCCTCTGAGGCATGACCCCGATGGCCTAGGGACCTCTCACTAAGCCACCACTTCTCCTGCATCACACTGGGGACAAAGGCTCCAAAACAGGAGACACACGTGGACCATGGTGCCGGCTGGTCTCCTGCTGGCCCTGGGCCCAGGGGGAGCGTGTGTCTTCTCTTGTGAGCGGAAGTCAGCAGAGAGGAGCCTTCTGGGCTCCGATGCCCCTGAGACCCCGCCAGCACAGCAGCTTGCCCTGCGCCCCTTCCCAGCTGCAGGCTCACAGAGGCGTCTGCAGGGCCGAGGAAGTGAGGGGACGTGGAGAGGGCCCAGAGGCCAGAGGCCCTGCCTGGGAACGCCTGGCTGCCACCTGGTGTTAGGGTCTGTAAACAAGTCAGGATGGCGCCTGGCATTCTGCAGAGGGAGGGGTTTGTGAAGTAAGGAGCCATTAAGTGTGGAGATTCCTGATTGGTGGACTGCTGTATCAAGTTTATGCTAATTAGATAAGCTGTGTGTGATGTATAAATACCCCTCCTGGCCTACAATGAACGGCTCCCACTCCTGCTGTGTCAATCTACACAAGTTGCTTGTCACCCCCATTAGTTTGCTGCAGCTGGACTGCGGCAGCCTGGCTCCTCCTCTTTCCTCAGAGCTGTGGCCCAGCCTGCGCCCAGTGGGCAGGCCCAGCTCCGGGAACGTGGAGGTCCAGGGGGAAGAGAGCGCTGCAGCTTAGGGCCCCTCCCCTGATGCCTCCTCCCGGGGCCACAGTGTCCCTTCTCTGACAGAGGGGCCCAGAGTTGTAAGCCTCCAGGAGTCGGCATGAGCGTGCTGTGCACCTCACCAGCCACGTCCTGCCTCCTGCAGGAACCCCGTCCCGGCAGGAGGCAAGGCCTGGCCATTTCCTGAGGCCAAGTGCCACAGTCGGGCCTCCCTGGCCTCTGCTTCCCACCCCCGAGTGTCCGTCCCCAGGCTGCTGAGGGCACAGGCACGGCAGCACCCCCTGAGGCCTTGCAGGACTTGCCCATCCAGCCTCTCACAGGGCAGCACCAGGAGGCCTGGGGGCCTGTGAGGGTGCTGGGCAGAAGCTGGGGCCCGGGGCTTGGCCCATGGGGAGGAGGCCCAGGACTGTGAGCCACCAGGGTGAGGTTGGCAGAAGTCAGTGCTCGGCAGAATGGGGGCGTTGAAGGGAGGAGTCTCAGGTGTCTGGACCCTCGGTCCCTGTTCACGGACAGGTCTTGTCCAGCCAGGTGGGGCAGGCCCGGGAGATGCCTGGGAGCCGAGTGGACTCTGGGTAAAGCTCACAAGAGGCCGCGACTGCCCAGAGGAGCTCAGTGTTGTTCAGAAAGCTAACAGGGCAGTGGTGGCCGGCTGGATGGGCAGCACGCATCCTCTCCACGGCGCCCCAGGTCCACTCACAGAGGGGCTCACGGGTCAGGCTGCAGGAGCAATGACGTCACTGCCATTACCTCAGCTGGCTCGTCGCTCAGCATCCCGAGGAGCAACTGTCTGGCGGACACGCAAGAAAGTCGCTTCCTGCAGACAACAGTGACTGGCCCTCGTCCTCGAGCGCTATGGGGACAGCCAGCGTCCTCCAGGATGACCCGTGTGGGACCCTCCAGCCCAGGCTTGCTCCCTCTGTTCCCTTAACTTGGCTAGGTTTTGGGGAAGGCAAAGGTGGATTTCAGGGACGCGGTGTCTCACTGTGACTGCTGCTTCAGGCCTACAGGTGGACCGCAGGGGGTGGGCAGAGGGAGGGGACCTCTGCAGAGTGTGAGCTGGGATGACCCGTCTCTGCTGAGGGGCCTCAGCAGCACCGTCTGGAGGGAGCCATGCTCCCGCGGGGTCTGGCCGTGGAGAAGGGCCCTGAGTGGACGAGGTCCTGAATGTCATGCCTTGGATCCTCCTGGGACACCAGGCAGAAACAGCAGGAGGCCTGGAAATGGGCAGGGAGACCGCAGCCCACCAGGGACAGGGAGGAGAAGCCCTGGGGCAGAGGGGATCAGGAACCACCTCCTAGAACCCAGAGCAGAAGGAGGAGCAGAGGCCAGTCAGCCAGGTCCATGTCCCAGGGCTGACTGGGGAGGAGGCCAGTCCCCTGCACTTGGCTGAGGACAAGGAAGTGGAGGTGCAGAGGAGTCCTGCCCCCCGTCTCTGCTCTGCAGCAGGGGGCCTGTGTGGACAACGGTGGGGACAGACGGGGCGGTCCTCCTGTGGCTCGGCCCAGCCTCTGCAGCGGGAGGCGCTTTCCAGCGGGGGAAGGGCATTGATGCCAGCGGCACCACCCTGGCCTGGGCAGGGTGTCCTCCAGGGCTTCCCCCAACACCCGCCCAGAGGTCTGCCAAAGAGGAGTGCCACTGACCTCTGAGTCTTCTCCCAGTGATAAGAGGGGACATCCCCAGGGGAGTCCTAGTGAGGGTCCTAACGAGGGTCCATACGCCCAGGGGAGGCCCAATCACAGGTGGACACTTGGTGCTGGCGAGAGGAGAGCAGACGTGGAGTGCGAGGCCCTTGTTCAGCCAGAAGCCAGGACGGTCGGCGGTGAGGACGTGGCCCAGCAGGGACCGCGATGCCCTCTCACGGCCTGCCCCGCCTGTGGTCTGCGCCAGTAGCCAGCCGAGGAACGTCAAGATCTCCGTCTGCCTGCGGGAGAGACAGTCCCCACTGGGCCCTCCTCCCACCAGCTGAGGGCAAACGCCCACCCTGGGGACAGGAAGGGAGTGGCTCTTGGTCACAGGGGAACCGAGCTTCCCTGTGGCCACAGAGACACCCACTCCCGATCCCCAGGGCAGGGGCTGCTGAGCACGGCTCCAGTGTCCCTGGCCCTGTCTGTGGCCTCCCACTCATTAGCTGGACGTGTGCCCACAGGCACCCCCTGCAGAAAATGGCTCAGAGGATTGATCTGGGGTCACCGTGTCCAGATGGAGTCCGAGAGCTCTGTCACCTTACCCTCCCTCCTTCGAGGGCTTCCCTCACCCGACAGACTCGGCCACGGTGTCTCCCCGCCCGTGTCGGGAGCGAGCAGCGCCAAGGCGCCAGAGGCGGCCCCTATGACCGCGTGGCTGCCGCAGGTGAGTTGAATGTGAAGTGAGGGTGAATACGGCTAATGAGCCTCAGGTCTGTTCCCTGTAACTACAGAAAGTGGCCTAATGTAGAATCCTCATGAGGGAACCCCACTTTTAAGTCATCACCTAAGAACTCCACACACCCTGGTCCCCACTTTTTTTATCTGAAATAAATTTTCCAACAAAACAAACTGTCCTCGTACAGTTTCCCTATTTTCTGGAAACCTCTGCTCCCCTGACTTTGAGACGCCTGCCCGCGATTTAACCTGGAAAATCCCGTCTGCTGGTCGCGAGTCGGATTCCAGCCAGCCAGGTGGGACCTGCGCTTGGGGATGACCAGGGAGCGTGGCCAGGTGGCCTCCTGTGGAGCAGCAGGCTGGCAGCCCGGCCCCCAGAGCCCCTCTACTGCACCACACCAGCTGAGGAAACCCGCTTCTGAAAGTGTGTCCCCAGGAAACGAGGACCCGCCAGGCCCCGGTCACAGCCACCCTTCTCTGCTGAGATGAGTGACCCAGTGGCCAAGGCTTCTCTGTGACTGACCCTTGACTTTGTTGCCTCCTCCTGCTGCCTGGATAAGTCCTTAAAGTGGGGAACACAGAATCATGTCCAGAACAAGCCTCCAGCCCCCCAGAGGGACCCAACCCAGCCTCCCTCCCTAGGGACTCCACAGGGTCTCCACCCTGTACCCCCCCCCAAAGGCAGCAGCCACCAACCCTGAGCCATCTCCTAGGGCGCCCCCTGGTGGGCGTGGGTCTCTGTTCTACCGGCTGCTCTGATTGGGGACAGCCCTGCAGGCTGTGGGGGCTGGAGAGGACTGGGAGCAGCACAGCTGTGGGGCTGTAAGGGGGCGGCCATGTCATGCAATGGACAACTGTCGGCCTAGAACAGCAGCCCTCTGGAAAAGGCCAGGTCACCGGATGCCCCAAGAACCGAGTGTGCAGGGGCACCAGGCCCTGTGGCCACGCAGGATGACTGTGCCCCCCAAATCTGGACAGAATCTCCCTCCCCCACAAGATGATGCCTTCGGGGCTCCTCAGCTTGCTCACGACTCACCTCTGCATCCTCCATCTGCACGTGGAACATGAAGGAGGGGCCCCTCCAGGTAGGTGCCACATCTGCACCTGGCCCAGGAGCCTGGGCTGAGCAGGCAGGATGGGGACGGCAGGGCCATGGCAGTGCTGGCCCAGGGAAGGCAGAGGGGGCCGCAACATGCCCAGGCCATGGGCACAGCGCCAACGTTTGTGATAACATGTTTGCAGCTTTCTGTGGCTGGGACAAAAGGCTTGAGGACGTCAGGTCAGGGAGGAAAGAGGTTCCCTGGCTCACAGCTTCGGAGGTCCCTGGTCTCTCGCCCCCCCACTTGGGGCCTCAGTGAAGCATCAGGTGGGGAGGTGGGGGCAGAGAGAGCAGCATGGCCGCTGTGGGGAGAGGGAGAGGCAGAGCAAGAGGGGCAGGGCACAAGACAGCCTCCGGGGCACCCCGGACCTGCTCTCCACTGGCCCCCTCCTGCAGTTCACCACTTCCAACTGCTCCCAGCTGGAAGCCAGCCTTCCTCCATGACCCGAGGGCCGCTCCAGACCCACACCATGGCACCAGGAGACAAGGCTGTGCCCACGGAGCGTGGAGGCTGCCGCTTTCTCCATCCCCTGGGCCACGGTCCTCCCCTTCTCTGCCTGGGCCTTGTGTCTGGCTCCCTCCTAAGGCTCCTGGTGACAGCACTGGGCTCACCTGGATGGTCCAGGGTCACCTTCTCATCTCGAGATCCAACACAATCCATTTGCCAAGCCTCCTCTGCCACATGAGGTGACACATTCACACGTACTAGGGACGAGGAGTGGACATCATGGTGGGGCATGACTCTGCCTCTGGGACTGCAGACAGATGGCTGGCCAGTGCACACAGGAGGACACCTGCGGGACACCCACTCCTTCCCTCCGTGCAGCCTAAGAGGGGACTGTGCACACGTACACCAGAGAGAGCCTGCGAGGGCTGCCGGGCCAGCCCTTCTCGAGGTCAGCGTAATGGCACAGGGACCTGTGGGCACCTTGTCTGTGCTGTGACATCAAGGTCACTGTGGTTGGGGAGCACTGGTGACATCAACATGCTCAAGGTCACTGGTCCACGTGATGCTAGAGTTGAGGCTCCCAGGTTCCCCGGGAGAGCAGCAGTCCTGAAAGCCACGGTTTTGCTTTCGGATTTTAAAGCTCCCCTCTGCCAAGGCATGTGCTCATGGACCATGTAGAGCTCTGTGTCCAGCCATCTCCACGCTGTCGAATGGGACATTCCCGCCTTACTATTTTGGGAAGATTAAATGAAGCAATGCTCCTGAGCCCGGCGACAGGCCCCTTACTTCCTGAGCAGGGGCTGGCCGACAGCGGCTCCTTCCCTTCCTGGCAGGCACAGCCCCTGCAAGCCTGCCCCTCCGCCAGTGTCAGCATGAGGCTGACATGGTGAGGAATAGTGTGTCCTCCACCTGCAGCTTTCCGTTTCTCCCAGCCCGGAATAGCTCAAGTAGGCTGTGACCTCGGCAAGCACCCTTGAGAGAGTCTCGAAGCGCCTTGAGAAATTGCGCAAGAGGCGCTCTGCATCTGGGCTGGATCTATTATTCATGCACGCATGTTTCAGCGAGCACGGTAATTTAGAGTCTCTCAGAGTGCTCTCTGCAGCAGCTATAAACCACCTTCCATGCACTCTGGGAAAAATCACCTTTCCCTCACTGCAGCTTGGGGCTGCCAGAGAAGTCGCCCAGAGAAGCAAGGGCCAAGGTGGGGCCAGGCAGTTCAGAGCTCTTCAGAGCCCTGCAGACCTCACATTGGGGCAGCTGCATCCCAGCCGCCTCCTTTGACCTCTAGAGTTCTGCTTTCTCATTGTGAAGTGAGTCACGGCGCTAGACGCCTCACAGTCGGGCTTTCTGCAGGAGAAGCCCAGTCCAGCTCCCCCTCCATGACCTACAGCAAGTAATTCACTGCTCTCCAAAATCAGCTCAGTGGGGCTATGGACGCCTGCCTTCTGTGTTCCAGGAACCAGAACGCTGAGCACACACTGGGCACACCAAGGCATGGATCTTCTGCATATGCATATTCATCTCCATCTTCACAGCTCTCGCTTTAGAAAAAGGCTTAACTTTCATGTCTACAGAGAATACAATAAATACAGAGGCACAGATTTTCCCAGAAAACATCCCTGACATGGAACTTATACCACCCATGCATACTAAGGGGTGGAGATGAACATGAAGAAAAGGGAAGAATGAAATTAACATCCACTTCAGATGCTAGAGATGCCATGAGGAGAAGGCTCCTCCAGGATCTGGGAGGCCAGAGCTGGTTTCTGATTTTGCTTTTTGCTGTGATAATGTGACAGGTCCAGAGTGGCTGCTTCCTTTCCTCCGAGTGCCAGATTCTCATTTCTATTCTCCCCCCGTCTCAGCTCACTGCAGAAGATAAATAGCATCGCTCCGCCCCGATTGGGCCATGCTGTGCATGAGCTGGGTGCAGCTCCAGCCCGTGCACGAGTGGACCCCCGCCCACACCAGGCTCTGCACACACCAGCAGCCCGGCTCTGCACAGCCCCTCCTCCTGCAGGCCAGGCCTGCCTTACCTCTCCTCACCCCACTGGGGCTGGAAGTGCACTTGCGCTGGCTTGCCTAGCTCGCGGTTGTCAGCTGGTGACAAGAGCTTCTGTGGAGTGCAGACCCCAGGGTGAGAGGCACAACAGGCTGCAGCCACACACCTGCAGTCCCACTGGGGCGGTGACGCCTGCTCATGCCGCAGGTGGACCCCAGACGCCCATCACAGGCAGACATGGAGGTGGGCTCTTGCTGGGATCCTGCCAGCTCTGAGGTCCCCTAGACCTGCCCCTGTCACTGCGAGGGTGGCCATGTGCCCCTGGGGGCAGAGTGATAGCTGGAGCCCCTTCTCGGCTTCTCAGGGCCTCTGTGCTATCTCTGTACCCTCTCGGGAACATAACCCGTCTGGCGGCAGACTGGGCTTTCCATGAGTGCCCTGAGTGCCACCAAACCAGGCACCCTGAACGGTGCCTGCTGACAAGTGGCACTCGTCTCAACGCAGAAAGCCAAGCCGCTATGAGGCAGCCTTCTGAGGTCCTGAGGTCTCTGGAGCTGGGTGGGACCTTGGAGGTCACCCCCAGTCCCTACGCACAGGAGCACTGTGGCCACGCCAGACCACAGGCGGGAACCAGGGAAGCCCTGGTCTCTGGGCCCTGCAGGGCAGGACCCTGCCCTCCTTTCCCGCCCCTCCTGCAGTTCCCTATCAGAGGCAAAGAGCTCCAAATCCAAGGTGGGCTAGCAGAGGAGCCCTGGCTCTGGGCCCCTTCTGACTGCTCTCGTCCTCTGCAGACTGGGGGCCTGGGGCGACAGGCGCCCTCACACCGACAGCTGCAGGTGTGGCCATGCCCCCTGGGGCAAATGCGCCCATCTGTGAGTCCTTTTGCCATTTTATGATGCTGTGACGAATGAGCTCACCCGGGGGTCCTCACAGCTCCAGGGGCCGCTCTGGTCACTCCTCATAGGCAGCAGTGGACAGGCCAGAGATCCTGAGATTTGTCTCAGTCTATAGTGTCCATCAGTGTGGCTCTTACCTCGGCTTCAAGGGGCCTGCAAGCAGGAAACAGGCTGCCCACTCCTCAGCAGGGTGTGGGCTCTGCCGGAGCCAGGCCCTGGGCCCCCGGGTGGCTCCAGAGGGCATCCAGCAAGTCTGACCTGCCCACTCCCAGAGGCGGTTCAAGGCCAGGACCACAAGACCAGCAAGAGGATCACCCGCTGAGAGCGGGCACTTGCTGTATGCGGGTGGGTACACTGTGAAGGCCCAGGCAGGCTGGGTCTCCTGGGAGGAGCCAGCTCCTCCCGACCTTCACTGTGCGGGTCTGAGATGGGCCACCACTGATTGAGCAAAAGCTATTTGTCAAGCACCTACTGTATGCCAGCCCCAGTGGGTGGCTCTGTCACAATGTGGACCCAGTACAGTGGCTGGCCAGGAACTATTAGGCGGCTAGTATCACAGGGGCAGGTGGACAAGCTCCTTTCAGGAGAGAGAGTGTCCCCAGCAGGTGGGCACCTTATCCCTGGGACAACTGTGAGCCTCCAAGAGGGTCCACAGACCTGGAGGGCAATGGGAAGGGCCAGGGGAGGGAAGGAAGTGGCTCAGGGCAGAGCAGTAGCCCAGCATTTGGGCGGGAAGGGCCTGCAGAGCAAGAGGGGCGGAGCGTGGGCTCGGCTCCCGGACCGAGGGGACCAGAGGTGCCGGGGGCGTCTCCACCTCGGCAGCGATGGGTTGAATGATGGCAGAGCCAGGACAGGACTGTGTCACAGTGACCAGGAGGCAGAGCAGGAGCAGATCTGGGAGGGTTGTGCCCTTGGCTGTGACAGTCTACCGAAGGGTGGGACACTTTCTGCTTCAGTCTCTGAACACCTCTTTCCACAGGAGTGACACACCCCGGCTAGGCCCAAGTCCTGCTGCAAAGGTGGTGGTGCCACCCTCCTGTGCCCTCGAACAAGCCATTGGAAGAGTCTGAAGTCTGCATCGGGGCCCACCACAGGCCAGCACTGGCCGGGCTGTGCCCTCACCAGCGCCTCGTTGCTCTGTGACTTAAGGGGGAGCCTCTCTGTGTGGTGACTGCGGATCTCACCTGTGGGGTGGCCCAGCAGGGAGGCTGGGGATCACAGTCCCCCGGGCATTGCTTTCCCTCCCCTCCACCAGCCACTCATGGCCACTAGGATTCTGGGATGCTGATTTGCACGTGTAGCCCACATCCATGGACCACTCACCTCTGAAGGTGTGCCATTGTCACATCCTGGTTTGCCAAGGAGAGGAGTCAAAGGCCAAGGATAAGCTGTCAACCAGGGAGAGAGAAGGCAGGGCTGAGAGACAGCTGTCACTGTCCCCAGGGGCTTCGCCATGGAGAACACGGGAGTGTCCACCAGTGGATGGATGAGCCAAGAAGGCTGGACAATGTAAAGCCCTCGCACTGCAGGCCTGGAGACTCCCAGGCCTGTCACTCAACCCTTTGCAATTTAAAAGGGAAGTTCCTCAGATGGAAATCCGGCAGAGGGCCTGTCCACAGGACGAGGACTGGACAAGAGCGCAACACGGAACAGACGGCTGGGGAACGCTTGGTGACAGAATCTTGTCAGGTCTGTGGGAAAGTGAAGGCAAGTGGCTTCATGAGGGACCAGGGAGCATGCAGAGGGGCTGGGCACTTCCGATGGCCCTCAGACTCAAAGCTCCTGCAGGCAGCTCAGGGCAGGCCCTCCTTCATCCACAGAAGAGGTCACTGATGGCCCCTGGGCCCTTCCCCAGGTCATGCGGCAGATCAGTGGTAGGTGGGGGCTATTCACAGACCTGCGAGGTCATCTTGCCTGGGCAGCAGCGTCCTCCCAGCCCCATGGCCCCTGCCGACACAGCAGTACTGAGGACCGCTGGGAACGTGCGGAAGGCCCCAGAGTGAGCCGGAGACTCCTGCTCATCCCCTTCCTGCGCAGCGCATCTGTGCCAGGTGCAGCGGCCTCGGAGGATGCAGAGGCTGCCTTGTGGTGCTGGCAGCCGTGACTCCTGGGTGCCTTTGTTCATGGCCGGGTTCTCGGGATGCTCTTCAAGACCTCCTGAACCCCTCTTCCAGGTCTTTATCGAGGCTCAAGGAAGGCAGCCTATTTGCATGTTAAGGCGAGGGAAAAGCACAGCCATTTTAGCAGATAAGAGCTGGAGTTTATAAGCCTTTACACACTGTTATTTCTTTCATGGAGGGAAAATAAAAATGGGAGATAGTAGGGAGGCAGTGGTGCTGCAGATAACATCACTTAGAGGATTTTGAAACCTGGTATAATTTATCATTCTATAAGATGCTTTGGTCTGCAAGATCAAAGCCACTGACGTTATCTTTCCACACGCGGCCGACTGAACGGCCTCCTCGGAGTCCCAGACAAACATTTCATTAGTTACCATTCACCAGGAAATTGGGACGAAGTGCCCATCGCTTCGTCTTTAAGAAGGCTGGGCTGCATTTCCTGAAGAAGAATCCTGGGCCGGGCCCTTCTCCTGAATGCGGAACCTGGACTGTTCTCTAAAAGTATGCCGTCTCGTGGCCCCCTGCCCCGTGTCCAGCTCGATCCCCACCTCTCAAGTGGGGGCTGGGGAGGCATGGACTATTCCAGCAGCTGAATTTAACCAAGGAAACCTGATGTCCTGGGGAAAGCCACTGCGTCCAGGCGCTGGCCCTGCTAATGAAGGCTGGGGTGCCAAGCCGGGATCTCCATCGAAAACCTGGGGGGCAGGTAGACACTTCAACGCCCCGTGAGCACCCAGGTTTCTGTGCCGTGGCTGGAAGGAGCCGAATCAGGGTCCATCGGGGACTTTGTGTGGCTGGTGACTGGCTCTTGGGCAGTGGGGGACCCTGTCTTCCCTGTGAGGTGGGGCAGCTGGAAGGGGGCCCCTGGGCTTCCCCAGCGGCCATCCAGGGCCCCCTGGAGCTTCTACTCTAGGACATGCTCAGGATTTCCACCTGCTGCCAAGACAGGGAAGCTCCTGTGTGGGCTGCACCTGGAGTGTCCCAGGGCTGGTGTGCAAAAGGCCGGCTCCCTCTCTGTGCAGTGAGTTCAGAGGTGGGCTTTTGGGGGTGATGGAGTCACGGGAACTCTGACCTCAGCAGTGGATTAATCCACTGAGGGATCCCTTCCTGGATGGACCATCGGGAGGTGGTGGGCACTGGAGGAGGTTGGATCTAGTTGGAAGAACTTGGTCCTTGGGGTCTATGTCCTGCCCCCACCTCTACTTCCCAACTGCCATGAGCTGAGCGGCTCTCCTCTGCCACACCTTCTGCCATCGTATTCTGCCTCACTTCAGGCCCCAAGAAATGGAAGCATTCAACCATGAACTAAAACCTCTGAAAACATGAACCAAAATAAACCTTTTCTCCTGTAAGCAAATTTTTCTCAAACATTTTGTCACAGCAACAAAAAGCTGCCTAACACACTAGCTACACAGTAACGCTTCATTGACAACATGCAGAAAAGTCAAATAGGAAAAGAATGTTGATTTGTGGACACCAGAAGAGGTACCCAGGAAAGCAGGCCTGGAGCTTGTCTCTCCTGGGTACTGGGGAGTCTGGGAAGCCTGCAGGCTGCCATCTGAGTCACTGAAGCCAGCAAAGACTTTGCTCATCTCATGAGGCTTCCAAAGAAGCCAGGACACAGGGGAAAGGAGGTACGGAGTGTCATTGTCAGCTCAGAGTATCCTAACAGAGAGGTGGGGGAGGTACGGGTGTTGTCGTCAGCTCGGGGTACTGCAGCGGGGTGGGGGGAGGTGTTAAAACCAGACGCTTCTTGCTTCTCGTGGTTTTGGAGGCTGGGAGTCCAGATCGGGCTGCAGGGAAGGTCTTGTCCTGTCCTGTAGTCATGCCTCTGTCTGGGTCCTGCTAACTGGGGAGGGGAGCACTCTGGGACCTTCCTCTTTTAAGGATGGTAATTACAGCCTAGGACCCCACCTTCATGACCCCAGGGACCTCCGTCTCCAAATGCCATCCCACTGTGAGTTAAGGCGTCAAGGTGCCAAGTGTAGGGAACACATTCACTCCAGACTAAGGTGCCCAGCCAGACACGAGTGCCCGAAGCCACCCGCCAGGCTGAGGACGAGGGGGAAGCTGATCACAGGTCCTGGAGCTCGGGGCTAAAGCAGCGCGAGTCCTTATTTAATGGGGTGAGCTGGAGTTCCGGAGGTAGGCGGATATCAGCAATAGCCTGGGTTAGGCACCTTGCAGGGAGATGCAAGGGAAAAGGGAAACAGGAACAGAGGGCCTTACAAAGAGACCCAACCAACAGACAGACACCGCGCCCATCACTAAGTAGCCCACCTGGGTGGGGAGTGCAGCCCAGCCCAGGGTGGAGGCCACAGGAGAACCAGCCACTGGGGGGGTAGGTAGAGATGGCAGACTGCCAGCACAGCCACAAGACCACCCGAATCCAAGAGTCTGAGAGGAAGGAGGCGGAGGCCAGCCCCGGTCCATGCCCTGGAGCTGTACTGCACGGACCAGACAGCTCAGAGTTGAACTTCCGGCAAAGGGGAAGGCTGTGTTCAGAAATCCAGTCTGTGCGGCCAGCCAAGGGTTTTCAGTAACTTTCGATAACTGCAGCCGGGGATGCAGCTGTTAGTTCACAGGCAGCACTGAGGAGAAGATGACCGGCTAGTGGACAGCACCCAGGTGAAGCAGAGAGCCAGGGGTGGCACCAGGCACAGGAACGCTGACCGACTGCACAGCTGGGGCACCAGGAGGGGAAGCGAGGGCCAGGGGCAAGAGGCATAGGGAGACAAAGCTGAGGATTCTCCAAACCAAAGATCAGCCCCATCATGGGGCAAGAGCATTGAATCCCACACAGCGGAGCGCACTTGGCGCGTCCTACTGGAACCGTGAAATCTAAAGCAGAGCGACGTCTTAAAAACAGACGTGGGCAGCCGCCGTCCAGCAGGAGCACGCTTGTTCACAGTGGGATTCTCAGCCAGGTCCCCGCGACCCAGCGAGGGAAAGCAAGGACCCGACACCACACAGGAGCCAGACGCCTGCTGCCAGAGCACCACGGAAACCAGGGTCAAGGGAGCTGCTGGGGAGAAAGAGGACAGTCCCAGAAGTCCCTGAGGAGTGAAGGCAAGACAAGGGCAGATGAGCGGCCCACAGATGGACGTAGTAACATCAGCTCTCCAGTAAGGGGCACGGGGGGAGGTCTACGACACGCAGAGAGGAACGGTGCGCAGCCGTGGCAGAGAGGGGACTGACTGGAGCTCCCGGGCTGCACATCAGGCTGAGCAAAGGTGACAGCATCAGTCTACAATACACTGCAACTCACCAGAGGGCTGCAGCGGAGCCCTGAGTGTCTGTCCTGATTCCTTCAGAAGAATCAATGTTTGTGCAATTATCAAAACAGCACAGGAAAAGTTTAAATAACTTCTTAAATTAAAAGAAGGTAAGTAGAGAAAAAGAGCATAGGTAGAAATGGCAAGAGGTCAGTTGGTGTGTTGTAAATGAAGTATCAGTCATTATAAGTGCATACAAGGGTATGGGCCCTTTAAGTCTTTAGATATTTTACTATGCAATTTGGGCAACATCGGGGTCATCTAGGTGCTGGACGGAGGCTGCAGGAGGAAAGGTCTTGCCTCCGAGCTCTGGTGCCCTTGCTAGGCTGGCTCCTGGCAGCATGTGGCTTCCCTAGTGCCGGGACCTGCGGGTGTGAGCTTCTCCAGGTCTGACGGCATAGGAGGGCATCCAGGAGCCAGCAGGCTAGCTCACCCTGCCTCTGCAGAGAGGGCTTTCAGAGCGACACCTGCACACAGCCACTCTCCCAGCACCTAGAGGGGAGAGTCCTGGCAAGGCCCTGAGAGCAGACTTCCAGCAAATTCCACCTTGCAGCCAGACACTCTCGCTCCTCAGCCATCCGTGAGTCACACTTGTCCCGAGAGGCTGTTCCTCTGAGGTGGGGCAGGAGAGGGAGGCTGGCAGGCCTTTTCTGGGGGCTCCTCTTAGCCCTGGGGTAGGGCTGCTGAACTTCCACAGCCTTAGCGCTCTCTTCGCTTGTCAGCCCCTGGCGGGTGGCGGTTAGAAGTGCGTTATGTCCAACAGTCCCCGTTCAAATGCTGCATGACTTCTCCTCCCTGGTGGGGAGACCTGCCAGCACAGATCCCACGTGATGATGGATCACGTGAGACGTAACTGGATCGTGTACTCTAGTCTACCAACTGAGACTGTGAAAACGGTCAAAGCTTCCTATGCTGCTTAGGAAAGATATATCTCAGATCCAAAATACTAAAATGATAGGAGGATATTAAGAACAACTTAATGCTAATAAATATAGATGACATATAAGCATTTCTGCCAGACACCACTTACCAACACTGACTCTAGACAAAAGAGGAAATCTGAATTTTTCTTCATCTATTAATAACCTTCAATCTGCAGTCTAAAACCTTTACATAAAATAGTTTCTAGGCTGGGCGCAGTGGCACATGCCTGTAATCCCAGAGGCCCTGGAGGCTGAAGCAGGAGGTCCATGAGTTCACAGCCAGCCTCAGCAATGGAGAGGCACTAAGCAACTCAGTGAGACCCTGTCTCTAAATAAAACACAAAGTAGGGCTGGGATGTGCCTCAGTGGTTGAGTGCCCCTCAGTTCAATCCCCAGTCCTTAAAACGGGAAAAGAATGGTTTCTAGCCTCAGAGTATTTCAGTGGTTTCTCTTTTACAAATATTTAAGGAAAAAAGTGCTAACTTCATACAATTCTTCCAAAAATATGCCAAAGGAGGGATGACCTCAAAAATAGTACTATGAGGGCAGCATAACCTGGTACCAAACATGACAATGAAATCACAATCAAGGGAATTTAGAGACCATCTGTCTGATGAGTGTGTGTAAAATGTGAAATGCAACATCCTGACCACACGGGAACCACCCTGGGGAGGTTGGGTAGAGCAGGTCTCTCCCCCTGCAAAGGGAAACAGAGCACATTCCTCGGTGGAAAGCTCAATGCTATAAGGATGTCGGTTTGCCCTCAAATTGTTCATGGATTCGACACAATCAAACCCCAGCAGCTGTGGAAACCAATAAGCTGATGTGTAAATACTTGTGGCAACCCGAGGGTCAAGAATAATTAAGATGATCTCAAAAAGGAAAGATGAGGCTGGGGGATGTACACCCGCTACGAAGCTTCAGTAATAAAAACAAGGGACCCAAGTGCATCCCAATAGATCAGAAGTGAGAATCAGAATCGGGTCCCAGAATCAGACCCACACAGTGAGGGCTAATCCGTGTATGAGAGGAAAAGCACCTGTCTTCTCCTGCTGGGGCTCTGGCACTGGGTCAGCAGGACATCCACCCCAAGAGCAGCTCCGTGGGGTCACCAGGTGGAAAGTACATGACAAGGACAGAGCTTCTAATAGACAAAATGGGGAAACACCTTCATGAATCCAACAAAACCCACAGCACCGACTGAAGACTGAACCCGAGATTCGCTGAGTGAAGACCTTCTCTACTGCAGAGGACGCTGTTCAGAGAATGCCCACGGGAGCCCGGAGCGGCCGAGGTGTTTGTGGTGCTCATGTCCACTCATGAAAGAAGGCATTACGTGAACCTGCAGTGACCGCCACGTCACAGAACCTGGTAGGACACCTGACAGAAGAAAGTGTCCAATGGCTCATAGATTTATAGAAAGTGCTTAAGCCGAGACTGAGAAGAGAAGCCAGACTCCCAGCACACACAAACACGAGGGTGGCCTCAACAGCTGACCAGCCTCACAAGGTCACAGGCGGCAGGAAGTCTCAGGCACTGTCTGGGGTGTGACCTGGAGTGGCGCCCCTGGGGCCGGGTGAGGCAGAACCTGCTGTGGCTGAACCAAGTCCACCTAGACATATCCAGTGAAGAGATGCCTGCCATGTGCCCTGAAAGATATCTACCGCAGACAACCCACCCAGTGTCCATCAAGAGTAGCGTGAGGACAGCTGCAGTGGCACACACCTGTAATCCCAGGCCTCAGGAGGCTGAGGCAGGAAGCTCTCTAGTTCAAAGCCAGCCTCAGCAACTTAGCGAGGCCCTAAGCAACACAGCAAGACCCTGTCTCTAAATAGAATATCTAAAAGGCTGGGGATGAAGCTCAGTGGTCAAGTGCCTCTGGGTTCTATCTCTGGTACCAAAAAAAAAACAAACCGAGTAGAGTGGACGAAAGCATGTGGTGTGCTTATATTCTAGAATACTATGAAGCAACACAATAAACTATTGCTACAAGAAATGAATGTCACAAACATGACTGTGTGAAAGGACCGAATGCTGAAGAGTAGAGGCTGCTGCATGGAGACAGGTGTGGGAAGAACAGGGCCCCTCTGGTGAGTCCTGGTGTGCAAGGGGAGAGGAGGGCTTCTTGAATACTGGTGTCTTCTCTATCTTGAACTGATGTGACCACATGTGTGTCCACTCTGGAAAAGCTCAGCAAACTGTACATCTACCATCGAGCACATTTTGCCTATGCTGACTTTCAAGAAATGAGGATGAAAAGACGATTAACATGCCATCGTACACGTGGCCCAGTGACCCGATGACCACTGCACTTCCCGTAAGGCTCCCGTTTGTCTCCGCCGGCTCCCAGAAGCTGGGTCTCCTGCTCTCATGGGCCCCCGTGCTGCCTTCTCCACTCACTTCATTTTAAACTCCGAGTCTGGAGGAAGTTTGGATGGCTATTTTATACTAGCACACCACACTGACCTTCAGACACAGACCCAGCCAGCGCCTCACAGCCCTCTCAGTTAGAACCCCACCTGAGGACACACTGTCCCCCCGTGTGCTGCAGGCCTGGGCAGTACGCGTGACTCTGGGGTGTCCTGGCGCTACCTGCAGTTGCCATGGAAACACATCCTGGAGCGCGCCCTCTGGGCCTGGCCATCACCAGCCCAGGGAGAAGTCTCAGACGAGGGGAGTTTTCCCTTTCCTGCCCCTGAGCACACTGCAGTCATGTTTGAACATTGCCAAAATAATAAATAAACAAGCACGACCAGTGTTATTCTAAGCCCATGAGAGCAAAGAGAAGAGGCCTCTCGCCGGTGACCCCTTGTCAAGGGATACGATGGCGGGCAGGACAACATCATCCAGGACAGTAGCAGGACTCCCAACACCGAGGTGACAGGAAACGTGAAGTCGGGGAGCAGCTCGAGGCAGGGCCCTCCCTTGTGGGGACGTTCTGCCCCTCTCTCTCTGGAGGCAAACTACGGCCACTCTGTTAAGTCAACGGTCAGCCAGCCAGCCACACACTGGCCGACCTCCATCCTCCAGGGAAGGGATGATCCTGAGACACGGTGCTGCTAGATTAAGAGTGATTAGGGAGCAATGCTTTTTGAGTATTCCTTATTTTCATTACTTTTTTGCCTTAAATATGATTTATTTTATTGCATGTTTCCATAATTCAATTTTTAATGCTGACCACATTTAACAGTGGGTTCACAGAATGTCAGGGGCAGCCTTGAGCAGGAGCTGGGCACATACCCTTGGCCTCAGCAATGAAGCTGAGGACTGGCTTCTGCTTGCAGCGTGAAAGCAGCGGCACCTCTCTTTCGCTGTACAGCTCTGGGAGTGGGCGTCCCCAAGGGGATGTTTGCTGTGAGATCCCTTGCCTTGTTTGGGTGGAACATTCTTGAATGTCTTCCCCCAACAAACAGGAGGGCGTCAGGTGAGCCGTCTCCTTGGCCTGCCTCTCTTGCCTCTGGTCGGGGCTGAGGTTGAGGAGCCACCAGTGAGCCCCAAGAAGGTACGTCCTGTCTCTGTGTGGTTATTTAGTAGCCAGCCCAATTCTCCCGGAGTGACCCTGACTGGTTCAGTGGTGAGTTGCAGCAGCAAGAATTTGAAGTCCTATGGAATGTTTCTCGTGAGCTGGCACCCCGAGAGTACCGTGACCGAGATCCAGCCAAGATGCTCTGTAGTCCTCTGAATCATCTTATGTCCACGTTGTGGATGGACAAGGGCTGATTCCTATAGAGAGGTTTGTGAAAATGACGCAGCCTTTAAAGGTAGCAGCCTCCCAACACCCAGCCCATGTCACCTTTGACACCACTTTAGTCATATGTAAAATAAGATGGGGACTGCTTACTCTGTCCTCAGAATTTTGCAAATTTGGATACAAAGTATGTGGGAATAATTATTAAAGATCTTTATGTGTTGCCTTTTAAAAGCATGCTGTTATGTTACTTTTACTGTGAACTATTATTTTAAACTTCCTGACTTCAATGTGTCTAGATTTCTGAACACATTGACTTTCAAACACTTCCACTTAAAGACAAGAAAACACACACACACACACACACACACACACACGCAGGCAAAGAAGCAGAAGCCATGTGTTCCAGGTGCCTTGTGGCTGGGTCGTTTCCATCTACAGACCTGTCCCTGGGGGCAGAGCACTGGAGCCAGGAACATCCCTCCCAGACACCTGTTTGCCACCCCTGGTCACCTTCACAGGCAATCGGGGCCACAGTGGCTGGAGATGCCTGCAGGGTGTCAGTTGCTCTTTCCCTGGGTGGGCACCGCACACCTCCCCTCACCCTGTGTAGCCGGTGGACGCACTTGCTCTACCCCTGGGGTATGTGTGGTTTGACGACAAACGGTGGACGGTACATGGCAGTGCCTGGTGTCTGTGGGGGTCTCAATGGCACCTGTTGCTATTCACGGGTGGCAGTGCCCTCAGGCACCCAGGCTGTGATATGTCCCCACCAGCTTCTTAGTCACCAGCACCTCCTCTGGCCCAGGGGTCCTCTGCCCTGGCCAGTGCTTCCTCAACACCCCAGAACACATTTTAAGGGCGTTGCAGAGGTAGCGCGGACTACAGAAAATCATGCTCATGGTTCATTGATAAGTGCAAGACCCTCAGCCTCCTGCTGGACTCACATGTTTGCCACCTCCAACTCCCTGCTGAGGGGTGCTAAGTCCTTTCCCTGTTCCACACTCAGGAACGCGGACTGCTAGCTCTCTTGCGAGGGCACCTTGGGCTCCTGGTGATACCGCCGGTTACCGGTGAGTCCTGCTTTCCCGCCTGTTGAAGTCTGAACTGCAGAGAAGCAGCCGAGGCAAGCATATAAAGCAGGTTCATTCTCCCCCGAGGGAGAAGGGGGCCGTAGCTGGTGTCCTGGTAACCCAGGGAGGGGCTCACCCTTTTCTATGTCCTGGCTTCCTGTGTTCTCCTTCCCACTAGGTGGCTAGGCCCGGGACTGCTTGGTGGGACCCAGGTGGGCTGAAGGGACGGGCAGGATGGAGCAGCCAAGGACACATCAACAACCTTATACTTCCCTGTGGGGAGGGACCACAGGTTGGAGCAGGTCAGGTTCTTGATAAGGGTGTAGGAAGGGCTCTGAAGGAGTTAACATTTCAGCCCCTCAGAGGACAGTCTCCAACTTCCCAGACTCACTCAAAATTGGCCTCCTTGATCCGACCTGACTCAATCTACCTGTCTACACTGACTGCCTGTCTCATTGTGGCGACACTTGTTTGACATTTGTACATTGGCAAACTTGTAAACTTGGAATCTACAAGCCAAAGCACATATACATTTTAAGACTTTGATTTCTGTTGTCTAAATGGCTTCTGAGAATTTTTGAAATGCTTGTTTTTAAATGTGGTTGTTCCTTATTTTCAGTGAATTAAGCCGAATAGACTTTTTCTTTTTTTTGTGGCGGGGGGGGTACTAGGGATTGAACTCAGGGCACTTGACCACTGAGCCACCTCCCTAGCCCTATTTTGTATTTTATTTAAAGACAGGGTCTCACTGAGTTGCTTAGTGCCTTGCTTTTGCTGAGGCTGGATTTGAGCTTGTGATCCTCCTGCCTCAGCCTCCTGAGCTGCTGGGATTACAGGCGTGCACCTCTGCTCCTGGCTCTGAATTCACTTTTTTAAAAAAGCTGGGACCACTCTTTCCATTACTAAGTTTCTACCTGAGTTAGGTCTGTGTTCACACTTCCGATTCTTTCTCATCAGCAGACCACCTTTCCAACATAGTAAGATGCTCTTTTAATCACTGTGGCTTTATGCTTTCTTTATAGTGGTTAAGAAAGTGGCCCATATCATGTTTTCATTCAAGTCATTCATTTTCTAATGAAATTTAGCAATATTTTTGGTTTTTTATTCAGTTGGAATTTTCAGATATTTACACTCACAAATTAATTTGCAATAGGTAGTATTTTACAGTGCTGCGTACACCTGTTACAGAATGAAGGACGTCGTCCGTACAGTCAGTGTTCTTTTATCTTTGGTTAAGTTTAACAGTTTTCCTAATTTGGGTCACGCTCATCTTGTTAATTTCATTCTTATGTATCTGTGTCTATCAGTCTAATTTTCTATCTAGCATCATTTTCTTCCACATGAAATACCTTCTTTATAATTTATTTTAGCACAAATTTTCTAGCAATGAATTCTTTCATGCTGTGTTTCCCTGAAAGCCTTTTATCTTATGTTCATTTTAAAAAGGATGCATTTACTTGGTACGGAATTCTAAGCTGTATGATTTCAGTACTTTCAAGTTGCTGAGTGGCCCTTTTCTCTTCTCCACTCCCAGGAAGCCTGTCGTTTGGCTGATCATCATGCCTCTGTAAGTCAAGTGGCTTTTTCCCACGGCTTCTCCCAAGACTCTGGCTTAGTCTGGGTCTGCAGAGGTCGGCTGGTGCTGCTCTTGGGCCTGGCGCTCAGCCCGTGCCTCTGCGGGCCTGTGTGGGCCTCCGTGGGCCTCCGTGGGCCTGCGTGGGCAGGGGTTTTGATGGATTCTGTTGCGTTTCTGGCTGTGACTTTTAGTGCGACTCCTCTCTTCCTCTGGCCCAGGTGCTCCCTCAGCCTCCAGCCCTGTCCGCAGGGCTCTGCTGTCTCCTGCAGCAGCCCATCTGCTCTGCAGCCCTGCTCGGATCCTGCCATCTGCCCTCCACGGGGCTCCACGGGGCTCCTTTTCCTTTAACTGCAGTGTCATATACATGACGTAACGCTGACCCCTTAACCATTTTAAGTGCCGGTCGGCAGCACTAAGTTGCCACCATCCATTTCCAGAACTTCGTCATCTTTGCGACCTGGCTCAGTGTCCACTGAACCCAGACCCTCCGTCCCCCTGGCCACGTGGCACTTCCTATGGCCTCACCCGCAGGCACCCCTGTGACGGGAGCCGACCACACCTTCTGTTCGTAGGTCCCTGCTGTGCTTGGTGCAGTGTTCAACCCTCACTGTGGAGTGACACGTGAGAATCTCCTTCCTCTTTACAGCTGAATGACGGTGTTAGGCCACACTCTGTTCTCCCTCACCTCCTGGCAGAAACTCGGGTTGCTTCTGCCTTCCATGATCGTGGGAAATGCTGCATTAATGCCCCACACAGATCATCTGCGCAAGTCCCTCCTTTGACCTCTCCAAGTGCTCCCAGAGGTGAAGTGCGGGGCACGTGGCCGCCCTGTGTGACTTCTGAGGACCCCCGCACTTACTCCATGGTGGCGCTGCACCTGGGATCACGTGGCCTCCCACAGTGCTGACGCTGCTTTCCATTGACATCTGACCTATTTACTTGGACAGCACCCTCCTTGTGCACCAGTGGTGGCTCTCTGTGGTGTGGAGCTGCACGCTCTCGATTCAGGGACACTACTGCCTCGTCCAGACCCCTTCCTGCACCACCGTCTGAAAAGTGTCCACAGGCAGAAGTCCATGGCCACAGTGTGTGTGTGTGTGTGTGTGTGTGTGTGTGTGGGTGTCTGTCACGTGTAGCTCTGTGAGCTCTCTGTAACTGCTCAAGGGGTGGAATGCAGCTGAACCACCAACAAGAATGATAAAAAAAATCAATCACTTCCCCTGGGTCTGGAGGCCCCTCTTGGCCACACACTGTCTAGGAGCCTCCGGCTGTCACCTCTGTGGGGCAGGTGCCACCATTCCCATAAGGAAGCCAGGGAGGAGGCCAGGGAGACCTGACACTCTCCTGTTGACCTACAGGACAACAACACGATCACCTCCAGGTAACCAGGGGGTGTGTAACTGCCAAGGTGACTCTTCCTCCATCTCCAAGGACTCAGAGAAACACTGCAGAAAGAAAGCTGAAGAACTAGAACAGAGAGAAACAAAAGATGAAGAAACAAAAGGAACAGAAACATCATAGGAAAAAAGATTTAGAAATCAATCTGTCCTACAAGTCATGTCCCAAGTTCTACATACAATTTCTTTGGGCAAGGATCTCACAGCTAAAATATCTTTGGGAAACTTTTCATCCAATCTTCCCACCTTCCTGAGTTCCAGCGGGTGGGGGTAGGGAGTCCATCAAGATGAGCCACACAATTCGTGGGGCCCAGGACAAAATACAAATATATGGCTTCTTGTTCAGCAATTTGGGGGAATTCTGAACAGCAACAGAAGAGCACAAAGCACAGAGACAGCAGGACGTTGTTGTCCGTCTGGCTGGACGCCACAGCCGGTGCCTGGTCTTGAACTGGACTGCTCTGTGTCCAAGCACAACCGCGAGTCGCCTACTCCCTGCCTCTTGCTGCAGTGATGCTTAACGGGGAGCTCACACGAGGCTTCTGGCTTCTCAGCTTTGCTTTTCTTGGCCTTCTGGACATGCACACTGACCTGAGTCAAGGAGAAAAGCATATCCCTCAGGGAGGGCCCGCAGGGACACAGCTCAGTAAGCACAGAGTGTTCCTGCTGAAGCTGGGCAGCAGGGAGAAAGAACAGGCCGACCTGTGCCCTGCTCTTGCTTGGGTCCTGAGCAGGATGTGATGGCTGCGCTCCAGGTGAATCATGCTGGGCAGCCTTCAGTCTGTCCAGAAGAGGCACCCATCTGTCTGGGTACAGTGGGTCCTGAACAGGCCTGCTTTGCTAACTAGGTCAGGCTCTGCACAGGGTGGCCTCTGGATTCTTCTGCTGGGCTCAGAGGGACCTAACAGAGACAGAGTTGGACAAATGGAGCCGGTGAGTGGTGGGGGGGGGAACCTTCAGCAGCGCCAGCCAGGCAAGGGCCGCTAGGTGGTCCAGCTTGTCCAGTCTGGCCTGGGAGCAGATGGAACCACAGCCTCTACACCCACTCACTACCTTGGCCACACTCTCTGTAGCAGTGTCACCATCCAGAAGGTGCCTCTCCCAGAGAAGAGGATGCACACAAAAGCCCACAGAGATGCTCTTGGTGGCTTCCTGCACAGAATCACAGCTGTATGTGCGTCCAGTTTGAAACAGTAGCTGGCTAGCTGTCCTTGATGCAAAGCGGACACAGTCATGGCTGCCCCTAACATCAACACCATCCATGTCACACAGTCACATTCTATGAGAATTTCCTTTTGCGACTGAACTGAGGAAGCCAAATTCAAAATAGGTGTTCCGTCTCTTTAAACTGTCAGGGGACAGGGCATCCTGCGGAGCAGTCAGCCCGTCCCCATAGACGCAGCCACCTGCTCTATGGGGCCCCTGAACGCAGGCCTGGGGCCACCCACCCTGCAGGAGCGGCGGGTCCCTGAAGGACCGTCCGCAGGGTTGCGAATGCGGAGCCATGATGCACTGCACGCCTTAGCCCCCACCAGCCCACCTCGCGGAGGGCGGGCCTGGCGCAGGGCATGCTGGGCACTGAGTCCACAGCCTTCCGCAGGCAGAGCGGCCGGTGCAGAGCATGCTGGGAAGTGTACCGCCTCTCTGCTCCGCCATACTCGGCTTGCCGGGGGAGGTGCCCTTCACCCAGACACAGGCGCGCACTCTGCGCAGTGCATGCTGGGAACTGAGCCCCAGCACCCGCAGGCTGCGCACTGCAGTTCCTGCTGCTGGCCCAGGCACCTGCGATGGTCCTGGGGACCGGCCCCTAGGTTCCACCGGGATCCCAGGCTCCATCCTCCTCAACCTAGTATTGAGAAACTGATGTGACTCCATTTTTAAAAATAAAAAAAAATAATAGCAGCTTCTACCTCAAGGCCTGTCCTAGGGAAGGGGGCGTGACCCTTGTCCTTGGAAAACCCCACAGGTCCTAGGTACATAGCCACCCTGCTGAGTTGTCTGTAAATAACAGGAGAGGTCTAGGGTGCCAGGTGTCCCTGAGTCAGGCTAGGTGAGGGCCCATAGCAACCCCCTAGCAACCTCCAATCAGCATGAGACAGGGAAAATACCGGGAATGCCAGATGACCCCCCAGTAGTTTATGGTGGTTGATAACATGTTGGGAAACCATGTAGTTTAAGCAGGTACACCCCTCGTGGCCTAAACCAATCAGTTCAAACGAATCTCCCTCTTACCAACTTGTTCCCGCCAGTGAATGTGCTAATCAATGTTAAGAGTTGTTGTTTGATTTCCCACGTATGGAATGATTTGCTGTGATGTTGTGAGTATAGAATATCCCCCCAAAACCTATAAAATCTCACTGAACAAAGGACCAGGACTCACTCCTTGGGACTGCTGCGTCGGAATGGTTGTGAGTCCAGGCTCGAGCTTGCAATAAAGACTCTTGTGGGATTGCATCGGATTCGGCTCCTGGAGGTCTATTGGGGTCCCACGAATCTGGCATAACAGTATCTGCCCTGACCCTAGGCTCCTTCCCTGAGCCCACGGTCCTCGCTGTCCCCCAGGCTCCATTTTCTCTGAACCAGTGCCCTCCCAGCCCCCAGGCTTCGCCTTCCCTGGGCCCAGTGCCCTCCCAGGCTCCATCTTCCCTGTACCATTGGTCTATATGTCTATTTTGGTGCCAATACCATGCTGGTTTTGTTACTAAGCTCTGTAGGATAGTTTAAGGTCTGGTATTGTGATGCCTCCTGCTTCATTTTTCTTGCTAAGGATTGCTTTAGCTATTCTGAGTCTTTTATTTTCCCAAATACATTTTATGATTGCCTTTTCTATTTCTATGAAGAATGTCATTGGAATTTTTATAGGAATTGCATTCAGAATTTGTATAACATTTTTGGTAGTATGGCCATTTTGACAATATTAATTCTGAAGGAGCATGGGAGATCTTTCCAACTTCTGAGGTTTTCTTCAATTTCTTTCTTTAGTGTTCTGTAGTTTTCATTGCAGAGGTCTTTCACCTCTTTTGTTAATTGATTCCCAGGTATTTTATTTTTTTGAGGCTATTGTGAATGGAGTAGTTTTTCTAATTTCTCTTTCAGTGGCTTCATCGCTGATATGTAGGAATGTGTTTGATTTATAGGTATTGATTTTATATCCTGCTACTTTGCTGAATTCATTCATTATTTGCTGAATTAATTCATTCTAGAAGTTTTCTGGTGGAAGTTTTTGGGTCTTCTAGACATAGAATCATGTCACCAGCAAATAGTGATAGTTTGAGTTCTTCTTTGCCTATTTGTATCCCTTTAATATCTTTCTTCTGTCTAATTGCTCTGGCTAGAGTTTCAAGGATGATGTTGAATAGAAGTGGTGAAAGAGGACACCCTTGTCTTGTTTCAGTTTTTAGAGGGAATGCTTTCAGTTTTTCTCCATTTAAAATGATGCTGGCCTTGGGTTTAGCATATATAGCTTTTACAATGTTGAGGTATGGTCCTAATATCCCTAGTTTTTGTAGTGTTTTGAACATGAAGGTGTGCTGTATTTTGTCAAATGCTCTTTCTGCCTCTATTGAGATGATCATATGAGTCTTGTTTTTAAGGCTACTAATATGATGAATTCCATTTATTGATTTCTGTATGTTGGGCCAACCCTGCATCCTTGGGATGAACCCTACTTGATCATAGTGCACTACCTTTTAAATATGCTTTTGTATATGATTTGCAGAATTTTACTGAGAATTTTTGCATCTATGTTCATCAGGGATATTGGTCTGAAGTTTTCATTCCTTGATGTGTCTTTGTCTGGTTTTGGTGTCAGGGTGATTACTTCATAGAATGAGTTTGGAAGGGTTTCCTCCTTTTCCATTTCATGGAACACTTTGAGGAGTACTGATGTTAATTCTTCTTTGAAAGTCTTGTGCAACTGGCTGAGAATCCATCCGGTCCTGGGCTTTTCTCGGTTGGTAGGCTTCTGATGGCATTTTTTTCATTACTTGACACTGATCTGTTTAAAGCATGTATGAGCTCCTCATTCGGTTTGGGTAGGCCATATGTCTCTAGAAATTTGTTGATGTCTTCGATATTTTCTACATTATTAGAGTATAAAATTTCAAAATAGTTTCTAGCTATCTTCTATATTTCAGATGTGTCTGTTATGATATTTCCTTCTTCATCTTGTATTTCAGTAATTTGAGTTTTCTC
Source organism: Callospermophilus lateralis (assembly GCF_048772815.1). NCBI lineage: Eukaryota > Metazoa > Chordata > Mammalia > Rodentia > Sciuridae > Callospermophilus > Callospermophilus lateralis. Next base: position 1,180,237 of record NC_135318.1, on the reverse strand, counting down.
TCTTTATCTCTTCATCAGCATGGACAGGGGTTTTTCTATTTTATTTGTTTTTTTCCAAAGAACCACCTTTTTGTTTTGTCAGATTTTTCAATTGTTTCTTTTGTTTGATTTCATTGATTTCAGCTCTGATCTTAATTATTGCTTTTGGTGTTGATTTGTTCTTATTTTTCTAGGGCTTTGAGATGTAGTGTTAACTCATTTATTTGTCAACATTTTATTCTTTTAATGAATGAACTCAACGTAATAAACTTTCCTCCTAGTCCTGCCTTCATAGTGACCCAGAGATTTTGACATATCAGTGTTCTCATTTACCTCCAAGAATTTTTTTATTTCATCCTAGATTTCTTCTACCAACCATTCATCATTCAATTGTGTGTGATTTATTCTCCATTTGTTACAGTAGCTTCTATTTTTTATTTTATCATTGATTTCTAGTTTCATTCCATTGTGGTCTGATAGAATGCAGGGTATTATTATCTCTGCTATTTGTGTTTACTAAGAGTTGCTTTGTGGCATAAGACATTAAAAATTTTTAAAAATGTCCTTTAGGAAGACCAGGAGTCCAGGAGGGTAGAATGGATGTGCCCAGTGTCCCTCTGCTCTTCTCCTGGTCCCCAGAGGGCCCAGGCGGGTGCCTGTCTTCTCTGGGCAGTAATTCTGGTCCTGAGCAAGGCCTGCTCACAGGTGTCCCTCCTTGTCCCTGAGGCTCTCCGAGAGACAGGCCTGGCAGCCTTGAGCACCGGGTGCGGGGGCCTGCGACAGGTAGGACAGGTGCACCAGGGCCTGCTGAGGGAGGGGGAGGGGCCTCCTGAAGGGGTGCTGTGGCAGGGGAGCTCCCTGGGAGGGGGCTCGCCACAGGGTCAGCACGTTCAGTGAGGTACGGAGGTTCTGTGAAAGGTGTGAAAGAAGCTCAAGGTCTCTGCCTTTCCGGTAGCTGTGCCCAGAGCGGAGAGAACTGGAAGGAGCCGCCGGTCAAGGGGAGGGGCGTTGGTGTGCCCAGGCTTTTGGCTGTCGATGGGAGCCAGGAAGAACTTGAAGAGCTCTCTCAGAACTGGGTCAGTGGAAGATACCCAGTCCCTCTGACCCAGTAAAACCCTGCACAGGGTGATTACTGCTCAACAAACAAGATGAATCACTGCTCTTCACGTGCCAGAATTCCAAGGCGGCCTCCCGTGATGTGCGTCTGGAGGAATTCCAGCCCGGGGTCCAGCCCGGGGTGCAGTGCAGAACAAGTATCTGCATCCAGCCCTGGCTCCCACCTGGCCCCACTCGCCTGCCTGAGGACCCAGCCCACCTGATGCCCTTGTCCCTCTTTAGAGGGCTGTTTCCTGATGGATTCCTGACGTGAGGCTGCCGCGAGGAGAGCAGGGCAGGCCGTGGGGTTGCACTGTCCCATTTGGATTCTGGTCTGTCGCTCGCTGGCTTAGGATCCTGAGTAGGTGCTGAGCTGCTCTACACATTGTCCACACCCAGATGAGCTATATCTGTCTGCCTGTGGCTGCTGTGGAGACCGCAACAAGGCATGGAGAGTGGACGCTGCATGGACCTCAGCCCAGAGCAGCCGGGTGGCCACGCATGAGGGTCCTGAGCCAGCAGATGGATAGGAGCAGCACAGCAGGAGATGCCAGGGGCTGGGCTGTGTTTTCCACTCTTGTCCTGCAGGAATGGACACAGAGGCACAGCTGGGGCTTGGACACGTGCCTCTGAGGAGCAGCGAGAAAGTGAGGGAGCTCCTTCCAGCAGAGGCCCTGGTGTGCAGAAAGCGCCTCGGTAGCCTTTGCTCTGTGCACCAGGAGGAGGAAGAGAGTCCATCTTCTGGAAGCCGTTTCCCACCATGAGCAAGAGCGACGGCCCCACGCCACTGCCGCTCAGGATGGGACACAGGCATGGTGTTTCCTAGAGGGGCTTTGGTGTAAGGGTCTGGAGAGGAGCCGGGGAGCCAGCCGCCCTGGTGGTGCTGACAGAGCAGCAAGGGCAGGGAGAGCCGGTGTGGCCAGGAGCAACAGCAAGGTGAGGGTGGAGCACACAGCACATCTCGGGGGAGCAGGGCCTGGGCGGTCGCTGGCCGGGAGTGGACAAGGACAGGTGGAGGTCATCTGTCCCCAGTGGGGCCAGGCACAGAGGCCTAGGCTGAACACAACTCCAGCTCTGAGGCCTGGGGTCTTCCCCCTGGTGCTGGAAGACCACATGCTCGGCCTCCAAGCCCACCCAGCACATTCCCGATGGGCAGCTTTGTCCCTGGCCTCTGTCCCTCTGGCCTTCCTTGCAAAGCCCCACCTGGGTTCCCTTGGGGCTCAGTGGGAGCCCTGCCTCACTCTAAGCTCAGCCTGGGTTCAGGCATGTTCTCAGGTTCGCTGTGTGCCTTGCTTTTCTAGATCTGTCATTTTAAAGCTCTTGTGGCCATAAAATAGCTCTTAGAATGCAAGCTTTCGCTGCTTGCAGGAGCTGTTGCAGAGGAACCCAGTCTGACCCAGATCCAACTTGGTCCTGTGCATCTCCCGTCCCACTCCACGCAGACAAATCCCCTCAGTGATCCCAAATAAAGGTTCTATTTTTCTCTTCCATGATTTGCCCTCTCATTTTTAAGATTCATTTTCTCTGCATCCTGAGAGCACCAGCTCAACCCCTGGAATCCAGGGTCAGCTCCGGGGATCTCCACCTTATCCTGAGTGCACTGTGTCCTCACCTGAACCCGGTTCTTCCTTCTTGATTCTGTAGAACTGTGGTGGCTCGGTATTTCCATCCCAGAGTCATTACCTGTGTAAGTTTGCTCTTCCTTCCCAAGGCCTTGACCAGTAGTGCCCAGGTAGGCACCCTGACCATCAAGGCTAAGCAGACCCAGGGTTGCCTGGGATGGGAGCTCTGGTAGCCACTGACCCTCTAACCCTTTTGGTCTGAAACTAAAAACCAACTTGCCGACCTTGTACTGTGATAGCTTATGGGGAGGGATGTGACTCTCTGACTTTTAAGTCACTTTTTTGTACAATATGTTTTGCCACCAAAGTGGACAGAGGCTTAAAATGGACGGGGACTCCGTTTTCAGCTGTTGACCATCATGGTCACAAGCCCACCTGTGAGTCCTGGTTTAATAGGGGACCCAGCCTCCAGGAGACCACTGTCATTAGGGAGGTGACAGTCAGTGGTGCAGGATGTCTCTTCATCATTAACATAGATTAAAAACATCAGGTACCTTGAACGCAGGAAGGCAGGACCTCTGCGCGGGAATGCTGGGTGGCTGGGTTCTGTCTGGGGTGGGAAGTTCAGGAAGACACGGGGAGCAGCGCTTATAACAAAGGATCGCAGCTACAGGTGCACCGCCCCAGCTACGCAGAGCTCCTGCTATTCTTCGGGTTGCATGGGGTAGTTCTTGCCATCCCATGGCTGAACAGAGGCCAGGAGAGGTCAGTTAGCTGACCCTGACCTCTCTGAGTGTTAGTGCAGAGTGGAGCTTGCCTGCGGCAGGTGGAGTGTGGTCAGGGCACTTGCTCTAGGCTCTGGGGGGACCATGCCGGGCTTGGCTGGAAGGCAGCCTCTTCCCTGAGCCCAGGAACCTAATATCCAGAGTGGGTGAGGGAGGGAAGGGTGTTGGTGTGGCTGTGTCTCCAGTCCTCGTGAGAGGTGTCTCAGGGAGCCATGCATGTCCCTGGGTTCACAAGAGGGACCTTCTCCTGCCTAGGCTGGGGGACACCACAGCTGCTGTTTGGGGGTTGCTGCCGGGGCTCAGGGTCCTGGCTTCTGTGAGTTCTGGCAGAGTTGACTCCTAGCCCCTCACGGTTCAGGGGCCTCTCCAAAGTGAAGTGGGGTTGACACCGGAGTGGGTCAGTGACCCTACTTGATGGAATGGACTGCAGGGAGGGACGCCTGGTCCTCGAGTGATGCTCTTGGGTGGCCATGTTTCAGGAGAACTCCAGAAGGAAGGCAGTGACTGAAGGACGCGTACCGGGCATTTCACACACTGACATCCTACGTTGAGAACGGGATCCGAGGGCTGTGACGGACAGGGGGTGAGAGCTTCTGACCACCTCATGCAGACCTTGTGCCAGTGGCCAGGGCTAGGCCAGGAGAGAAGCACTGGTCCGCGCTGGCATGTGCGCCACCCCCAGTCCTGTGGCTGATGTGTCCCCCAACCTCCTTGGGTATGTGTAAGTGTAGGACGTTACTGAAAACAGAGGCCTGAGCGTCGGGCTCTTCTTGAGAAGCAATGGCGTATTTCTCAGTTCTTCTCAACGGTCTGGTCTCTTTGTGTCAGGGTGCTTGGCCCATGTCGAGATGCACAGCTTCTGAATGGAAATCTCACAGAGCAAACTCAGGGAACATGATAAATACAATGCAAATTAGCTGTCAACTAGATATTAGAATAGGTTTTTAAGAAGAATTTTTCTACTTTAAGAGAGAGTGAGGATGATCCTTCTGCTGAATGGCTTGAGAGTGTAATTGGCGGATGAGGGTGAAGAAAAACAGCAATGAAAGCAAAGTGCATTTAATTTGAGCTTGTCATTTCCAGCTTATAAATCAGTTTATTCCAAATGAACACTCAGTTTTCTATATTAAACTACTTTTTAAAATTTATTTAGTTTTTCTTCACCAACCTTTTTAGGTAAGACTTTAAATATTCCAGTCAGTGGAAGAGAGCAGGAATTAGGAATTTCTTTGCATGTGTGTGTGTTTTAGGTCTGCTAAAGTGGAGCGCTGTTTTGAGTGAAATCCCGTGTCCCCTCCACTGGGGACCCTGGCAGACAGTCGGCACTGGGCATGCAGACCCACACCTGCTAAGGTGAGGTGGGGTTTGGTAGCCTACCTGTGTCCACCATGGGCATTCCTGTCCTGGCCCCTCGGGGGAGCCTTGGCAGGTTTCTTCCCATCCTGGGAACCTAAGCTGACATCAGCCCGCTGTGCTGCCCAGCGCACTGGGGACCTGCTGTGGTCAGGTGTTTCTGCCCAGCCAGGTAAGGGGAGAGCTGGAGGGGTGTGCATTTGGATGTGAAGACGCCATTTCCCGGCTGGAAGGCATTGAGCATGATCTGTTGGTGGGACCCTGGGAGGGAGAGGAGGCCATGGTGACGCTGTGGTTCTCAAAGAGGGACACCTGCCAGCCATGCGGACTCTTGGCCTGCACCCAGCCTGCAGGACCTGGGAGAGGGGAAGCCCTGGGAGTGGAGCCCACAGCCTATTCCACAGGCCTCAGGACATGCCAGGCAGCCTCCTGGGATGAACCTCAGCTCTGTCACCTACCACCTGGGAGAAATCCAGCAGATGCCCAGCTTCTCAGAGTGCGGGGCCCTTCCATGTAATGGAGACCATTAAGCTCACATGGCAGGCTGCTGTTTAATAGCTCTGTGTTCTGTTTAGCACATCTCACAGGAAGCGTGCCCTCTGGGTGAAGCAGGAGGTTAAGACGGACACCTTTCTGCCTCAGCCAGCGGAAGCAGCCACACGGGAGCCACCAGGCACCAAGGAGAGGTGGTGGCCCCAACCACACTCAGCAGGCAGCCTGTGCAGCCAGCTTTGCACTGTGAGCTCCTCACCCACCGTGGACACGAGGCTCCTGGGCTCAGGGAAGAGGAGATGTTGGTGTGGCTGTGTCTCCAGTCCTCGTGAGAAGGTGTCTCAGGGAGCCATGCACGTCCCTGGGTTCACAAGAGGGACCTTCTCCTGCCTAGGCTGGGGGACACCACAGCTGCTGTTTGGGGGTTGCTGAGGGGGTGCACACTCCAGGGTTCATGGACGCAGGACAGGTATCGAGGTGCTGGGTGGATGGAACACCTAGGGAGGGTGGTCTGTCCAGGGCTAAGGGACACTGAGGATGCTGGGAAAGCCACAGGGGCTCCAGGAATACACTCCCCTCCAGGCCACGGAAGAGGGAAGTGCCCACAGCCACCTACCCAACTCAGAGGTGTCCACAGGAGGAGGGTCTCCCGCCAGAGAGCAGAAGGCTGCTGTTGGCTTTGTCCGTCCTATGTCCCACCCCAGCATGGTGGTGGGAAAGGCACCCCCGCATCTCCCCCTCCCATCCCCCGCTACGAGCAAAGGGCCTGGGGCACAAAGCCAGGCTCACAGTGTCATTGGTACTTGTCCCTAACACTTTACCTTCAGAAGGGAGACTCTGGGATTCAAGCGACCCCATTATCTACAGGTGAGCTAAGCGGCCACACACGCCCTTAGGTTTTCCTTCAGGAGAGAAGAACACTCCCATGGGGGCCACGGGGGTAAACCTCGGAGGTCGATTCCAGTTGATTATGACATGAGTTATACTTGCTCAGAACACAAGCACACACCCACACACCCCTCATGGTAGCACCTCAGGAACCGTAGCTATTAACTTTCATTAGGAAAATCGCATTTTGACTCCTTTTAGAATCAGCAAGACTCTGTTGTCAGATGTTATAGGGTAAGTACAAGACAGACCTATCAACATGCAGTTTGTTAACAAGCACCAGCACGAGCCGGCGGTTCTGCAGCGCCTTCTCCTAGACTCGGGCTGTAAAGTAGCTCAGAGGTCTTCCGATGACATGCCGACTCACCAGGTGGGAGCCGGCAGGACCTTCAAGCTGGCTGCATGGTCTCAGGGGCGCAGTCCACATGGCAGTGTTGTGAGCAGTGACCCCGGGGCCTTCTGCAGAGCATGGTCAGGATGCCCACAGCTGATGTCTGTAAGTGGCCCTAGGACCAGCCTCGCTTGAAGCTCCTCCCTCCAAGAGGTCATGTGATCCGCTCACACTCCAGCAGCTCCTGCTCCAAGAGGTCATGTGATCCGCTCACACTCCAGCAGCTCCTGCTCCAAGAGGTCATGTGATCCGCTCACACTCCAGCAGCTCCTGCTCCAAGAGGTCATGTGATCCGCTCACACTCCAGCAGCTCCTGCTCCAAGAGGTCATGTGATCCGCTCACACTCCAGCAGCTCCTGCTCCAAGAGGTCATGTGATCCGCTCACACTCCAGCAGCTCCTGCTCCAAGAGGTCATGTGATCCGCTCACACTCCAGCAGCTCCTGCTCCAAGAGGTCATGTGATCCACTCACACTCCAGCAGCTCCTGCTCCAAGAGGTCATGTGATCCGCTCACACTCAGAGCAGCTCCTGCTCCAAGAGGTCATGTGATCTGCTCACGCTCCAGCAGCTCCTGCTCCAAGAGGTCATGTGATCTGCTCACACTCCAGCAGCTCCTGCTCCAAGAGGTCATGTGATCTGCTCACGCTCCAGCAGCAGAGGGCTCCCACCTCTCTCTGGAGCCTGTTTGCTTTGGAGGCCTGCCTACTGACGTTACCACTTACACCTTCGCAACCGGAGCTTCTGCAAGGCCACATGTAACACATCTGTCCTTTCTTTTCATGGTGGCCCTTCAGAAATTTGGAGAAAACCCAAGGGTTCCTTCTGACTGGAGCTTCCTCAACACTTTCTGTCTGAGGTATTGCTTGCTTCCTGTCCTCTGACTCTGTCTATCGTGTTCCCGAGGGTTTGGATCCTCTAGAGTGACGGCAGCTCTCCAGACTGACTGCTGAGTATTCTTCAGACGGGAAAAGTAAGGCCCAGTGAACTGCCAGGGTCGACTGTGCCCTGGATCAGCCAACCTGGTAGCCTTGCCAGCGCCAGCTGTGGCGTTTCCACCATCCTGTCACCGTCTCCCCGGAGCCCAGCACTCGGGCTGGGACCCTCCCTGCTGCTCTGTGGAGGGAGTGCCTTCCCGGTGACACCTTCTGTTCCTTCTGAGCTTGGTGTGGTGAGTCTGACCACCCTCTGGGGCCAGCTGGACCTCGGCCTGCAGCACCGTCCAGTCCCCACTTCCCTAGAAGGCCCACAAGGAGCACCGCCGGTGGGGCAGCTGATGTGGGCTGCTGGGTCCAGGTGTGGTCCAGCCAGCAGAGCAGTCCCCAGTCCCGCCCCCAGGGAGGCATCGTGCTCTGGAGGTAGTGACTGTCACATGGCCACCAGCACGGGAGGCGCAAGGACCCTCCCTGACCACCTAAATGTAAAATGCATTTCCCTTTAACGTAGGATGATGCCATGAAAGCCGTCTGAGGAGGGCAGACGTCCACGTGCCCAGGGTTTCCTGGTGGCTACTTTGTTCTGGGCGCTCTGCAGGTGCCAGGAAGCACTACTTCAGTTCTCTCGGCCACTCCGAGAGCCAGTGGTACCCTCCATCCTGCAAAGGCCACGGCTGAGGCTCCCAGAGAACAAGAGCTTCTCAGGGCCCAGCCGGTCGTGGCACAGGCAGGAGACAGTGCCGTGTCCCTGTGACTTTGAGCCCAGCTCCGTCACTGCCAGGGTCAGTCATCTATTGCTGGCCATGATTCCCCGAGTCAGCAGCTCCAGGCAGCCTGCGCCTGTCATCTTGAGCTTGTTTTGAGGTTGGGAATCTAGAAGTGGTGCCGGTGGCCAGGCTCAGGACAGTCCATGGTGTTGCTGTCCAGCTGCGGTCAGGGTGCCTCATCTCAGGGAGTGCCCGGGTGTCCAGGAGGCCTTCCCTCCTCGCTGCTGTCCCTGGAGACCTCTGCTCCTCCACACATGGGCCTGTCCCGGCTGCTGGAAGGTCCTCACACCGAGTGACATCGTCTCCGTGCTGGCACACGGTGGGAGCGCGGGGACCCGATGGGACCTTGGGGAGACGCAGAAGTAGCCAGACCCCGAGAGACAGGCGACATGTTTCGAGTTGCGAAAAGATGCCTTGAAGTGGGGCTTCCTCTGTTCATGTGTCCCCGCCTCGGCGCTTCTCAGGCTGACCTCGCAGGAGCGGCGTGGGAAGCACGATGGCCACGCGGTACCTGAAGGAGCTGTGGTGACCGTAGGACACTCACCGCTGGACACTCACTGCCCGCTGAGCAGAAAGGTGGGCCAGCCTGAGGCGGGGCAGGCGGCTGCCAGGCAGCGGGGCTAGCCACATCATGCCGCCCCCTGGCCTGTGCAGGAGGCCGTCCCTGCAGCACTGCGCAGCTCCTCCTCCCCCAGCTCACATCCCGTCAGTTCTGCACCTCCCTGGCTCCCTGTCCCAGCTCAGCCCAGGAGGAGCCTGCCTCTGCCCTCCTTCCTCTCCCCCTACTTCCTGCTACAGCAGCTGCTCTGGCCTAGGCCACAGCCAGCAGGATGCCCGCCCCAGGGAGCACCTGAAGTCAGAGGAGGAGCATAAATATCTAATGCAAACCTAGACACTAACAGACTCTCTCAAGGCAAAGCGTCTTGAAAGTACCCAGAGGCAGGCAGAGGCAGAGAGAGAGGGAGGCCCAGGCAAGCCAGTCCCACCTTACTCTACTCAACTTCGGCTGGGGCTCCCCTTCTGCTCCATACACAAGTCCGCTCTGCTCAGCTTCTCTTTCCAGTACAGGGCTGCACTTCATCCCAGCACCACTTACTTTCCCAAGTCAGCAGTGAGCGCTCCAGGAGCCCCTTGGGCCCCCAGGACCTCGCATGCCCTCTGGTCTCCAGCAGGGGCTCTTGGCAGGGCCACTTCCTAAGTCCCCACAGTCTGAGCCTCACCCCACAGTCTGCAGACCTGAGCTGGTCCCCAGTCTCACCCCACAGTCTGCAGACCTGAGCTGGTCCCCAGCCTCCCCCCACAGTCTGCAGATCTGAGCTGGTCCCCAGCCTCCCCCCACAGTCTGCAGATCTGAGCTGGTCCCCAGCCTCCCCCCACACTCTGCAGACCTGAGCTGCTCCCCAGCCTCCCCCCACAGTCTGCAGACCTGAGCTGCTCCCCAGTCTCACCCCACAGTCTGCAGACCTGAGCTGGTCCCCAGCCTCACCCCACACTCTGCAGACCTGAGCTGCTCCCCAGCCTCACCCCACAGTCTGCAGACCTGAGCTGGTCCCCAGTCTCACCCCACAGTCTGCAGACCTGAGCTGGTCCCCAGTCTCACCCCACAGTCTGCAGACCTGAGCTGGTCTCCCAGTCTCCCCCCACAATCTGCAGACCTGAGCTGGTCCCCCAGCCTCACCCCACAGTCTGCAGACCTGAGCTGGTCTCCCAGTCTCACCCCACAATTTGCAGACCTGAGCTGCTCCCCAGCCTCACCCCACACTCTGCAGACCTGAGCTGGTCCCCAGCCTCCCCCCACAGTCTGCAGACCTGAGCTGCTCCCCCAGTCTCACCCCACAGTCTGCAGACCTGAGCTGGTCCCCAGTCTCACCCCACAGTCTGCAGACCTGAGCTGGTCCCCAGCCTCCCCCCACAGTCTGCAGACCTGAGCTGCTCCCTCAGCCTCACCCCACAATCTGCAGACCTGTGTTGCTCCCTCAGCCTCACCCCACAGTCTGCAGACCTGAGCTGGTCCCCAGCCTCACCCCACAGTCTGCAGACCTGAGCTGGTCTCCCAGTCTCCCCCCACAATCTGCAGACCTGAGCTGGTCCCCAGCCTCACCCCACACTCTGCAGACCTGAGCTGGTCCCTCAGCCTCACCCCACAGTCTGCAGACCTGAGCTGCTCCCCAGCCTTACCATAGTCCTTCCAGCTTCCTGCTGGTTAGCTGTCCCAACAGCCTTTCCCCAAGATGGAATGGGGGGGAGACTGACCCTGGGGCGTGCACTGAGAAGCGGAGGTGCAGAGACGGGAGCCTTGGAGGAGGAGGCTCAACCTGGCACAGAACTCCGCAGTCCACAGGGACAGTGCCCTGGGGTAAGACGGAGCAGTGCAAAGAGGCCCAGGCAGCTCTCTGGACAAAGGCCTTGATGTCACTTGAAAGGGGCCCTCCGAGTAGGTGGCAGAAGGAATGGGGCGGGGGAGGGAGCAGCAGGCTGGCCATTGCTCTTGTGGCCCTGGGGGTCTTCCTCTACCTTTCCTCCACCAAGTTTTCTCTTTTTGGTTTCTATCTTTCCTGTGGCTGGAAATCCCGCTCAGTGCCGGGAACTGGGAGGGCTGGTGTCTCCCTTCACCAGGTCTGTGCAGGCCGCCGCGTCTGTCTCCCTGTGTTTCTGTAGTACCTTGGAGGGAAACGGGAAGGGGTCGTTAGCAGTCGAGATTTTCAGATGGAGCCTGATGTTGTGGACTTGGTCAACCAGAGGGACTTTGAGGACGTCTGGGCGAGTCCTGTGTGGAATGCAGCTTCTGTCCACAGGCACAGAGAGGAGTGGGAGCAGGGATGATGGTCCTCCTCCGCTGATCCACATCCAAATAGGCTATGAAAATGGTGATGTATGTACCCATAATTAACATGCTGACCATGGATCATCTCAGAACTAGAATATTAAAACAATGAGCCGCACACATCTCTATTAGGGAGGGAAGTGCACTTGTGGAAAAGTTAGGAAAGCAAACAGGACCTCTGAGGCACACTGACCATGGTCCTCGAGATCCACACTGTGGACAGGCAGGGCAGCACCTGGTGCTGTCCTCATACGGGAACCTCCAGGCAGGGGACAGCTCTGGACAGGCACAGGGACAGAGCCATGAGCACATAGGCCCCAGAAGAAAAGCGGCAGTACAACTGTGGCCACCAGGCCAGGTGACACCCGCGGAATCACGACAAAACCCTGCTTCCTGGGGCCTACCAGCAGTTCCTCTCCAGACCCCAGGAATGCCGCGTGCAGGGACCTTTGGGTCTTGCTCCTTCTTTGGCCGATGTGAGGGTCAGACTGCAATCCTGGTTCCCAAGCTGAGCCGAGTTCCTCCTGGACGTCCTGCTTGCTATTGGGTTGGTGTCTGGTGTCTAAAAACCGAGTAAGGTAGCCTCCAAGGAGGCAAATGTCTCCCGGGGGAACCTGAGACCCGCGAGCCTTGCTGGCTAGGTCCAGGCAGGGTGAGCTGCCACCTCTGAGAGCTCTGGCCAGAGTGCTCGGGTCTGATCCCAGGCCATGGCAGAGGCCAACGGCAACATCCCTTGGTGACTTTGGCAGAGGACCTTCTTCCTGGTGGCTATGAAAGATGAAAGCCCTCAGCATGAGATGCGCCCAGGCCAGGAAGAGAACACACAGCTGACCCTAAATCCAAGGAGCATGAGAACGCTGCTGGCCTGCCCACAGCAGGAGTGCTCCTGCGTCCCTGTGCCACCGTCCCTGGCGGGCTGCGGTTTGTCCTGTGCCCAAGGCTGGCAAGCAGTGGAGCCGGGGCGCGAAGGCAAGCATTGTACAGTGAAGCTCTGCACACTCACATGCGCGCGCGCACACACACACACACACACACACACACACACACACACGGGTGGAAGATTATGCAGTCTTTTTTTCTGGCTCCGGTCACTGTATTACACCCTCTCAGCTGTGCACTCTTTCTTACCCTCACTGGATTATGATCATCTGCTCTAAGCTTCTGTTATATATGATTCAAAGATCAAGCAGGATTTCTTTGGCAGCTTTGAGCTCAGAAAAAAGGATTGAGTTGAGAGTCTGCATTCTAAATCTCTCTTCTCTCACCCTCTGGAAAGGCACCCAGTGAAATCAGGCTATCATGACTTAAGTAGCCGGCTAAATGTGGAGGCGAGGCGCATGGGTCTTGGAACAATGTCACCTGCTGGGAGCCCCAGTGCAGCTTGCAGCCAGCGTGACCACTCTCCTGGGAGCTCTGCAGAGCGGGCCTCGCCCCCTGGCTTTCCAGATGAAGGGACCCAAACCGAGAGTGGGGAGGCGTAGTGACCAACGGAGATGACGCGGCTTCCTGGCACTGCTGACCTTCCTGCTCTGCCATCGTCCTCTGGCGCCTGGACCCAAGCGCGTAGCAGTGCCATCTGCAGCTGTGCTCTCCCTGGCTCTGCCACGCCAGCTGCAGCTTCTCTTCTGTGACATGGGGACATATTCCTTTGTAACCACCTTCAAAGTTGCTGTTGGAGGTGATCAGAATGAGATTGCGTGTGCAGAAGCACTTTGAAAACTACAAAGGACCATGGTAGCACAAGGCTGGATTTTATTTGTTTGGGGACCTCCAACTGTGTAGACAGGTTTATCTCTGTGAACCCACAGATATTCAGATGAAGACCAGGCAAACCTTAGCTGGCCAGCACGGCCAAGTGGGGAGACATGAAAGGGAGCCAGTGAGGTCCAGGTAGGAACGCTGTGTCCGGCCGGGTGGAGTCTTACCTTGACCTTCCACACAGAGAGTCAAGTGAAACCTGAGGAGACACACTGAAGACTAGAAAGAGCAAATAGGTCTGCTGTGTCGATGGCTTCCATTACACGCCTGAGCCTCAGCCTCAACCTTCCTCTCTGTGCCCGGGCGGGACGGGCGGGGAGAGCCAGGGTCCCTGTGTCAGACGGAAGGTAAATACAGCTATGTGACCCGGGGCAAGGCGACGGACACTGCCGTGTTCTCACTGTGAGGAGGGAGATGATGGTGCTGTCCACTCCAGAGGCTCTGGTGAGAGCGGCCTCTGGTGGTGTGTCAGATGCACAGATGGTGTGCTCAGTGAACGCTGGCCACTGCTGCCCGGGGAACAGGGTGAGAGCTCCCCACAGCTGGGTGACTGTCCTTGGTCATGGTGGGTCACACTGACGCGCTCTGCAGGCCTTCCGCACGGCGGCACCCTTGCCCCCCCACCAGGGCAGTGGACACACCTTTACTCACGGGGACTGGTTAAGGGGTCCAGGATGTACCTGTGCTGGTCGCTGTGGTCCCTGAGGTCAGCATACCCCACTAGAACCACCCAGGGGAGGAAAAGCTTATTTGGCTCACAGTTCCAGGGGGTTAGTCCATGTTTGGTGCAGTCCACTGCCCCGGGCCCAGGTGAGGCAGAACACCATGGTGGAAGGGTGCAGTGGAGGAGCGCTGCTCCATTCCCGGCCGCCAGGGCGCAGAGGGCTCCTGGGAGGGCAAGGGCCTGAGGGAGGCTTCCAGGGCAGCTCAGTGACCCCTCCAGCCATGCCCACCTGCCTGCTGTTACCACCCTGCCAACCAGGAGGACCGATGTGGCCGCAGCTCTCACAGTCCAGTCACCACTGACACAGGGGCTCTGGGGCACCACGGGTCCAGCCACAATGCTGTCCCAGCCTCAGCAGGCCTGGAAGTGGAGACAGCATGATGTTTCCGCGAAGCTTAAGGGGGTTCACTGAAAGACAGAGTGGAAGCCACTGGGTCCCAGGCTGTGGGGCACAGAGCCAGCAGTGGCGGCTGCACAGCGGCTGTGCGTGCTGACTGCAGGAGGGCCTCTTGCTCAGGAGATGCTTTTGGAAATCCGAATATTCAAATATCGTCTCCTAGCGAAGGGGACTGAGGCTTGAGGAGCCTCTGCTCGCCCCTGCTCCGCACCTGCTGCCCTGGGTCATGAGCGTGACCATCAGGGCCACTGTGCGGCCAGTTCAGGGCTCTGGTCCATGCAGTGTGCTTCGTCTTTTCCACATGGAAAGGATTCTGGGAGAAACAGGGCCTTTTGTTAGGAACAAGCCTGGTGGCACCTTCACGTACAGCAAGTTGGGACCAACCCAGTATGGGAACTTCAGTGTCTTAACCCCCTGCTCCTCGAAGCCCCCGTCCAGACGGGTCCTTCATGGTGGCTACGGCTAGGTTCCCCACCCACCGTCATCTCCTGCCGATCCCCAGGAACTGTTCCTCCCCTCAGCCGAGGGATGGCTGACTGCAAAGGCCTGACCATGTCCCCGGCACTGCATCCCTGTCCCCCAGAGGAACCCCTGCTCTCTGCACTTCCACTCTCAGCTTGAAACTGGGCTTCTGTGTGAGGGCACCGGCCCAGTCCGTGGAGCCCGAGAGTCCCAGATGGCCAGAAAGTGACGTCCCTGTGACTTCAGTAGCTGAGGGCAGCTGTGACCATGAATCTGGTGAGTACTGAAAGACCACACTGAGACTTTACAGAGAAAGCAGGGTCCCATTCCTTCTCATGCACACTGTGTGTGTGTGCCCGTCTCACCAAGCCCCGGGCACACGCCAGCTGCCAGGGCAACTACAATAAAGTTATTGTGATCAGGTGTAGACAGAGCTGCACACGTGAGTGCGGGTGTGTGTGCACACGCATGTGTGTGCGTAGCAATACCAGGGGTTGACTCCGCTCCAGCTGCTGAAGCCCAACGTGCCTGATTTCGTTTATTGGAAACTGTAGAATAAGCCAAGGGACGCCAGATAAGTAGGCAGAGTCGTCTTGGGAGCGGCTGCAGGTCAAGCTCGGCGTGAGGGACATCCACCCAGGTGGCTGCAGGTGCAGCGTCTTCCAGAGGCGAAATCCCTGGGCCTTCTTGCACGTCCCCATACACTGAAAGACACAGTGAGAGCCCCTGGGACCAAGCTGTGGGACCAAGCTATCAGCATTCCAGAGGACGAGACTTCCAGAAGACCGGACAGTGTCTCCTGTGGCCTGATTCCCCCACAACCCACTGGGTCGGGTGCGAGGTGATGGGGCCTGTGTAGGCTCCCTGTCGGCACCTCCTGCCTTTAGGCCGCTGCTCACTGCAGGTGAGGATGTCTTTTCGGTCTGTACCCAGGCTTCATAAGCCCGACTGGTGGTGTGCTCCACTCTCTCCCTCCTTCCTGCCCTGGGGAGTTTTCTCTTCAAAGGTAGTCTCATCTTTAGTGGGTGGCCTGAGAGAGAACTGGCCACCGGTCTGCAGAAGAGCTGTCCTGCACTGCTTCAGGGGGCGGAGGATGCATGCAGACCCCACCCAGCCTGGAGCTCAGCACTGCAGGGCCGAGGCGGCAGCCCGTGTTCCCGAAGCTGCGACCTGGCCTCCCACTCCTGCGGGTGAGACTGGCCTGTGTGGAGAACCCGAGGCCCTGCCTGCTTTTTTGCCCCGGAGCTCCTGTCCTCGCTCTCAGGAGACCCGGCATCCCTTCCTGTCCTGAGCCGACACCGCGGCGACCCGCACACTCCAGACACACACCTGGCATCTCCTTGGTGGCTTCTTGTACCTTGTCCTTCCTTTTCTCTTATTTTAGATATAAGTGATTCCAAGACATACACCAGGGAATTAGAAACCAAGGAGCATGCCCACAGTTTGATGATCGTCAGGGGCTTCCTGCCGTCCACACTGGGACATGGTTCAGTTTGGAAAATGCAGCTAGTGGCAAGAGAACTGTGAAACGTCAGTTTACCTGGGCTCGCGGGGCTGGGACCGGGTCTGTACCCATCTCTCCCTCCTGCCTCCAGCGACCAGCACCAGCAACTCTGTGCCCAAGATGCCGCACAACAATTTAAGAACTAGTTATTTTAAAATACCATTATTTTAAATTATCGTTAAATGAAGTGACCCATCAATATGTTGCCAGAACAAAGCTGTTGTCTGCGTCCAGCTCTGTCAGTCTGACTGGATGTGCTGCTAATTACATGCAGTGACCTGTGGGCTTCTTGCCTTAGGCATTTAAAACAATAGCATCTTAGATCCAGAGCTCAGGCATGGACTCTGCTTTAGAGTAAAAGGGGCTTTGAGCTATCTTGGAGAGACAGCACACTCCACCATGCACCTGCAGACCCAAGGAGGAGAAATCCACACCACAAGGCACAAGTGGAGATTGTGTGTCCAGTGCTGAGCGTGTGCTCTGGACAGGGTCACTGGCTGCATGAACACTTGCCCACAGCACAAGGGTGCTGCCAACCCTGCTTCCTGGCCTCCCAGCGCACACCCAGGGCTGTTGTGCCCAGCTCCTGCTGCAACGGTGGTGTCTCAGTGCTCTGCAGTGTGATTTAGCAACGAGACAAAGCAGCTTAACTTGCCACGTGGTTGCTGCTTTTAAAACAGCACAATGCTCTCTGCAAGGCACGTCTTCAAAAATCCCTGCTTGTTCTTCCTCTGAAATTAGATTTAGTGTTAATGATGTCCATTATTCTAGGCTAGGGACGCTTCAAGCCCTTTTTCAGAATAAGTTCAGTCCAAGCATGAAGGCTCTCCACATCCTTGCCCTGTCCTTTCTGGCCTGTGGAGAAGGCAGAAAGGCTCAAGGCAAGCAAAACAAGGCTGATTTCCACCCAGGAACCCTTCCCAGTGCACCTGAGATGAAAGGCATCCAGTCCTGAACCTGGGTCTTTTCATCATTGATGACCTGGGTAGACCCGGGTCCTGGGCAAGGTCTCAGTGCAGTGCTGGGTCCAAGTGTTGGAATTAAACTCGAGGTTAATAAATCAGGGAAGAAGTCAGGAGCGTGTGTGTGTGGGGGGGGTATGTGTGTGGGGGGGATCTCTTCTTCCTGTGCAGAGTTTAGTATTTCAGTTTCTTTGGTCTCAAGAAAATAATTACTCAATTTTTCGGAATTTTTCTCCATTATAGCGTATGACTTCTTTTTACTGAAGTGTTCGCTTTTCTGAAAGACGAACTTAAGAGCGAAGACATCCCCCTGTCGTCCCAGGCCTGGACCTCTCTCGTCTGACCGCCCTCACCTGCTTTTCTTCGCCTCCCCTGAGGTGGAGAGGGCTCTGGAGCCTGAGCTACGGGCAGCTCACCGTCCTGCGCGCGGCAGCAGTGGTGCCTGCCCAAGTGGACCGTCACTCCTCCACGCCACACGGAATGACGGGGTCCTGTGTTGTTTTCAGCTCTGTCCTGGGTTCCTGGGGGACAAAGATGAGAGCCCTGTGGAGCTCAAACAGGGAGGGACCCTCAGTGGCTTTCAGCTGTCGAGCCGTCGGAGCCCGCGGGGAGCTCTGAGGACAGGAGCTGGGGTGGGAAGGTGAGGTTCTCCAGCAGGTGGACCTACCTACACAGGTGCCCACAGCCTCGGTTCTGAGGCCACGCCCTGGGCCAGGTGGCTGCGGGTCCCAGGCTGCCCTTCCCCCACTGTGAGGACCACCTGCGCCCACGGTCCTCTGCGTTGGAGTTTGGGACTGAGAAGCCCATAGGCAACAGAATGCAGCGTTGTCAAGGTGTCTCTGTGACTTCGGCATCAAAGCATCGGCAGAGAGGCTCTGGGCCTGTCCGACCGGCTGTGGAGGAGGTTGGGGGAGGCTCCTGCAGAGATGCCTGCCATCTGGGCCACAGGGAGAGCGTCCTCTGCTCCTCCCTCAGGTGGCCCACCTCCAGGCACACGTTCACGTTGGTGGTTCTAAAGCCACCTAGACTTGACCCACTCAGACAAAATGGACTTTTCCTAGTTATTTTCTGGGTATGCTCAGCATTGGGCAAGTGCCTGGCATATACGGATTATATAATAAGCAATGGCTACTAAATAACCCACTTAACAGGTGGGCACGGTGAGCGGTGTGCTGGTGGACACCTGCCTGAATGCGAACCTCAACAGAACAAAAACAAAGCACTTGCCCGTATCCATGGACATCCTGCCACCGTGGTTGACTTCGCGCTGCCATGGGTCCTTTCTGGATCAGCGCACTGAGCCACCAAAAGCCTGGGCCACCCAGCCTTCCACATGGCCACCCTCGGGCCAGCTCAGGCCCACTCACCCTGGGGATCTGAGAGATCACAGCAGCGGGTGGGGTTGGCCCACTCCCTGTGACCCCAGCGCACTGCAGGCGTATCCTCCCATGTGGATCCACCTCCCAGAGGGTCAAAGAGTTCTCTGAGTTGTAAAAACCACACATCTTCTGTGGACCCCCGGGCTGGGGTGCTGGGGGCCCCAGGATCAGGGCAGATTTGAGGTGCCTGAGCAAGGCCTGGAGGGTGCTGCAGACAGAG
This sequence comes from Callospermophilus lateralis, assembly GCF_048772815.1. NCBI lineage: Eukaryota > Metazoa > Chordata > Mammalia > Rodentia > Sciuridae > Callospermophilus > Callospermophilus lateralis. Next base: position 1,161,762 of record NC_135318.1, on the reverse strand, counting down.
GGTGGGCCTGAGCCCTGGTTCCCCGAGTCCTGTGTGTGCAGCCAGCGCAGCACCGGGCCTGGGCCTCCAAAGGGTTGGGGTAGAAGGATCACCCCGTCTCCTTGTGCCTCGGTCACCCAGGTGGCAGCAGGTAGATCCAGGAGGGCAGAGCAGTTTCTGGAAGTTTCTGGAGCCTGCTCCCCTCGGGCTGTTCATGTGAGTCCAGTCCTGTTCCCCAGGGACAGGTGCCGCTCTGCATCTCAGTTCTCCTGAGCCGCTTCTGGTGGCCGGCCTCTGGGCTGCTGCCTCGGCTCCCAGCCAGCAACGAGCTTGGGCTCTGACCCTGCGTGGTCCTTCCCTGTGCACTGACCTGCTGCTCCAGGACTCTCCTGACCACCCTGGCGCCGGAGCCAGGGCTCGGCACCCCTTCTACCCATGGCCAGGCCTGCTGGCTGGTGCCTGGACAGCCCCAGTGCCCACTGCAGGACGGTCCAGTTCCAAGGTGTCCCTGTACTCAGCCAGCCCACACAGGTGACTGCCATGGGGTAAGGCCCCTCTGTCCCAGGCAGGAGTCCCCCCTCCAGTTAGCCCTTAGTTCTCAGGTCACCAGGGAGCCTCAGGGCTCCCCTGAGCACTGCCCTCAAAGGACTGAGCGAAGGCAGTTTGAAAGATCACCTGGTAATGACTCCAGGCTGCCCACCCTGCCCACCCCTCCTGCAGACCCCGCGGGCAGCGTTCTCCTCAGGGCAGGACAAGGTCTTCAGGCCTGGGATCTTGTTAGAAGTGGTCACTCTTCACACCCCCACCCCAGGAAGAAGCTTAGCTTAATTGAGTGTTGTGGTGTGTGTGTGTGTGTGTGTGTGTGTGTGTGTGTGTGAGAGAGAGAGAGAGAGAGAGAGAGAGAGAGAGAGAGAGATTGATTTGTGAGTATGTGGCTGTGTGCTGTTTTCTGTGTGTGTGGCTGTGTGCTGTTGTGTATGTGTGTCTGTGTTGTGTCAGTGTGTGGTGTGACTGTGGTTCCCCGTGTGTGGTGAAGGCTGTGTGTGTGTGTGTGTGTGTGTGTGTGAGAGAGAGAGAGAGAGAGAGAGAGAGAGATTGATTTGTGAGTATGTGGCTGTGTGCTGTTTTCTGTGTGTGTGGCTGTGTGCTGCTGTGTATGTGTGTCTGTGTTGTGTCAGTGTGTGGTGTGACTGTGGGTTCCCCGTGTGTGGTGAGGGCTCTGTGTGTGTGTGTGTGTGTGTGTGTGAGAGAGAGAGAGAGAGAGAGAGAGAGATTGATTTGTGAGTATGTGGCTGTGTGCTGTTTTCTGTGTGTGTGGCTGTGTGCTGTTGTGTATGTGTGTCTGTGTTGTGTCAGTGTGTGGTGTGCTGTGGTTCCCCGTGTGTGGTGAAGGCTGTGTGTGTGTGTGTGTGTGTGTGAGAGAGAGAGAGAGAGAGAGAGAGAGATTGATTTGTGAGTATGTGGCTGTGTGCTGTTTTCTGTGTGTGTGGCTGTGTGCTGCTGTGTATGTG